>NC_139553.1:20329208-20779139 GCF_965153285.1 Podarcis tiliguerta
GTGTAAGGTGCCCTGAGAAGAGAATTTACAGAAAGCAAGAGGGGGGGGGGGAGAGAGAACAGTTGATCTCACTTTTAAGATCCCAAGCTTAGAGGGGAAAGCAAATCAATCCATGCAAATGGGAAGAACTCTCAGGAGTGACAGCAAGGCTGGCATTGAAATGAAGCTGAGTCAGAAGGCAAGGAGAACAGGTGGTCATCTGTAAGTGTTTATACGGAAGCAATAAAAAGGAGCACCCCAAATCACCACCACTTTGCATGCTGAGCTTCTAAATGTCTACACTGGTTGCCAGTTTGCTTCTGGGCCCAATCCCAGGTGCTCATGTTTGTGTTTAAGGTCTTAAATGACTCAGCCGTGAAATACCTGAAAGGCGACTTCCTTCCCTACAGACCTTTTCGTGTGCCGAGATTGACAGAGGGAACCCTTTTGGTAGCTCCCCCACCCTCAGAGGGGGTGACAGCTCAGGGGAAGAGGGCCTTCTTTGTGGCAGCCCCTAAGAGAGCTGCACCGGGCTCCTTCACTAAACAGCTCTTGGAGAATGCTGGAGATGTGCCACTTCGCCCTGAGCTATCGGCACTTGAGAAGTGTACTTTTAGTACCCACTCGTTTTTATAAATTGTTTTAAACTGTTTTAATACAGTCGTGTTTAATACACCCTGTGTCCCAAATGCATCATTGCGCCTAGAGGCTAATCTTCCCTCGGTAGAATTACAGATCCCGGCGCAGGACACTTAACTATTGGCTTTGCCTAAACTCAAATCCCCCTGGTCTAATATTCTTAGTGCTGTAAGATTGTCACAAGGACGCCTGGACTAAAATTGTCTATCAAAAACTTCACTCTTGTGGTCTATCACCACAACAGTTAGTCACTTTGGGTTTTAGTAAAGCAAACAGTCTAATTTGTCAGCACCTAAACGATATCGAGAGTCAGAACAACTTGGCCACAATAAGGAAATTTCGCCCATGGTAAGACAATTTTCCACCTTCCCATTTCGACTCTCTGGCACCCTATCTGCATAACCTAGCAATTCTAAAATATAGACATACTTTTACTCTCACAAGATTGAATGTATTGCCCTCGACTGTACTTGAGGGACAATTCCAAGAGGTTCCACACGAAAAATGCTTATGTCCCTGTGGAGATGGCAGTACTGAATCGGTGGCGCATGTCCTTCTGGCTTGCACTCTTTATAAAGACTTGAGGAATGAGAGTATCACCCCTCTTTTATTGTTCATTCCGGGTCGCCCAGCCACTGCCAGTGTCTTTTCTCTTGGCAGATCAAGATGAGCAGGTGACAGCAAAGGTTATAAGGTTTTCAGCTGGGGAAATTAGAATAATATCCGCTATTTGACTATTGATTCAAAACCCTTAACTGTATTTTCTATAACTGACTTCTTATTTCTATTCTTTCTCATTCTATTCTATCTCATATTGTTGTTTTATTGATATGGGTGATGGCTGATGCAAATAAAGATTCATTCATTAATTCAATACAGTTGTACCTTGGTTTTCAAACAGCTTAGTTCTTGAACATTTTGGCTCCCGAACGCCACAAACTCAGAAGTGAGTATTCCAGTTTGCGAACTATTTTTGGAAGCCAAACATCCAAAGGGGCCTCCACAGCTTCCAAATGGCTGCAGGAGCTTCATGCAGCCAGTCAGAAGCCACGCTTTGGTTTCTGAACATTTTGGAAGTCGGACAGACTTCTGGAATGGATTCCATTCAACTTCCAAGGTATGACTGTACTGTGTTTTAATGTTGTAATCCACCCCGGGACCTTAAGGTGAAAGTTGGCTAATAAATTAATAATAATAATACATGAAACATGTCAAAAGGTTGGATGCAGAAATTTGCAGTGGTGTGCAGAAACCACAAGCTGCAATTACCACCAGAGAGTTAGTTTTAAATGCTTCCCAAAGCATTAAGTAGGATTTCACTTACTTGCTTTGACCCTGGCTTCTGCTCCATGTGTGTCATCCGGAACACCTTTGCCTCTTTCTCGTACTGGCAGTAGTATTTGACCCATGAGATGCCCAGGGCCCCTGCATCAAAGTCCAGAATTGAACAAATTTAACAGAAGCTGCCCAAGGTACATCTCTTACTTGCATGCAATATCTGGTGTAAAAAAGAGAGAGAGCTTTTAAATAGGGCTTGTTCCAGCAGGACAACTTGGGAATGGGCACAAGGAAATAGTGCATGGGATAGGAGACCCTGCACTTAAGAGCATAAGAAGAGCCTGCTGGATCAGGCCAATGACCCACCTACTCCAAAATCTTGTCCTCACAGATAGACTGCCCCTGGGCCTGGAGGTTCCAGAACAGCACTAGAAGAGCCCTACTGGAGCAGGCCAACAGCCCATCTTGTCTAGATTCCATCATTTTGCTTGTCCTTTTCTGAACCTAGCACCATTCAAAGGGACATGCTATCCAACAGCACACAGAGCAGCCATCCCACTGTTCAACCTCAGTGAGGTTAATCCTTGGTCATCCCCTTGACAGTAAGCAAACCACCTGGCATTCTTCTTCCCTGCCTTTGATAGCAGGCAAAGACGCCTGTAAAGATTTGAGGAAAGGGAACTAATATTCCAAGCTGTTAAAACAGCTGCATTCCCTCCACACAGCAAAGTCGTAGCAGATTCTGCCAGTTCCGTCCCATAATTGTTCTGAGAGTGCAGGAGCCCTTTAGCTCCATTCTGAGAAGAAAGTCTGATTAGAGATCTGGAAGTCCAAATCTTGGTGGAAGAACAAGGTTCTGTGCAGAAAACTTTTTTAAAAGCTTCCAGTACGACTGCATCTCATGCAGTATTTGGCTCCAGGGGTTCTGTTTATACATAAAAATCTCTGGAGTCACCCCATGGCTAGCGGAGACAGGGAGAAAAAGAGAGAATCCCCTATACTTCCAGCAGACCTTGCCACCCAAGCAGAGAGCTTGAAAGCTCTTTTCACACTATGTAATCCAAAGGGACCCAGCACAAAAGGGCTTCTAAGCTCTCTCTCTCTTGCTTGAGGGGCAAGGCCTGCTCAGCGCATTGGCTCTGGAAGGCCAAGGATGCTCACGTGAGATCTCGAGGGAACTCAAGTAGCCCTAAAAGATCTTATGAGTGTATCCAAGGTCTCATGATGAGTATCCCACTACCTGCAGAAAGGCAGAGAACTTAAAAGCTCTTTCCAGACCAGGTAACCCCAAGCAAACCTGGCATATAATGAACTTTTATGCTCTCTACCTTGCTTAGGATTTAACTTGTGCAATTTCAACTAGCCTGCCTTCAATTTTATATTAAAAAAAAAAACCATGAGTGTTTTCTCCACTTTAAGAACTAGTTGAAATCTATGTTAAGAGGTCCAGTAGAGTCCCTCCTGACTTCTGACTCTTCAAGCCTGTGATGTGCTACCAATCCATCACTGGCTGGAAGGGAGATGAGTGATGAGCAGAAGCTATTTCTGAAATTTTGCAGGCTGGCAGTGAAGAGGAAATATGGCCTTGAAAAATGTGGATAACATTTCTGGCCTAGTGGAATCTCAAATGTCCAGAGCTGAGTCCGGCAGAGGTTGATTCTGGAAGCCTCCCTTATAGAATGAAAGAGCTGGAAGGGCCCAAAGGGTATCATCTAGTCCAACACCCTGAAATGAATCATTGCTAAAAAGATACCTGGGCAGATGGTCAGCCAACACTGCTTAAAAACCTCCAATGAAGTAGTCTGCCCACCTTCCAATGTCACCAAATCATAGAATTGGAAAGTGCTCCCAAGGGTCAACTAGTCCAGTCCCCTGAAATGCAGGAACCACAGCAAATCCCTCATAGGATCCCCTTGGCAGACACTTACATTTTTCTTGCGAATACAGGTAGCCTTCTATGGTCGGCTTCCCAGGGAGCTTGCAAGTGAGAGGAGCTTCCTTCATTCTCTTCTTGAGGTCTTCCAACTCTTCCCGTGTGCTGCTGAAGTGATTTCTGGTCTGTAAAAGCAATGGGGGGAGAAGAAGACTACTTAGTTTGGACATAACAGCATGAAAGCAAAAGCTTAAGAATCTGACATTCAGCTAAAGTGCCTGTGCCAGTCTTTGGCAACTTGCTGTCTTCTGGACGGATTGGACTACAATGCATGCTGCCTGGGGCTGAAGAGAGTTGTAGCTCAAACCATCTCTTCAAAAATAATAGACTGAGGGCTGCCTTGCAAGATGAGAACAAAAAGTCCCTCAAGTGCAGCCCTCTGCATAAAAAAAACAGCTAACAGAAAGTGGACGGCAGCAGTATGTAGGGGCAAACAGTACAGTTGCAACTTATGAGCATTTAACTTCCACAATTTCAACCTTGCACTACTAGGTTGAAATTGCGCAAATTAAATGCACACAAACTGTAAGCTCTCTGCCTTGCTTACCAGATGAGGCCTGGTCGGGGCACCAGCAACAGAAAGGTAAATATGTTTGTGCATGGGCAGTTCTAAGGGGATGGTTTTCCGTATACGCAAAACCCTTGGAACGGAACCCCTGCACACAATTCAGTCATGCTCTGCTGCTTCTGAAGAGAGACGTTCCATTGAACATATTGCTGTACGGGATGGGATTTGATTACTCTGAGTAAATATGAAGGGTCTCTGCTCCACCTTTGCCCACACAGCTCTTCCCCACTGAATGGGGGAAAGGCTGAGAACATTCTCCCTGCTTGCATCTACCCAAGCATAGCCACAGGTTTTCCCTGGAGTTCCTGGACTGCAAGCACTGGGCCAGATGATCCTTTGGATAGAGGTGGAAAAGGCTCCCGTTCCTCAAAGGCACCAGATTGCTGGTGCCCAAGTCATTCCAGCAGTCACTAAACAGCAAGAATACACAGGTCTCTTGGTTGCCAGAAATAAGTGTGGACAAACAACTCTCTGCTGAAAAGATAGGTGGGAAGGCAACTACTCAGATGATGGCCTCTGTTAGCAACAAAGCAGCCACATGGGGAATCAAGTCGCCTTGCAAAAAGAATGGAAGAACAAACACAATTTGCAATGCAGCGGATTCCTGGTCAAAGTGGACCCTGGGAAAGACTGCAAGTCCGCAATCCATAAACTAGTGGGAAGTTCATAAAATTATGCATGGCCTTGAAGAAGTGGATAGAGAACCCCCCTTCCCTGCCCCAATAACATTAGAACCTGTGGACATCCAATGAAACTGAATGCAGGAAGATTCAAGAAATACTTAATGCCCGTAGTTAAACTATGGAACTACCTCCCATAGGAGACAGTGATGGTCACCAAACTACATGACTTTAAAAGAGGCCTAGATAAATTCATAGAAGAGGAGGAAGCTATCAAAGGCTACTAGCCACAATGGCTATGCTCTGCCTTTGCATTTGGAGGCAGCAATGCTTCTGAATGCTGGTTGCTAGAAACCTAGGGAGGGGAGAAGGCTCTTGTGCTCGGGTCCTGTTTGCAGATTTTGCACAGGCAACAGTTCAGCCACTATGTGAAGAGGATGCTGGACTAGACGGGCCATGGGCCTGATCCAGCAGGCTCTTCATATGTTCTTACAAGACATATGGCACTGCACACCAAACAAGCATTTCCACAGTAGGAGTGAAGGAGGAAGAAAGACAGGATGGCGGGAAGCAAACTCACATTCTGCAGACTGAGCTGAAGCTGTTGCTTATATGGCAGGAAATCCTGCGTCAATTCCACAGTCAGGTTGTTGTAGGTGAAGAGGCTATGAAGGAAAGCCAAGACCTGTGGTGAACAAAAGAGGCAACATTTTCTAAGTTAAAGAGCAGATCTGTGCATCCAGAATCACGGTGCGTAAAAATCCTCCCGGCCTGCTGAATCTATTTTGACAGTTGGACAAGAAAGGCTTAAACATTAGACACATCTCCTTTTCTGGAGAAGCATCTGCTACATATTCTGGAAAACGGTTTGTCTGTCTTCTGTCGGTCTGGACACCTCTCAAGGTAAGTTATGGGGCAGATGGCAGGCACAGTTTTGAATCAAAATAGACTGACACATGACCTTGGCATGACTTTGCCTGCTTTCTGGCACAGGTTCAGCCTATCGTAACTAAACTCAGCAAGAGGATTCCCAATGTAGGGACAGCCATTTTTGTCAACATTTGACAACAGGTGCCATCTTGAAACTAGATGGTGGACCAAAAGGTAATTTTAGGATGACTTCACCCCATTTTCAGCACGACGGGGCCAAAATCACAAATTACACTATCCATTTGAAAGTCAAATATTTTTGGTTTCTATTCTGCTTTTGGAATTCCCCGCTAGTGCCTGCTATAAAAGATTCCAGAATGGCTTTGGGCATGATGCAGAATCAGGAACAACGAATGCTTCTCCTAGTTATGCTCCCATACCTGGATTTGAGAGTCTCTTGCCATGGCTTCTGGGAAACACAGAATATCTCCAGTGTCGGGTGAAATGAGGGAGTTAATGAAGGGAAGGGTGACCGGGAGGTGAGGGTCACACAACATCTATTCTCAACGTACCTGTGGTTACTCTGCGCTAAAACGGAGCCAAGGAGCACTGGGTTCTGCAGCCTTTATATATAAAAGCTGAGCATGTGCAAGTCTTATTTTATTTATTCATTTATTTATATGTCCATTCATTCATTTCATGAAATTTATACACAGCACGACTAAAAAGAAACCTCAAAGCTCTTTGCAAGGAAAATAAAATTCAGTAACTCAAACACTCAGAAGATAAACTCAGCAACACACTAAAAACAGATTAAAACAGACACCCACATTCTACATGTCTGGACAGGCTTGCCTAAAGATAACATTTTCTATCAGGCACTGGAAAAAATGAAGTGAAGGCACCTGCCTGATGTCAATAGGCAGGGAGTTCCAGAGTGTAGGTGCTGTCCCATTAAAATATTTGAGTCCTTACAAATGCAGAATGGGGATTATGTGTCACCTGAAACAGTGCCAGTTCTGCAGATCAAGGGGGTGCATATGGAGAAAGGCAATATTGCAGGTAAGCTGGTCACAAGTTGTTACGGGTGTTTTATACTAATACTAACACATTGAGCCTGATCCAGTAGCAAACTGGCAACCAGTGCATCATTTTTTTATTGTTTATTACGGTTTTGCAAGCCACAGACAACATCAAGAGAGGCAGTAAGACATCAAATGCCACCCCTGTCCAATGGAGATTAAGTTTCTGTAGCATGTGACACAGGCTTCAGTGCCAAATGCAATCTGGAGGGAAACAAAGGTTGCAGGGGTGTTCACTTACAGGCTCCACAATACTAAACTTCTTGCTCTCCTGCACTTCTTGGATCTGATAGACGTATTCCAGGGAAGATTCAAAGAAAACGTGCCGCTCTTTATCCACCTGCATGTCAGCCTAGGTGAGAAACAGAATGGGGATGTTAATACAACAGCAGCACGGCTACCTTTACATGTCCTTAGAAAGTGTGGTTCTCAAGTGCTGAAAACCTCTTCACCTACCTCTTGCAAATGGGATTCTTTTTTCTTTGAAGATAAATTCAAATGGCGATCCAACATGGAGTAAAACCTCTCTCCGTCCTTCTCAAATTTCTTTTTCCGTTCCTAGAAATGGAGGAGATGCAAAATCATTGTGTTGTGAGCAACTGTTAAGTACTATTTTTAAGGAACAGATGTCAGGGGTTTCCAGCCTGACCCTAAAAGGCACTCTCCACTGGCTCTGCAAAATTTTAGTAGTGAAGGAAAGGAGCTCTGCATTTGCACAGAGGAATCATTCTTATTAAGGACATGATTCCACATGATTCCAAGCTTGATTTAACAAAAAAAAAGTCTCAGAAGCAAGCACTGGTTACAATATTTCTAACATTTGAACACTTAAAGTTCATCCAGACAGCTCAGAATGGCCATGTTTTAACTTCCCAACCACCCTGTAGGGAAGTAAGAAAGACTGGAAGATTGTGACTTGGCTCATCCCAAAGAATTCTGGGAGTTGTGGTTTGTTATGGGTGCTGAAAGTTGTTAGGAGACCTCCTTTTCCTTCCCCACAGAACTACAGTTCCCAGAGTTCCTGTGAAGAGGGATTGACTGCTAAACCACTCTGGGAATTGTAGTCCTGTGGGGGAAGGAATAGAGGGCCTTCTCAGAACTCTCAGCACCACCGTTGCCCCCTGACCATGTACGGAGATATACCGATACTGAGAATGCATGTGCTGAGAATTATCCCTGCAACTATTATGCGGGGAATTCTCTGGGAGCAATTTTGGGGTCCATAAAAGGGGTCTGTGACTATTATGCGGTGGTGACTAGTATGTGGTGAAATACAGTAAGCGGTTTATATGCAGGGAGTTGGACTGGAGGACCCTTGGGGTCCATTCCAATTCTACAGTTCTATGATTCCATGAGACTTCTATTCTCCTCCCAGCGCTACAAACTCTAGTTTCCTCTGAAGAGGAACCAATCATTAAACTACTCAATAATTGTTGTAGCCACCTATTTTTCCTCCAACGCTACAATTCCCAGTACTTCCTGTGACTGTTAAACCACTCTGGGAATTGTAGCTCTGTGAGAGGATTGGGTGGGGCTCGTAACAATTCCCAGCCCCTGTAGGCTGTAGCTCCCAGAATTCGTTGGTGGGAGCCACGACTGTTCGAAGTGGTATCCTAGCACTTTAAATGTATGGTGTGGCCTTGGCGTTCATAAGGACGAACTTTCTGGATAGGGGAAGGTGAGATCTACAAGACTGAAAGCTACCTGCCTCTATAAGCAGCTACATAGCATCATGGCGAGGAGTTTCCCACCACACCATTCACCCAGAGATGTTAGCTGTCTACATGGAGAGGTTTCCCTTTTTCCCTGAGGAAGCATTCAGTTATCTTATCATCTCCCAACTGCACTGTTGAAGGGGTATCATCCTGGAGAAGTTACTCCTCTTTGTGCAAATGGAGCCTTATCTAGGCACACACAAGAGCCAGCTGCGCTAGCGACAAATGGCTTTTAGTAAACTTCACTGCAAAAAAAATTTTAAAAATGGGGAGATATAAAGGAGTCTAGGAGGCCATCTGCTCCATTGCATTTTCAGGCAGCCGGCCTCTTTCTAAGAAATAGAAAACAGCTTTTCTATTAAAGAAAAAGTTCACCGCCCATTCTAGATCCAATATGGCTTTTGGAACAGCTGCAATATGCTGGCAGCCTGGGACGTGCTGCCAGATGGATTTCATCTTATACACAAACCAAGCCCTTGGACTTACGCCACCCGAGACCCACTGAAAATCACTGGGACTAAGCTGCCTTAAGGATACTTAAAGCGGTTGGTGGAGATTCCTGCATTGCTGGAGGTTGAAGCAGATGTTCCTTTCCAACTCTGCAGTTCTATGATTCTAGGGTTGTGTGTAGGGTTGTATGTGCAGAAATGATACCTTCCTCCAACCATTTTTAGAGAGCGTATTTTCTCCCACTGGGAAACTTGCCAGTGGTTATATAAGCATTACTGAGTGCCCAGAGTTGGTGTTAACGCACCCAGAGCCACCTGGAATTTGTTATATATTTTTTTGCATGGCTGTGATAAGACCATGCCAGCTTAAGCTGCTGGGAGCTGGGGGTCCAACAATACCTGGAGAGCATCATGTTGGCCAATGCTGCTCCACCTCAACCAATGCACACACAAAGGGTTTATTGAAGGGTTTATCTGCAACAGTGCTTCCCCAAGTGGGAGGTAGCACACCCTGTGGGGACAATGGGATTACATATGAGGTGCTGAGGCAAGGGGGTTGCAGGGGACACTGGAGATGTAAATGACTATCAGACTTTGAAAAGCCAGTATCAGTTTTGTTGAATCAATTAAGCTAAGCAACTGATTGGATTTTGAATAAATGTGCAGCTAATTGTTACATTGCGGAACTTTATTGTGTTACTGTCTTCCTTGGTGGGTCATGCAAACCGCTATTCCAAACAATGCTTGTATAAGGGTAGGGTAGAAGGGTACCATGGAACCATGGCAGCACAGGCATGAAAAAAGTTTGGGAACCACCACTGCAATTTTTGGAAGCTCTTTCTGATTTCTAGCCCAGCCACAAGGAGGAGCACTTTACAAGTAGTTCGAGACAGAAAGGACCAATGGAGAAACATCTGTGCACAACAGGAGGCAGTTTGTGTCTGTAAAGGAGTCAGGGAACAGCCTCAGAACCTCCTATGAGAAACAGATGCTCAAAAACATGCAGCAATTCACCTATAGTGGGAGCGCTCATGGGTCTCATAATTTTGGAATGAGGTGTATCAAGAAATCTCTAAAATAATTAAATGCATTATTGTGGCTTCACCGCAACTCTCTTTATTGAACATGCGGGATGGAGAAGTGGGAAATGTGTGCTCTAAGGAACTTCTGACTTGGATGTTGGCTGGGGCTAGAATTTCAATAGCCCAGCTATGGAAAAACTCTAGGAGACTTTAACTTTTCTTTGTGGTATGAAAGAACATGGACCTCAGTTCCAGCAGAGAAGATAATGCCCTAGGTGCAGATTCCCACGTGGAAAACTAAGAACGTTTATTTGCAGTCTGGTGGAACTTCGTTATGCAGTGCCATGTTGAGCAAAATGATTCCTGCGTTGCAGGGGGGTGGCTAGACTCAAGGAGGATAACTGAGCCGTCCCACGAGTGGGGCTGGGCGTTCTGTTCTCTGTATGGAGGCGTGGGCTTGAATCCCACTGCTGACACATCTGTTTTAGGGGGAAGAGCCATAGCACAGTGGTAGAGCATCTGCCTTCCATGTAGAAGGTCCCAGGTTCAATCCCCCACCACCTCCTGTGAGATACACCCTGTCTGAAATCCTGGAAAGCAACTGCTGCCCTCAGAGTAGATGGAGCAGTGGTCTGACTCGGTATAGCTTCCTATGTTCCTATGTTTCAATTAAGATAAACTAAATTTGTTGCCGCCCATGTGCTATGGAATTTAGTTTTTTAAAAAAACAACAACGATGCAATGAATGCTCTGCAAGAAGTTGGTGCTGTTAATTTGCACAACTGCAATATTCACTACATTCTTTTTTAACATGACTCCCACATGAGGAACGGTTGCTGCGTTTGAGAGGTTTCAGCTCAGAGAAAAAGTGAAGAAGAGGTGACATGACAGAAGTTTATAAAATTATGCATGGCACACAGAAAGTGAGTAGAGGAAAGTTTTTTCCCTGTCCCAAAACACTAGAATTCATGGACATCCAGGGAAGATTCAGGACACAGAAAAGGGAGTCCTTATTCATGCAGCACATAGTTTTAACTGTGGAACTCTCTGCCACAGGAGGTAGTGATGGCCACCAAACTACATGGCTTCAAAAGAGGAATAGGCAAATTAATGGAGGAGGAGAGGGCTATGCATGGCTACTAGCCAGGATGGATATGCTCTGCCTCCACAGTTGGAGGCATTAATGCTTCTCAATATCAGCTGCTGGAAACCACAGATGGGGAGGGGGTTTGTGCTTGGATCCTGCTTGCATTGGGGCATCTGACTGGCAACTGTGACAGTAGGATGCTGCACTAGATGGGCCACTGGCCTGATCTGGTGGGGCTCTCCTTACGTTCTTAGGGGCAAATGAGTGTGGTCACACTCACTTCCCTGTTTGTGAACACCCAAAGAGAAGCTACAACAGCCTTAGCATTATTTCCACTATGGCAGTTTGTTTTAAACTTTTGAAGTCTGGAAACAGAGACAAGGAAGGAGGCGAAGTGTCAAGCGTTATTGTCTGCAACTTAAAATGTCAATGACTCCAGATGGGCTGGGCTGAATCCAAGCTTGTGTGTTCGCCAAGAAGTCTCCATTTCAAGCACTGGTCCACAGCCAATTGCTTTAGCCTGCTGACTAATGGGGAACTTTGACTTTTTGGTACTGGACAAAGCGAACTTTTACACTCTATGAGAGACTGCTTTACGGAGGGGACGGGGAAGAGAGTGCTTTGACCCTGCTTGCATTTTCTGTAATAAAGTTTTAATGATGAATTTAGAATGGTTTTCCATCTTCATTACACCAGCAGACAACTACATTTGAACAATGGCTCTTGACCCATGGTTTGCAAAACAGGTGGTAATGCCCCTTCAGGAGGGTCAGGGGAGATCACTTAGCCGGGTGCTAAGAGGCAAAAGGGTGGGGGAGGGCAGCTGGATATGTAAATGACCATCAGAATTAGAAAAGCTGGTATCATTGGATCAAGAGCATTAGTTTTGCTCTAATTCATTAAATTCAATAGTTTTAACTGGATTTTGAAGCAAGGTACAATTAATTTCCATTGTGTTATTATCTTCTTTAGTGGGTCATGCAAATGCTTTTTATAAGGTAGGGTAGCACTGGGGGCATGTTTATGGAACTGGGGGGCAGGGAGGCTTGAATTTTTGGGGGAACCACTGCCCTAGTCTTTGCCACCTGGAACATAGGAATCTGCCTTATGCTGAGTCAGACCATGAGTTCATTTGGCTCAGCACTGTCTGCACTGACTGGCAGAAGCTCTTCAGGGTTCCAGACAGGAAGTGCCTCTCAGCACTTCCTGGAGATGCCTTTTGGGTCACTTCCAGGTTTGGCGCCACGCACGCATGATCACCTGTCAATTAGACATGTGTAAATCAGGAGTTGGCTGTATACCTGGTTTTTTAAAAAATTCTGCTGGTTTTATCTGTATTCAGCAGATAAACATATTACACTATTCTATGTAAATATCCCACGTCATATTTTTATGTAAATGTTTTTATGTAAATACTTTATGCAACAAGTTTTTCTTTTATTTTCCCTTTTTTCTTTAGCGCTCTATAAATTGCTAAATATATAAATATACAAATAAGTTCCTAAGTAAAAATTGAAGGGGGCAGGGGGAATTAACTTACTTTGGTGAATCCAATTTGCTCCTTGCGGAAGTTTTCCAGTGGTTTGATCAGTAAATCACTAGCATTTTGCACCTGTAGATAAAAGTAAGAAAGCAAGGCAACATATAATTAATGAACTTTTATTTATTGCATTTCAATCCCCATTTTTTTCTCTCCAAAGAGCTCAAGGTGGTGTACACGGTTCTCCCCCTCCTCATTCACAACAACCCTGTGAGGTAGGTTAGGTGAGAGGTGGTGACTGGGCCCCAGTCACACCCAGTGAACTTCAAGGCTGAGTGAGAATTTGGATTCAATCTGAATGCACCCACTTTGACTATAGCCCTTAAATGTAATTATGCCAATGGAGGAACAAAGGGTGGCCTATACTCACCATCATTGATCTTTCAAGTTCCACCTCTTGAAGCAGCTCTGAAAACTCCTTAAAGGATTCGGCTATGAATGAATGAAAATGAGTTACTTGGGACTGACTCTCAGGGGTTGCAAATTATGTACTGCAACAGCACACAGATCGGTTTTATTTATTTTAGTTGTATATGCCACACACCCCAAATAACACTAGAACTCACAGACATCCAATGAAGCTGAATGTTGGGAGATTCAGGACGGATAAAAGAAAATGACTCCTTCATGCAGGGCATAGTTAGACTGTGGAACTCCCTCCCACAGGAGGCAGTGATGGCCACCAATCAGGATAGCTTTAAGAGGGTTGAACAAATTTAGGGAGGGGGATGCTGTGGATGGATGGGCTTTGCCTCCGCGGTTGGTGGCAACAATACTTCTGAATACCAGTTGCTGGAAGCCACAGGAGGGGAGAGGGCTCTTGTGCTCAGGTTCTGCTCCTGTGATTCCCACTGGAGCATTTATTCAGCCACTGTGGGAACAGGATGCTGGACTAAATGGCCCATTGGCCTGCTCCAGCAGGCTCTTGCTATGTTCTTATGCCAAGGATTTCTTAACTGAACTACGATAGTGGTCTGACCAGAAATGACAGATCCTTCAATCTCTCTTGCATGCTGCAACAATGAGCCAAAAGGTTTGATCAGTTGGAACTAACATCCTGCAGCAACAAGAATGCCTTGAAGGAGATGGGGATGGAAGTCTACCACCTTAAGTACAGAGCCATTATTTATGTCCCCATGCCTGTCATACATCACAAGGCTGAAACAAAGATAAGACAGTGGAATCTTCATGACTTTTCAGGATTGTCCCTGTGTTCCTGCTCTTCCTCTGACTCATCTTAGCATGACACTATCTGCCTGTTTCCTATCATTTCCAGAGTTTTCCAAGAGTGCTAAGACTTTCCAGCTCGTTTGATCAGAGCCCTCAGCTTCTCATATCACCGTAGCAGCAGTTTCCAGTCTCCAAAACCGCTGGTGGAACAGCAGCAGTTAGAGGCAGATAATTCCCCAAATGGCTTTTAAAGGAAACAGTGCAGGGGTGCCCCCCCCCCACAAAATTAGCTTGGTTTTCATTAACCCAGCTTTTTTGCCAATTGCACACATTCTTGCTTGTCTTTAAAAGAGGACTGGACAAATTCATGGAGAAGGAGTGGGCTATTGAGAGCTACTAGCCATGAAGGCTATGCTCTGTGCCTCTGCAGTTAGAGGCAGCGATGCTTCTAAATACCACTTGTTGGAAACCACCCAAGGATGCGATGAAGTGTCCTAAATCCAGGAATGTTATCAATAACGGACTTCCCAGGAACTTCATGATTAGTGTGTCAGCATTTTCAAGAAGCAACACACACACACACACACACACACACACACACACACGAGGAAGCACTTACCAATGTTAATCTCATCATCTGTCAGGGTGTCCCCAATAAAGTCAAACTGAAACGACTGGAGAGTCTGGGAGAATTTCTGTACAGCCAAGGAGTAATCTAGGAAAGATGGAAAGGTTGCAGAGATAAGTATGAAAAAACTGGCAATTAAAATCTGTAGAAACTTTTGGAGCACCTTTTGGATTCCACACTTTCCTCCGAAATAATAAGCGCAGCACACAAAGGAGAAATGCTTATTAAACTTTAACATTAAGATTAGGAGGGAAAGAGGTCCAGAGTCCACTGCTGCATGGTTGCTCACATTGCTGCTTTTCTAGTGGGGGGAAAAGACCTTTGTGTTAAAGTTATTGTTATTTATAGGATTTCTATTCTACCTTTTTCTTAAAGGAGCTCGAGGTGGCAGAGATGGCTTTCCCTTTTCTCGTTTAATCCTCACAACCACCTTGCAAGATAGGTTAGGCTGAGAGGCAGTGAGCGGTCCAAGGTCACCTCGTGAGTTTCATGGCTGAGTGGTGGCAACCGAATCCAGATCTCCCAGGTCCTAGTCCAACATACCAGCTATTACACCACATAGGCTCTCAAAAACGGGTCAGAGGGTGGGGGAAGCAGTCAAAAGAGGCATGCTTACATCAAACATGTTGGGAGGTCATCGTTGTTGTAGCCTCAATAATATTCCCCCCCCCCCATTCAATTACTTGACCAACCCCTGAAACGCCTTCCACTAAGCTGTGCCAGCAGTAAAATAAAACTGCATACAGTTTTGTGACCATCTTGTGCTGCAGACTGCCAGTGAGGTGTAGTGGTTAGAGTGACTTAGACTATGACTTGGGAGTCCCAGTTGCAAATCCCTACTTGGCCATGATGTCCACTGGGTGAGACCTTGGGCGGCAGTCACTGCCTCTCAGTCTAACCAGGGTTAGAATCTCAAGATATATAAGCTAGGCGCCAAATAGTGCCTTAAAACTAGGTTACAACGGAACGGAATGCCTGTTCACTGAGGGGTTGGACTAGATGACCCCGGGGGTCCCTTTGCAATACTACAATCCTTCAATTCTATGATCTCAACTACATTGCTTGACAGTAGCTTGCTCTTACAACGAATTCACTTGTCCCAGTATGCAAGAAGGAGAAACACACACAGGAGAAATGGAAATGGTATTGACTATGGACTAAGGCGGAGGTTTTTAATCTGTAGTCGCCAGCCTGGTGCCCAGAAATCTCCACATAGACACAAATGGACCCACGCCAGTGGCAAAATGCGCCTCGCACCTTGGAGGTTTCGAACTCTGAGTCGAACAGACCTCACTGAGTTGTTGTGGGAATCAAAACATTTCCAGAAGGAAAGTCACATAATGCTCATAAGCATAAGGACATAAGACCCCTGCTGGATCAGGCCAATGGCCCATCTAATCCAGCATCCTGTCACCACAGTGGCCAACCAGATGCCTCTGTGGGAAGGACGAAAGCAGGAGTCAAGTACCACAACAGCTTCCCCGCCCTCCATTCTGTGGTTTTCAATGACCGGTGTTGAGGCGTATGGTTGCCTCAGCTCGCAGCCCCGAGAAGCAAAACCTCCATGATTTATTTGCTTGCCGAGTCGATTTTTACAAAGTGTAGGCCTGAGAAGAGCAGCTTGTGTCCTTTGGTCTCTCATTAAAACAACATAAAGATGAAAAGAGAAAGGGTTGTAATGAGCCAGTCCAGCTAAACTGGGCCCTTCATCACAGAATACACCCATTTTCATTTGGTTCCCCCTCCTTGTGAGCTTGGAGGAAGATCAAAGTATTATTCTTCACCCTGGCTCCAGAGCAAAGAGAGATGCACAAATAAAACAAACAGATTTTGGATCCCAGAAACTGAGACAGAGTAAAAGCTTGGTCTGAAAGATCTAATTCCAGACAACTTGGGGATTATTCCTGAAATAAATAAAAAATGGGTACATTGAACCAATAATGATAAAGATCAGCCTGGTGCAGACTTTGGAACAGTGGATTCCAAAGTGGGGGGGGGGGGGTTGCACCCCTGGGAGCAGTGGGATTACCTCAAATCCTGAGAGGCAAGGGGGCGGCAGGGAGGTGCTGGAGGTGTAAATGACTATCAGACTGAAAACCTGGTATCGCTGCATCAGTTATGTTAAATGAAATCATTTTGATCGGATTTTGAATAGGTGTTCCTGTTTTGAATTTTATTGTGTTGATATTTTCTGAATAATGTTTTTTTTAAGACGTTTTATTTAGGCGTACTTACAAACAAACCAACAAATCAATAAGATACACACAACCACAAAATAAACCGAAAAAGTAAGAACAAAAGGAACATAAAATACCACACCTGTGTGACTTTCCTCCACTTCTGAATAATGTTTTTTATAGGGTGTAGTAAAGTAGTGTGGTGGCATTGGGGATGATGCCCCCCCCCCCCACACAAAAGTTTGGGAACGCAGCTTTTACGCCCAGGTCCTTTGGTCAAGACCAAAGACCTGAAAACAAGGGTGTGAGGGCAGCAGAATTCTCTCTACAGTTGCTCTCTCATGACAGTGAGAAGCAAGACATGGCCATGCCTGCTGTCTTCAGGGCCTGAGCTGCTAACTCAGCCTCTGCCTCATAACATCTGCTGCTGCCAAACCCATGCTGTGATGTCATAGCATGCATCACAACACGGCCTGAAGGTGGCACAAATGAAAGTCAGTGTAGTGTTGTGGTTAGAGTGTCAGAATAAGTTCTGGGAGACCAGGGTTCAAATCCCACACTTGGCAAAGAAGCTCACTTGAGTTGCAGGGGGCCAATCACTGTCTTTTAGCCTATCTTTGGAGCAAAAAAAATGGTATATAAATGCATCAATCAAGCAAAGAAAACACAGGGTACCTTGGCGTCGCAATACAGGTTACATTTACTGGGAAAGAAACACACTGTGTTATCTCCCAACGTTATGTTAAAGCTTGAAATCTTTCCCTCATCAAAATTTGGTAAGAAGAATGAGGCATGGAAGGCTTTTCTGAGAGG
Organism: Podarcis tiliguerta; assembly: GCF_965153285.1. Taxonomy (NCBI): domain Eukaryota; kingdom Metazoa; phylum Chordata; class Lepidosauria; order Squamata; family Lacertidae; genus Podarcis; species Podarcis tiliguerta. The sequence continues at coordinate 20,346,779 of NC_139553.1, forward strand.
AAGTTGGAGGACATATCTATGGCACAGCACTAACCTTGTACGCAACTATTACCTTACTAGATTTGCTGTGCTGCAATGTTTTTATTGTTACTATTACCTGTATCTTTAACAGAACTTATTTAGTTTTAATTCTCTCAAATAATAGATGAAAGATAGATAGATAGATGAAAGATAAAAATGAAATAATAATACTACATAACTAAGCTTCTTGTCTGGCCAAAAGACTGCTACAGAATTCCCATCATCTGTTTTTGTGTTCAACTTCATACACACATCTGCTCATGCTAACTTTCCCCTTCTGACTCCCCTCTCTTTATACTTTACTTTCCCTTCTGCTTTCCTAAAGCATCTTGCCTTTTTATTCTTAAGGCTCCAATTTCGTTTTTGCACAGCGTTCTGAAATTCCAGACACTTTGGTTAATCCTGAGTTGTGTAATCCTTTTCTAAAGTCATTTGACAGGCTGCACATCCCCCACACCTTGTGCTTCCATAAAATTACACAGGGCATGGAAGAATCGATTCTTCCCCCATTGACTGCTGATCTGTGTCAACTGGCTGTGCTCTGCCTCCACAGTTGGAGGCAGCAATGCTTCTGAATACCAGTTGCTGGAAACCACAGGAGGGCAGAGGGCACTGGTGCCTGAATCCTGCGTGCATGTTTCCCATAATGGGCATCTGGTTGGTCACTGTGGGAAGAGGATGCTGGACTAGATGAGCCATTGGTCCGATCCAAAGCATAGCCTTACAACAATGGGCTCAGGTTTACGTTGGGATCACATCTTCCCCTTCTTTCATTTTAGGATTGGCCACAGCGCGTTACATCACACTATGGTTTACAGGAACACATAAATGGGAAGGTGTGGGTAACTCAACACAGATGTTTCTGATCTCCTTTCTGCTGCTGTGGAACTGGAAGCATGCATGAGCCTAAGGCTCATTCATTTACCACCATGGATTAACGTCCAAGAAGAGCCACAGCCTGGCTTGAATGACAGAGGAAGCTCAAATCTCAGTTTTTGTAGTTCAACTGCTACATCACACTACACCAAGGTTTGGGCTTTATGCATAATCTAACCTAGGCTTGTGGTTAAGCAGTCCTCCTTAACCTCAAGTTTTAAAGTCACATTTGAGGAACAAAGCACTTGAGCTCCAGATTCAGACCACACACTGAGCCAAAGCTTAGTTCAGTGATGTGTGGCAGCTGAGCTCTGCTGGATTGGGCCAATGGCCCATCTGGTTCAGCGTCCTCTTCTTCTCCTCACAGTGGTCAACAAGATGTCTGTGGGAAACCCACAAGCAGGATTCAAGCACCAAAGCATACTCACCTTCTATGGTTTCCAGCAACTGGTATTCAGCAGCACAGGTGCCTCCAACTATGGAGGCAGAGCACAGCCATTGTGGCTAGTAGCCTTCCACAGCCCTATCCATGAACTTGTCTAATCCTTTTTGAAAGTTATCTAGGTTGATAGCCATCACTACCTCCTGGGGGAGCAAGTTCCACAGCTGAACTCTGTGCTGTGTGAAGAATTACTTCCTTTTATCTGTTCTGAATCTTCCAACATTCAGCATCACTGGGAATCAACAACCTCTAGTTTTATGAGAGGGAGGGGGACACTTCCTCTATGCCATGCATGATTTTATAAACTTCTATAATGTCACCTAATGGCTGTCATCTTTTCCCTGGGAGTCCACACACTGGGACTACAAACTATGCTTTGGCTCAACACCCAGCCTCTCCCTGAAAGCAAGCGGGGGAATTCTCTCCAACCATCCACAATTTGAAGTTCAGCCTTATCACCATCCTTGTGTTTGGGGGTTTTTGTTCTGGTAAACTAAGATGCATAGAACTGCACAGTTGGAAGCGACGCCCAAGGGTCATCCAGTCAAACCCCTTGCAATGCAGGAATCACAGCTAACGAACCCCTGACAGATGGACACCAAACACCTGCTTACAAACCACCATGGAAAGAGTCCACCAGCTTACAATGGAGTCCATCCCACAGTCGAACAGTTCTTATTGTCAGAAAGTTCTTGCTAATCTTTAGTTGGGACACTGAAACAGTAAAAACCCCGGTCCGTTGTCGTTCTTTCCTCTGGTAGCTTTTATCATTCCAGTTGTCCTTTAGTGCCTTTTGCAGCTCTTTGGAGGATCTCCCCAGGTTTGTGAAAACAAACATAGGAACACTCAGAACTGCAACAAATTTAAAATACTATTACTGTGCCATAGATGTATATTCCACATTCTAATTTTTGCCACTGAGAGAAAGAGATATGAAGGAAGAAAGGCATGCTAAGACTGAACTAGAGCTTCACTTCCTGTTCCTATATTATGCAAGTTAAGCAAAAAGACTATATTGGGACTGAAATTCTCTTCCCACAGCTGGAAAGGGGGTGGATGGGGGGGGGGAAGAGAATGACCAAACAATGAGAGATGTGGTGTATTAGTGCATTTGAAGAAGCGCTCTTAAATCTCTAACTTTTTCTCGTTAAAATATTTACAATGGTATCCTTTTTATAGAACTTGTGCTGCAATTGTAAAAATGCGCCCTAAGTCCACTTATAGTTGCCGAACATGGACGTGAGCTAAGCAACTGTTTCTGATCCTTCTTCAGCTCCTTTGGTTCTCCAGTCTTAGATTTGTTCAGTCACTTTTGTGCAGGTTTTTTGAAAGAATGCACAAAAGGTGGACAAAAAAACCGAACATGAATTTTGTATGCGCATTTTTAACAGAGTACACGGTCCTGAACATATCCATCTATAAAAAGGTTATTTTTGTGCATCTTTTAGGTATGTTTTTTAAAAAAGATGCTCCCTCCATCAATTTGTCTAATCCTCTTTTCATGCCCATCCAAATTGGTGGCTATCACTGCCTCCTCTGGGAGCAAGTTCCAAAGTCTGACTCTGGATCGTGTGGAAAAAGTCCAGCAGTAACTCAAGTATAACGGCTGCAAAAAATCAGTGAACCAGTATGACAGAGGTTACATTTGCACTGGGATTATACTCTTAATAGACACATACTTAGCCAAGTCAGATTTGTCTTGGCATGAGCCGGGACTTTAAAATGAGGGGGGAGAGATCCCTGAAAAACACACAGGAAAGGGGGATGTAGAACAACAAGGTAATTGGCCCCTCCTTTATCAGAGAGAGATCTTACAAAATTTGTGCTTTTATGCAACATGACATAATGGGTATGGAAAAGCTTTTCACACACCAGGTTGCAAAGGGGGCGGGAAGGGGGGAAAGAGACACAATCCCACCACATGCTGTTCCCACTTGGTTTCCACGCGGTTGGATTGTTCCAGCCACATATGTATAAATATGGTGTTTTTGGCAATTTCTACTTGCACAAGCCCTGCCTGCTCTTCATCTGCACTCAGACAGCTGGGGGGGGGGGTTGGAGATGAGGAGGAGGAGGCAAGGAGAGGAGGAGTGAGTGGGATTCCTGGCAACAACCTGTGGAAAAAATATACAGTATATGAAAAGCTGTCTAGCATCCCAGTTGCCTAGGCCTTTTGGAGTTTATGAGCAGGCTGTTAATCTGATTAAGACAATGGCGGTGGGGAAACAGTCCAGACTTCAGCAAATGCCCTCCCATTGCACCCCAGAACATTTTTTAAACCAAACACACTCATTCTACAAGGAACCGGGGAAGATGCAGTAATTAAAGCACATTTCTTCTCCTTTCTCCCATACTGAGCCTTTTTCCAGTTAGCTCCCTTATCATGTAGACTATATTTTATTTATTTAGTTATAATAAGTATTCACAGTGCTATTTTTCTGGGAAAAGAGGCGTCGGAACTCACCATGAACGCCTCCCTTGCTCTCTTATAATGGTAAGAGCGCCCACCTGAAAGGGGCTAGGAACTGAGTTCCAGTGAGTTCCAGCTGAAAAAAGGCCCAGAATATTTATACAGTGGTACCTCGCAAGACGAATGCCTCGGAAGACGAAAAACTCGCAAGACGAAAGAGTTTTTCGTTTTCTGAGTTGCTTCGCAAGACGGATTTCCCTATGGGCTTACTTCGCAAGACGAAACGTCTTGCACCTTTTTTTTAAAACTGCCAATGCATTCCTATGGGAAACCGTCAATACACAGTGGTGCTTCGCAAGACGAAAAAACTCGCATAACGAAAAAACTCGCGGAACGAATTTCGTCTTGCGAGACACCACTGTATACTACTATATCACGAAAACACATCAGTCGCTGCCTCTCAGTCTAACCCAACCTTACAGGATTGTTGTGGGGATGAAATGAGGAGGGTGAGAATCAAGTAGGTCACCTTGATCTCCTTGGAGAAAAAGGTGGGATATAAATGCAAAAAACAACTCTGTAGCCACAAACCTCTTGGGAAATTGTGTGTGTGTTTCAGAAACACACACTTGCAATCATGCTTATAAATGAGGCCCTTAAGCCTACAGAAAGCCTGAGCAGATGAGCATTCTAATTTTTTTAAGGCGTTTAGTATTTAGAGATAAATTACAGTTGCCTAGTGAGCAGGGAGAGAACACATTTTTGTTTTAAAACAACCAGCCAGCTAAAGTGGGCCAGCTGCAGGAACTGAGAGAACGAAAACCGATAAAATTTGTAGACCTGTTGCCAGAACCTCAAGCAAAGGCATAATTTACTGAATATGTCTGGAGCATGACTTTTTGTGCTTGGAACTGTGTACTTCATATACACAAATGCACATTCAGGCTCCAGGATGCTGAGCTCAGCCCCAGGACATCCTTTCATGTGCTGTTGTATGCATGCAAGAGAAAACTGCATAGCTATTTTTTTTCTGCAGAGTATTTATTCATGCAGCAGAGTTTCCAGAGTAGCAAACAAGATAAAATACTTGGGGGTTGGGAATCAAGATTTAATATGCTACAGCTTGTTAAAAATAATAAGTCTAGGAGAATAAACACAGCTTTGAGTGGCACTGAAAACGGCTCTCTTTGGTGTACCTGGTTCCTAAACTGTAAAGTATTTTAAACATTTTGAACCATGCTCAGGAATGGACTAGACAGCAAGGAGGTTTTTCCAATAATTGAAGAGATAGTGGAACAATCTTCAAAGGAAGCCCCACAGACAACCTATTAAAGTCATGAATTCTTGATGTTGGTGGCACATGAATAACTGGGGAGCTGAAGAGCAGCAGCCAAAAGCCAGAAGGTGGCAGCTGTAGAGACCACTCCAGCCCTCCAGCATGGTGCTGTGATTAAGAATGCTGGACTGGGGGAGACTATGGTTTGAATCCCCAATCATTCAGGAAGCCTATTTGGGCCAATCCTTACCTCTCAGCTTAACCTACCTCACAGGGTTGTTGTGGGGATAAAATGGGCACCACCTTGAGCTTCTTGGAGGAAAAGGGTGGTACATATAAAGGCTCTTATGTTCTTATACTTAATCATCTTTCAAAGCCTTCCAAGACAGTGACCGTCACTGCCTCCTGTGGGAGGGAGTTCCATAGTTTAATGTCAGTTGCAAAGCCCAACACCCACATTTTCTCTGCAATATCTCTTTTCTGCTTGGTGAAGCAGACAATTTGCTTTTAAAGCATGTAAGCAGCCTGTGGGTTATTTTTTTTAGCAGTCAGTCCACTGCCACCACCAAAACATATCCTAACTCAGACAGCACATGTAACAGACTGTGTTTGGGGTAGAACTGCTCTGTAACAAATACAGTAAGATATTTTGTAAGATTAAACAGCCTATTAAGCCTTCTGAAAAGCCCGTCATGGCCAGAAGCCACTGCAGGACAGACAATTACAGATTAATCAAGCAAAGGAACGAGGAAATGGCCCTGCGGGATTAGATTGCTTCCTTGATGAAAGAAACAAAACTGATTATATCTGCATTCCAGAGAGCAAATGCACTATTTGTGTTCAACGTACACAGCAGACAGGTGCAGGGTGCTTAGTTTTATATATTTATTTTCTTGAATCTATACTCTGCCTTTTTTCCAATCACTGTGCACACCAGAACTTCTTAGCTCTCAGCAAGAGGGTACTCTCCTATGCTTTAGATTTCACAAGACTCAGTCTCTGTCAATTGTAAGAAAAATAAGACCTAAGATGATCAGGCAAATGGCCCATCTAGTCTAACGTCTTGTATTTACAATGGGAAACCCTTGATATGAGAGCCCATCCTCAGACGCCTTCCCTATAAAGAGCAGTGTGAAAAAGGGCTGTGTTCTCGCCCCAACCCTCTTTGGCATATTCTTCTCCCTGTTGTTCTCATTCTGAAAATGATGTGTGAGAGGCAGGCATGGAAGCCGGTCAACGGTGCCTCCACCAGGCAAGGTCAAAGTCCTCCTGGAAGGGAACAGCTGCTGCCCCTTCTGCAGCCCATGTGGCCCATCTCCTCAGAGGCCAACAAGCGCTGGGCGAAAAGTAGGGCAGTCTCCCATCCTCAGCACCATCTGTGACTCAATCCTACTCACAATGAAGCTCCTTGTGACACTTCCAGAGTGCAGCCCACCAATAAAAGGCCCATTGTCCTTTCCTTCAATGCTCATATGGGATAGAATCTGTACTTCCCATGCTCTGTCATATGATATTTTTCCCTCCAGAAGAGATTATAGCACAGTGATTTGAAAGCCGAAGTATTTAGCATGTGCCTGTTACCTGTGATGGCATTATGGAGCGGAGAACTGGACCACGACAGAGCAACAGGAACAGGACATACTATGGAAAGTACAGTGGTGCCCCGCAAGATGAATGCCTCGCAAGACGGAAAACCCGCAAGACGAAAGGGTTTTCCGTTTGCAGAGGCGCTTCACAAGACGAATTTCCCTATGGGCTTGCTTCGCAAGACGAAAATTGACAAAAAAAATTGAGGGGTTTTTTCCCCGCTCCAAAACCCCTTTTTCTGAAGCGCTAAGCTGCTTTTTAGCAGCAAAACCGCTAATCCCTTAAGCCTTAAAAAGCCGTTTTTAGCCCTCAAACTGCCAATAGCGCTAAAAGCGCTACTCCGCTAATGGGCTTGCTTCGCAAGACGAAAAAACCGCAAGACGAAAAGACTCGCGGAACGGATTCTTTTCGTCTTGCGAGGCACCACTGTACAATGTTAATGAATATCATTAAAAGATAATAACTGGATATGACAAAGATCCAAAGTTACGGATGCAGTGGGAAAGGATGTGAAGTTTAAGTGGGCATGTGGCCTGAGACGACGCAGGCCGATGGAGTAAAACAGTGCTAGTGGGGAGACCCTACAATTTCAAAAGGCCAAGGGGATGACCATGTATGTGATGGGTGGACCATATAAACTATAGATTCTAAAGCATGGGTAGGCAAACTAAGGCCCTATCGCCTTCTAAATCCGGATTTAGAATCAGCGTGTTTTTACATGAGTAAAATGTGTCCTTTTAATTAAAATGCATCTCTGGGTTATTTGTGGAGCCTGCCTGGTGTTTTTACATGAGTAGAATGTATGCTTTTATTTAAAATGGATCTCTGGGTTATTTGTGGGGCATAAGAATTCATTCATTATTATTATTTTTCAAAATATAATCCGGCCCCCCACAAGGTCTGAGGGACAGTGGACATTTCCCTGCTGAAAAAGTTTGCTGACTCCTGATCTAAAGTTAGCAGAGGGGCTTGTGCAGATTCAGGAAGCAACAGAAAGCAATGGAGAGAAATTGAAGAGACCTTTATCCAAACATGGGTGCAAGGTGCTACATAAGCAGAATAAGGAAGTCAAGCCACATTCAGCACGAACTCTGTCACTCTGCTCCACATTTCAAAAATATGAGATGGCCTATCCCTGGCCAAATCCAATAAAGTGCCTGACAATGCTTATGTCCCAATTTCATTCGTTATTTCTACTTTTTATTGCATTTATATCCTACTTTTGCTCCATGAAGCTCAAAGGTGGCATTTCATAGTTCTCATCATTTTATCCACACAGCAACCCTGTGAAGTATGTTAGGCTGAGCAGCAGTGACAAGCACAAAGGTCACACCCAGTGAGATTTATGGCTAAGTGGGGATTTGAACCCTGGTCTGTCAGATCCCTATTCCAACATGCTTAAAAAGTGCCGCAGGGTTCACTTTTAAAATCATAATTGCATCAAAGAACTGTACACACAAGGTTATTTTTGGAAAGAGTTTTGGCCTCAGGTATATTTAGCCTTAATATTCTGGCCACCAAACCACCAAGAGTTTCTGAGAAGATTTGAGGCAAGAAAGTAACATCACACCGGCAAGTTTAGCCCTTTCCCCTAAAAAAAAAAAAAATTTTAAAAATGATATTGACCAAAATACAGCTTTAGCTGTCTCATCCTTAGAAGGATATGTAAGCCACTGATCTGAGGGGGGGGGGAATCCCCAATGTTCAAATACAGTACAATCTCTTCTTAATTGGGGACATTGGTTCCAAGGGCTCCACATATGCAAGAAAATTGCTATAATCAAACCATTGGAACTGCCCCACAGCTAGGTATGAAGGGGGAGAGAGCACCCCCAGGAATTTCAGAACTGGCCCAGCAAGCAAGGTGGAAAGCTTGAAAACTATTTTTTGCACCAGGTAACCCTGGTCAGACCTAGTGTGAAAAGAGCTTTGATGCGCTCCACCTTGCTTAGGACTTGACTAAATGAAATTTACCTCCCACAGGAGGCAGAAATGGCCACTAACTTGGATAGCTTTAAAAGAGGATTGGACAAATTCATGGAGGAAGAGACGGCTATCAATGGCGATCAGCCATGGTTGCTATGCTCTGTTGCCACAGTTGCGGGGAGCAGTGCTTCTGAATGCCAGTTGTTGGGAACCACAGGAGGGGAGAGTTGCTCTTGTGATCGGGTCCTGCTTGCAGATTTCCCATTGAGGCATCTGGTTGGCCACTGTGAGGACAAGATGCTGCACTTGGATGGGCTACTGACTTGATTTAGGAGGGCTCTTCTAACATGGGCCAAAGAAACAAACTTGAACCCTGGGGGCAAAACTGGACACCTTCATCTACCCTACTTGCAATAAAACATGTCTCTCCCGTATTGGTCTCTTCAGCTACAGCAAGAATTGTAACTCCAACGGTTTGACTTCACCCCCAAAGGAACACTCTTCCACTGCCTCCCAAGACAGATGGATGCCAACAATGTTACTTGTACAAAAATCCTTTTTTTAAAAAAAAAGACTAAAGTATGCATGGGGGGAAAACAGCAACACTTAACAATTTAGAAAGGCTCTAGCAGCAAAGAAAGGGCTTTGCACTGTCGGAAGACTGATGAGCTGTCACACAAATTCTCTGTACTCATGAATCAATCGTATGTATGTGTATATATACATATGTGTGTGTGTGTGCGCGCGCGCGCACACACACACACGAGAGGGGGGAATGGAGATTTGTAATGCACACTACATTTGACATGCAGATTGAAATGTTAATGCTAAACAAAATACAAGCTACAGAACCTGAGAAAGGGCACTGCACACACAGAACTTTTCATGCCAAGGAAGAACAGCAACCGTACCAAAGCAATGGATTGTAAATTCCAGACATATTTCCTGGGGACTTCCTAGGATGGCCCTGTGCCTATTAACACAATAGGCGTCCGTCTTTTTTTCTTTCTTTCTTTCTTTCTTTCTTTCTTTCTTTCTTTCTTTCTTTTTGCCGCTGCTGTTGTTGTTAGTTAACCCTTTGGTTAAGATGAACAGCCTTGACTTGGCAGGCTCCCATGAGGCGGGGGGGGGGGGAAATCAGCCACACAATAAAGGCCAGGGGTCAGCAACAATTTTCAGCCGTGGGCCGGTCCACTGTCCCTCAGACCTTGTGGGGGGCCGGACTATATTTTGAGGGGGTAAATGAACCAATTCCTATGCCCCACAAATAACCCAGAGATGCATTTTAAATAAAAGGACACATTCTACTTATGTAAAAACACACTAATTGCTGGACCATCCACAGGCCAGATTTAGAAGGCGATTGGGCCAGATCTGGCCCCCGGGCCTTAGGTTGCCTACCCCTGGTTAAGGCCATGCCTGTTCCTAAAAGGCAAGGGCTTCCTGACCTACCGTGTCAGATTATTTTAGGAACATTCCTGATTCCTCTTCTTTGCTAAGCATATGTGGACCACAGGTGCAACATTCTTGTGTAAAGAAATATGCTGGGCTTAATTAGAGCCAAAATTAAACACACACACACACACACACAGGGAGGGAGGGAGGGAGAGAGAGAGAGAGAGAGAGAGAGAGAGAGAGAGAGAGAGAAGATGCAAACGTTGGCCTTCATGCTGTTTTCAGCCACAGCAACCTTTAGCAACACAATTACATGATGCAAAAGTACCTTATGTCGTTACAGTCCAACCCAAATATCTTCTAGAAGCTGGAACAGGCAAACAAAAGAAAATCAATCACCAGCAGGCTGCCCTTCAGACTGCCCAAAAGCAAAGGCTATCTGCTAGGGACTTCTGCATTGTTGGCATCTTTCTTCAAAGGAGCACAGGTGGAAGGGCTGCAGCTGACTGACAGAACATCTGCTTAGCACTCAGAAGCACCCCTAATGACTTCTCCACGTAGAACTAGGAAAGACTCCTTCCTGAAACCCTGGAGAGTTGGTTAAAACTAAATACCGCAGGATCACAACTTATGTGGGAATTTGGTTCCAAGGCTTCTGCATCTACACAAAAATTGCATATACCCAGTCTATCCTGCCCTTCCTCCCCCACGGTATCCAGGGCTGCAACATTCTATTGCCATGTCTCATGTCTTTGAAAACATGATAAACATTACAAACAAACAGAATGTCAAAACAGGTGAGCTGAACCAAAAAAGTTTAACCTTGCTTAACCAGCAAAGTAGATATTGCTTTGACCTATAAAGTCTTATGTGGCTTGGAACCCCAATACCTCAAAAGCATTACCTCTCCCCACATGAAACTACCCTAACCCTGTGATCATCATCTGAGACCCTTCTTTGTATGCCCCCCTCCTCAGTAGTTTGGAAAGCGGCAGCACGAGAACAGGGCCTTTTCCGTGGTGGCTCCCCACTTACAGAATGCTCTCTCTCCAGTGAGGTTTGCTAAGCATCACCTTTACATATGGGAGGAGGGGAGTTATCTCTTTGTGTTTTTCTTTTGTTCTTGTTTTTATTATGTATTTTGTGTTTTATTGTATTTGTTGTATTTGTTGTGAATTGCCCTGATACCTATGGATGAAGGGGAGTATACAAAATTAATAAATTTAATAGTGATATTAATAATATCTTCAGGAGAAAGGCAAAAACATTCCCTTCCAACCAGGTCTTTGGCTTTATATATGGCCTTTTAGTGTGGGAGGGACGTTTTAATGTACAGTGGTGCCTCGCAAGACGAAATTAATTTGTTCCGCGAGTCTCTTCGTCTAGCGGTTTTTCGTCTTGTGAAGCAACCCTATTAGCGGCTTAGCGGATTAGCACTATTAGCGGTTTAGCGGCTATTAGCGGCTATTAAAGGCTTAAGGGATTAGCGGATTAGCTGCTAAAAGGCTATTAGCGGTTTAGCGGCTTAGAAAAAGGGGGTGGGGAGCGAAAAAAAAATCTCAAGACTCACAAGACATTTTCGTCTTGCGAAGCAAGCCCATAGGGAAATTCGTCCTGCAAAGCGCATCGAAAAACGGAAAACCCTTTCGTCTAGCGGGTTTTCCGTCTTGCGAGGCATTCGTCTTGCGGGGTACCACTGTATTCCCCACCGCACCCCTAGTTTTAATGTAGGTAGGTAAGTTGCTTTGAGTTACCATGGCAAAAAGGTGACCAATAAAATAAATAATAATAATCTTCCAATGAATGCCTAGAGCAACATGCAAAACTGAAGAGGGGTCCTGCAAGACTTCTGCTTATTATAGAAAGCAACCACTTCTCCTCAAGACTGCAGAAGGCGGACGATTTCAGAATTTCCTCCTTGAGAGTTCTCCGCAGGACAAACCAAGGCAGGAAGCCAAATGAGTCATCCTGGCCAAGTGGGAAATCTCACAAGCAGTTCAATGAGATATCCAAGTAAACTCAGCTACGTTCTTCCCAAGGCAAAGTCTCATTATTTTATGGCAAGGAAGTAAAACACATGCACCCTAGACAGAAGCGTGTGTTTTCATTGTTTGCGCAATGCAAAGCCCCACCAGCCTCTTTGCAAAGCTGCCTTGAGAAAGTGTTAGAAGGCACACCCAAGCTGTGTCTTTGAGGTGGGGAGGACTCACTAAAACTTCAGCTCTCTCCTTCCCATGCTCAACGCATCGCTGTTGGAGTGGAAAGCAAAACATACAGAGAAGGAGCAATATCAAAAAGTTCCACTGTTAACCCTTAGAACCTAAGAAGAGCCTGCTGAAACAGGCCAATGGTCCATCTCCCTGTTCCAGCACCCCGCTCTTACAATTAGGCAACAGGATGCCCCATTGGGAAACCAAGGAGAAGAGCATGGGCACAAAAGCAAATCTCTACTCCTGTGGTTTCTAGTAACTAATATTTGGAATCACTGCTGCCTCCAGCTGTGGCTAGTAACCATCAACAGCCCTCTTCTCCATGAATTTGTCTCATTCTCTTTTAAAACCATCCAAGTCAGTGGCCATTACTGCCTCCTGAGGGAGGGAGTTCCACAGCTTAACTATGTGCTGCATGAAAAAGTACTTCCTTTCATGTGTCCTGAATCTTCTAACTTTCAATTTCATCAGATGTTCTAGAATTATGAGGGAGAATTTTTTCCCCCTCTATCCACTTTCACCATGGCATGCATACTTTTATAAACTTCTATTGTGTTGTCTCTTAGTCACTTTTTCTCTAGAATGAGAAGTCCCAAACTCTGCAACCTTTCCTTCGGGGGGGGGGGGTTGTCACTCCACCACCTTGATTGATCTGGTTGCCCTTTTCTGAACCTTTTCCAAATCTGCAATATCCTTTTTTAATGTGAGGCGACCAGGACTGTGCACAGTGCTTCAAATGTGGTTGCACTGTAGATTTGTATAATGGTATTATGGCTCTGTCTTATCGACAGTTCACACTTGACAAAAGTGACTGCTCTGCTCCAAAGCCACAAACAGCTGGAACTCATCAGGCTGGGCTGAAAATCTGCTGGCAGAAATCTTGGTTCTAGAATGCCAAGATGCAGCTCACGAAGGACATGAGGTCACCAAACTGCTCACAAGCACCAGAGAACACGTTGTCCAGTACATCCCACATTAAAAGAAAGATACAGGGCTTAGCAACATCTTCAGAGAACTCCACCATGCATTAGCCCATGGAAGGTCTTCAAATAATAGCAAAGAGACAGAACACTGTGACCTGCTCCTAGTCTGTTTATGTGTTTATAAGCAGAAAAGTGGGAACACTGGAAGCTGCCTTATACTGACTCAGGCTTTTGGTCCATCAAGCTCAGTACTGTCAACACTGACTGGCAGCAGCTCTACAGGATATCAGGCCAGATTCTCAAGAATCATTATACCTAGGCCACTATTTCTATCCTTGGAAGAGCTCACATGTGTTGTTCATCAAAAGAGCTGGGGACTTTGCTTTCAGATAAAGAACAATAACATGTGTCTGTCCAGCAATACAGTTCAATCACTCCTTACGCACTTTTAACTTGTGTGATTTCAGCCTTACATGGTTGACGGCTGCCCAGTTGAAATCACACAAGTTAAACACACAGAAGGTGAAGAGCTTGAAAGCTCTTTCTGCACAGGGTTTTCCCAGCAGAGAAAGAGCTTTTAACCTCTCAGGCTTGCTTACTGGGTTCTGAGATGCTCTCAAAGTCCTCTCAGCACACAGCTCTGGAAATGTAAGATTGTTCGCGTGGGGGCAATTCCAAGCAGGCAGTTTGATAATACACTTTTTTTGTGTATACATGCCATTCCCAGATCATAACCCCCACGCAAGACGTGATCATACCGTGCTGGTAAAAGCTGGTTCCTGGTAGATGCAGCAAGCAAATTCTTGCAGGAAATTCTGCAGAAATAGAGACACATCTATGGCAGACCATGGCAGCCCCTAACCCCTTCCTCCTCCTCCTTTCTCCCTACATGTCTGGGGGGGGGCAGACTCTGGTCATGATGTAACTTCCAGGCCACCACACTTCATCGTCTGCCAATTCTGGAGAGTGGGGGAGGGAGGAGTGTCAAGCCTCAAAGCACACTTTTTTTGTTCTACTAGATATGACCAAGGAAGACAGGAGACAGGCAGAAGGAGGAGAGGGAGGATGCTAATTTTGGAAGCAGCCCACCAGCTCCAGTAATGATCACCTTCAACCCAAAAGACAACACTTAAGTCAGAAGGGGTGTTTTGAAAAGGAGACTAGCAGTCTCTCCTCTTCCAGGAAGCCAGTATAAACATTATGTCCTCCCTATGGCAGGCTGATCAACTTGGAAGAGTTAACAGTGACTCATTTTGACTCACGGCAGGCAGTGCCATGGCCTATGGGGCAAAGACCTTTAGCGTGGCAAAAGGCCACAGGTGGCTTCTCAAAGCAATGCCTGCCACATGGATCATTACCCCAGGGAGGGGCTTTGGGAACACCATGTGGATAAGAGCTTCAGAAGAGCGCTGCTGGATCAGCCCAATGGCCCATCTAGTCCAGCATCCTCTTCTAACAGTGGCCACCCAGAGACCTTTTTAGGAAACCAGGAAGTAGAATACGCACACAAGGGCAACACTTTTCCTATCTTCCAGCAACTGGTATTCAGAAGCATTGCTGCCTCTGACCACGGAAGCAGAGCACAGTCATCCTGACCAGTAGCCATCAACGGAGCTTTCCTCCAGAACTACCGTATTTTTCGCTCTATAAGACGCACTTTACCCCTCCTAAAAAGGGGGAATGTGTGTGCATCTTATAGAGCAAATGCAGGTGGGAGGCTCTGCTCAGCGCTCCCTTTAAAGAGCTGCCCTTCTCCCTCCTTGGGGAAAAGCCCCCAAGACTCCGCACACTCTTTAAAGGGAGTGCAGCTCTTGGGGGAGCCTTAGCTGTGCGCAGCCTCTCCCGTGCAGTGGGAGCCTTCATCCCGCTGCCCGGGAGAGGCTGCACGCGGCTATCCCATAAGCCAGGACAGCAAGCGGATCGCTGCGCAGTGATCCCACTTGCTGTCCTGGCTTATGGGATTCAGAAATTCCCCCCCTTGTTTTCTCTTCCAAAACTTGGTGCGTCTTATAGAGCGAAAAATATGGTAGTCAGGCACCAGGTGCATTTTGCACCGAAAAAGGTACAGTGAAGCTGACTGCCTGATGTCAATAGGCAGGGAGTTCCAGAGTGAGGGTTCTGCCGCACTGAAAGATCAAGCTCTTATAAATGTGAACTAGGCAGTATATGTGGCACGTGAGATGGAGTAACTCTCCCCCTTTTTGTAATTGTGGCATGATGCAACCAGTTTTCCCACATCTATATCTGCATGTGAAAGAAGCAAAAAAAAAAGTATAATTTTTAAACTCCCAATATATTCACAAAGCAAAAAAAGAAGTTCAAGCATCTAACTCTTTCCCCCCCTAGAGCCTCTAGACTTCAGCTCCCAGGAGCCAAGGTGGTCAGGGATAAGGGGAGATGGAGTCCAGCAACACCTGGGGGGCCACAAGCTTCCCACTCTATAGAATGAGTTAAAAGGCCTTTGCAGCAAGAAAACAAAACAAAATTGTCTTGGGAGGACCTCGGCTGTTTTGAGCCAGAAGCATTGCAGCAAAGGGATCAGGCTTCAACACAGGAGATTTCCTGGACTTAAGACTCATTTCCTAAAGTTCTGCACCAACAGCCACCGGCTCTGAGAATCCCCAGTTTTAAAAAAAAGATGAACTGCTCTCAATTGGGGCTGTGCCTAACCCAGTCCTTCCCTTTCTCATAAAGATTCCTTCCCATGCAAAAGTGGTTTCCTGTGGTGTTTCTGAACCATTTTTAAACTTCTTCTGAATTTTGGTGTTTTGAGGGGAGGGGGACAAGTTTAATTTATCATTTCAAGGTGACCATTGGAGGGGGGGAATTGATTTCTTTCCAGTAGCATTTTTTCCAGCCTCCCTAGATGTCTCGGCTGTAAAAGAAAATAAAAGCTCCAAGAGATCAGTTCCCTTGTGACATCTTCCCCCTGAGCTTTAATTGAACTACAGCAAGCTGTAGAGGTTGGCTACAGCAGGGTGGAGACTGGTTTTGTTTACAGAAAGTCCATCCTTTTATATTAAAATAAAATCAATGTCCAGACTGGATAGCATTCTGCCCACACAAGGCCTGACTCCCTTGATTGAGTTAACGATTATAGGTAACAACAAAATCACAGATCACGCCCCAGTAGAAGCTACCCTTAAAATAGGAGAGGAAACATGAACCAGCACAACATAGTCCTTCAGTCCCATCCTAACTCAATCAATCAATCAATCAATCAGAGAGTCTCACAAGAACTCTCCAAAACTACTTTAAATAAAAGGACATAGACAATATTATAACTGCTCCTTTGGGACACAATGAAAGCAGTCACCAGAGGAGCCTGCATAAAAGAGAAAGCATCCCTTAAAAAACAAACCTCAAAAATTAGCAAAAATAGAACAAGGTATCACAGCCCTCTTATCACGCCACAAACAAACAGGAGCTAAAAGACTCTGCTGCTGGAGAAAAGACAGGTCTACTTTCTTCTTACACAGCTTAAAAAGGTAATGGTACCCATGACCGTTAGGTCCAGTAACAGACACCTCTGGGGTTGCACGCTCATCTCGCTCTATAGGCCAAGGGAGCCGGCGTTTGTCCACAGACAGCTTCCGGGTCATGTGGCCAGCATGATTAAGCTGCTTCTGGCAAACCAGAGCAGCACACGGAAACGCTGTTTACCTTCCTGCTGGAGCGGTACCTATTTATCTACTTGCACTTTGGCGTGCTTTTGAACTGCTGGGTGGGCAGGAGCAGGGACCAAGCAATGGGAGCGCAACCTGTCGCGGGGATTTGAACCACCGACCTTCTGATTGGCAAGTCCTAGGCTCTGTGGTTTAGACCACAGCACCACACAGCTTAGCAACCAATTCTTTCATATGTGAGACAAGACAATCAGAAAATGACTCTTCCAGAGATTCACAGAAGAATCTGGAGGGTCTTATTATTACTAAAATACTGTTCACACAGTGGAGGACTTTGAGGTCTGACTTTGGGGTCTCAAATTTCAGCAGTGTCTATGCAACTCCAAAATTTGGTGCCCTCTCGCCTTCTTTTCTATATCTTTGTTGTGGTGCCCCTGAAGCACCCTCTCGGCTCTGCACCCAGCGGCAGCAAGCTAATTTCACCTCTGGTTTACGGCATCGATTACATGATGCGACATCACATTTCCTCTCCTTCTGTGCTATCGTTAACTCAGAGGGTGCTCTTATGAGCTTGTAACAGCTATTTTTATTGTTTTCGTTGTGTTCTGCAAAAGCAAACAAGGACACTTTAAAAAAAAAAAGTAGGGGAAAAAACTTTACATAAGGGGTAGTAACATCTTACAGGAAATGCTTACAGGAAATGACAGCTGAGGGTATCACTGGGATTTTCAGGAAAAACAGGCAGTGGTAAGTCTGTAGAGGCAAGACCACCAAAGGGAGGATTTGCAAAATTTGCAAAATTCAAGGAAAGGATCCCTTGGCCACTGTGAAAGGAAATAAAGCATAACAAAACCCCACATTCCACTCTTGACAATTTCATTGAACGTTATATCCCCACATGCCCTCCAGAAACTTTTAGGTGCAATTTCTTTTTGCATTCACGACAATGGAGAGCTGTCAAAAAAAAAGTTCTCAATGTTTTTGCACACAACAGAGAAGCTAAGTTTCAGCCTCTTCAAAGTCAGCACTCTTTCTGTAGGATGCAATTTATGCAGCAATCCACAAACTCCAAGAATTGCCTTATAACCCGCCTTTACTTAGGGATGAAACTGGATGTTGCAAATAACCATTGTTAATCTGGTGATCCAATGACATTCATGAATAACCATTACTAAAAACTAGTTAATGCACCAATGTTCATTAGACTGCAATCACAGTTCAGATTTATGCAGTGGGTACCACTGTGGTTTTCACTGTGTAGGGTTTATTCCCTGCTCTAATGGGTTGCTACGGAGCAAAACTGAACCTTAACTGGAATCCAATGAATGTTTGTGCATTGGCCAGGACTTATGTGCACTGGTGTTACTGATTATCTGGTGATCCAGGCATCACCCCAACAACCCTTTTCAAACAGGATGGGCCACTTCCAGACTAGTAGTTGGGAACTGGAGATGCTTTAGCAGGGGGCATTTAACCCCACACAATGCAGACCCCAGTCCCAGACACCTTCCCCTCACCACAACGAGGTTCCAAGCATATGTTTCTGTCAGGTATTTAAGATGTTTCCATACTGCCCTTCACCCAAAAAGGGCCATGGAACAGTTCACATATGATTTAAGGCAACATAAAAAGTATAGTACATAATAAACAAAAATGATAAAACAGTTATCCTAAAATACATAAAGGGCATAATTAGCAACATCACAACTCAGCAATTACTTCACCCATCAGCCTCTAAAAAGCTGATTAAAAAAAGGAAGTTTTAGTTTCGTTTCTAAGCAAATATAGTGTGGGGGTAAAATACACCTCTACCCAAAAGGTGGTGTTTGAATTCTAATTACCGTATTTTTCGCTCTATAAGACGCACTTTTCCCCCTCCTAAAAAGTAAGAGGGAAAGCCCCCAAGAGTCACACACACGCTCCACATGCTCTTTAAAGGGAATGTGGCTCTTGGGGGACACTTAGCCGTGCACAGCCTCTCCCGGGCAACAGGAGCCTTCCTCCTGCTGCTGGGGAGAGGGGCTGCGCGCGGCTATCCCAGAAGCCAGGACAGCAAGCGGGATCACTGAGCTGTGGTCCTGCTTGCTGTCCTGGCTTCTGGGATTCTGAATATTTTTTTTCTTGTTTTCCTCCTCCAAAAACTAGGTGTGTCTTATGGTCTGGTGCGTCTTATAGAGTGAAAAATACGGTAGTGTTTAATTGCTTTTTGATTACTGTTTTTGTTTTCCCCCCTATGCTTTTGGATGTTTCTATTTTATCTGTAAGCCGCTTTGAGTCCCTGACTGGGGAAAAGGCAAGATATACCTACTAAGTATTATAATACTGTCTTGTTTACATCTAGTTCAGGCCCAAATCCTCAGATGAAAGGAGTAAGCTTTTGGCAGCTGAATCCCCTTACTGAAGAGAATAAACCCTTGTTCCTTTTGAAAAACACTTTGTTCTGGAAGACACACACCTCAACAGGTTAGTTCAACAGCCTCATGGATAAGCTGAAAGGAAACCTCAGCAACAGCTCAAGCGAATGAGAGGGGCGTTGCTAAAGACAGCCCACCCACCACATGTGGCTGCTTTCAGAGGTGAGCACTGCAATGCCTGTTCTGCAAGCTTTATCCTCTACACACAAACGCCCAGTAAACCCTTTCTTTGACTTATTCTTTCAGTAGAGTGGTTTATGGGGCTTTGTGATAAGAGCAGATTTAGACCTAAAAGACAACACAGTCCCTTTTCTGTCACTAGCATCTACTGTACCCATTACAAACTTCATGGTCCATTTTGGGGTTTATTACTTTTATATCCCACCATACAAAAGTTCTCCTCCTCCTCATTAAATTCCCACATCAACCCAACAACCCTGTAAGGTAGGTTAGGCTGAGAGACAGTGACTAACCTGACTGAGGATTTGAACTCTCTCCCAGGTCCTACTGTGCCACACCGGCTCCGCAAGTCAGAAGAAGATCTTCAGTCTAGCAGATGGATAGCCAAAATGGTGCCCTCCAAATGTTGTTGCGCTACGGCCCCATCAGCCCCCAGCCAACAAGGCCAATGCGTCAGGGGTGTGGGAAATGTAGTCCACACACACCAGGAGGGCGCCATGTTTTTGCTACCCCCGTGCTAGCACATTAAGGGTGCATTTGACTGCTGCAACAAAACATTTTAAAACTGCCTCCCTGAAAGAACTCTAGGAATTATGGCTGTGCCAGATTGCTGGAAATTCTTTTGCTGGAGATTCCCAGGGTTTCTTGGTTGGCAGCTGCTGCGGTAAATCAGGCTTGAAATTGGTCTAGAATTTGAAATGCAGACGGATCTTTGAGATGTTAAGTCTCTGATGGGTGAGGTGGGGTCAGGTCTCCTGGTGAGGGCAACAAACCTGACTAAAAAGTGGGAAAGCACTTTGTGAATGTTTGTGTACATGCACCCACACAACCAAAACAAGAAATTGGCACATGGAGATCTCTTATATCTTGCTTTGACATTTTTGCTCAGGCACTTCTTACATGGGAGAAAACGGGTCACAAAGACACCAGCCCCCTCACCTCAATGGTGTCCTTCCTGGGATAAGCCAATTTCATGCAACAGGTGACCAATGCTGTCAAGGAAGCATCTCCTGGTCAGCAAGAATATTTTTTTTAAATGTTTACATTCAGCTTTAAGAAGAGTTGCAGCTGCACACAAAACCTCTCATCGCTTTACCACAGTATCAGAGAATCATCGAGTTGGGAGCAACCCCAAGGGTAATCTAGTCCAACCCCCGCAATGCAGGAATTACATCCTAAGAAGCAGAGAATCAACTATTCCAACCTCTTCCAAGCCCACAGCACCATTTCGGTTGGGTTCTGCATGACAGCTGCAAGATCCAGAATGACTCCAAATTCACATCAATGCACTGACACTCTACATTTTGTTTTTAAAAGCTGAAGACACTGTGCTTGGACATAAGCAACTATGCCATTAAAGCCAGCCATGCAAGTAGGGATATTTACTCTAGGCAGCTTGGTATTTAACTGGAAAGTGTAGCTTGATATTTAAAAATGCAGCCTGGAAGGCCTTTTGTCAGCACAACCGAAAGTCACGTTTCTCCAAAGCCACAAAAGTCAGTTCTCTGCAGACGAACACAGCCTGGCAGATTTGTGCAAACTGCAGCCAAGCAACAGGGAGCCCATAAACAGATGCCACTTCTGCAAAACCTGCAAGCTGGATCAGAACACAAGGCCTCTCTGCCCTCTGCGGTTTCCAGCAACTGGTATTCAGAAGCATTACTGTCTCCAGCTGTGGAGGGTAACGCACAGCGACTGTGGCTTGTAGCCATCGGTAGCCCTCTCTCCCTCCATGAATTTGTTGAATCCTCTATTAAAGCCAGTCAGGTTTCACTGCCTCCTTTGGGAGCAAGTTCCACAGTTTTACTATGCACTGCATGAAGTACTTCCTTTTCTCTGTATTGCATCTTCCTATAAAAACCAGCTAAGGATAGAGAAAGTTTACATTCCCCTTTGGCCAACAACCATCTAAGTCAGCCTGCCTTGAAGTGCTTTGCTGTCAAAAGATGTAGAAGCAAAAGGGAAGAATGGCTCCCTTCACACCCACCGCTCGACCAAACCAGAGATGCCCATTTACATTTGCTCCTACTGCCAGCCCAAATGGTTTGGAAAATACAAAGTTGTTTTAGCAGCTTTCCACAAGACAGAAGGCTTCTTCTGAGCTTCCAACAGGAGGATCCCTCAAACATCATCATCAATGCACCACAGGCTGGCTCTGAACTAATGGTACTTTTGTAGCACAGGACATTTTCCATGCAGGAATCCAGGAGAGATCTCTGGTGCAGCCTAGACTAATATTTGCTGCAGGGGGTGGGGAGGGGATCTGTACTCTTTACACAGTGGATGTGTGGAAGTACAGAAGATGACCACCTTATTTGCAATATCCTCTGTACACTCAAGTTCCAAAAACTTTAATTACCAGTCGTGTGAGGAGGCCTACCTAGACACGGACTATACACTATCTTACATGGGGGTTCAGTTCCAAGAGTTCCACGTATACCCAGCCTCTTGGAGCCTCCCCTGCAGCTAGCAGGGAAGGGGAGAGAGACTCCCCTGTACTTCCAGAAACCACACAGCTAAGGGGCCTTGCCCAGCAAGTAAGACAAAGAGCTCAAAAGTTCTTTTTATGCTGGGCAACCCAAGCAGACCTGGCACTAAAAGAGGCTTTAAGCCCTCTGCCTTATGAATGTTAGAAGAATATTGGAATGAAGTTACATGGTTTTAGCAGAAGTGTTATTAAGAATTATATGAACATTAATTGTTAATGTGTTAAAGTGGAAAATTTAAAGTTAAATTGTGTTAGGATAAATTATAGAACAAAAAAAATGAAGAAGAGGGAAAGGATTTGTTGAACCAGCTAATTTGAACTAGAATACAAAAAAGGGAGGTGTGAGGAAGTCGAGGAAATAAGCAAATGAAAGATATAGATATGAAATTTGGATGTGTGTTTAAATGTTTTTGTTTTTTGTTGTATTGTTGTATTGTATTGTTGATGTATTGTCTGATGAATGTATGTATTGTTTTTTCTCTTTTTAATAAATATTATTTAAAATAAATAAATAAATAAGCCCTCTGCCTTGCTTGGGTGTGCCAGTTCTGAGAAGCCAAGGATGTTCAAACAAGATTCTTGCGCCCAGTGAGATCTTGCCACAGCATCTCAGAGCTGGGGTACTGAGCCGGCCTTGCCCCTCAAGCAAGGCAGAGAGCTGAAAAGCTCTTTTCGTGCCAAGCAGACTCAGCGAGAAAAGAGCTTTTCAGCTCTTTTGCTTGGGATTTGATCTGCACAATTTCAGGCAGCTCACCTTCAACCACGTATGGTTGAAATCGAGCAACTCAACTGCATGTAAGATGCAATTCTGGTGTATCCTAATCACACAGCAGGAAAGGGTGAGTCCTGGAACTAAGTGGAAAGGCAGCTTGGTTGGAAGCAAATTCCGACACCATGTCCAAGAGGGCAGGAAGGGCCACACTCTGCTGTCAACAAAACAAATGGGGTGAAGTAATGAGAAGCAAATTGGCAAGCTGAATAGGAAGAAGGCACTGAAGGAGCAGAGTCGCTGAGGAAGAAGGGAAGTGGAAACTGCCTCAGAGAAGCAGGGAGAAGAGAACAGGAAAGTCACAGGAATGTGGGGTTCAAGAAGAGAGTAAATCCTCATGCATGGCCTAATTCATGTTTCCACATTCCCTATTTTTGACAGAATTTTTTTTCAAGGTGGCTTCCACAAATTAAAACAACATAGTTCAAATACAAAAAGCTAAAAACATTCATAAAATATCATAGATAAAAAATAATTAAGCCCTAATCAAACTAAAACAATATTTAAAAAACAAACCTATTAAAATACGAGTAAGAGATGCTGTGTTCCTTAGGCCTGACACTACTGTGTCGATCATGTTTTTGCTAATAAAGAGTTAACTCCAACTTGCACAGCATGATTTATTGCTGGCTCGCTTCTGACACACTGGTAGTCAGTGCAGACAATACTAAGTTAGATGGACTAATGGTGTTACGCAGTGGGAGACAGCTTCCTATGTTTGCTCTTCCTTTTCTCCCCTGTACTATTTTTTGGGGGGAGGTGGGCAGTGCTCTCCACACAAATGTTCCCCTGTTTTAACTGACACCTTCTGCTATCCATAGGAAGTTGTCTGAGACCATTGGTCCATCTAGCTCAGTACTGTCTGCACTGGCCAGCAGTGGCTCTTCAGGGTTTCAGGCAGGGGACACTTCCAGCCCAACCTGGAGATGCTGCTGGGGACTGAACCCGGGACCTTCTGCATGTGAAGCAGGTGCCCTACCACCAAGCCATGGTGCCTCCCCTTACAACACACATAGAAAGCTGCCTTCTGTTGATTCATGTAATTGCTGGACATCACAGGAAAGTGGAGAGGGCTCTCGGACCTGAACCCTGCTTGTGGGTTTCCACAGGCCCTGCTTATGTTTTTATTGATCCATCAAACTCACAACTGCCTACACTGACCTGCAAGGGCTTTCCAGGGTTCCAGGCAGGGGACTCCAGATAGGGGACATTCCCAGCCCTACCTGGGAGATACAATCAGGGATTGAACCTGGAATCTTCTGCATGCAAAGCAGTTTTAGTGATACCCAGCGAGAAGAGTTTGCATCAGGGTGACATCACAACCAACACAGATCATTCCTACAGTGCTTGGGCTGGGTTCCAAAACAAACACAAGCTATTATGTATTGCTGGGGGGAGATGGGGGGGAACCTAAACAGCTGCTTTAAAAATTCCCCTAATCTTAGAGTGACTGTATGTATGTGTGGTTCTTCTCTCTCATAAGCCTTCCTTCATGGCTTTGAACCACACACCACTCATTTCATATCTCCTAGAAGCACACTGCCATTCTACCTCAAGGGGAGACCGTTTTCATCCGGACTTGGTGGCAGACTGCTGGCCTGGATAGATAGAGCCTGACCACTGGGGAGGCTTCCTCAACGATTCCCCCACTGCCACAGCAATGCTCAAAGTTGCTGGAAAGATGAAGTTGCTGTCATCCCACAAACCACACATAATATCATAATATCCTATGAAGAGCCTGCTGGGTCAGGCCAAAGTCCTAGCCCAACTTCATGTTCTCGCAGCAGCCGAAAAGATGCCCCAATGGGAAACTGATGAACAGGATTCAAGTACAACAGTACTCTCCCCTACTGTGGTTTCCAGCAATTGCTATTCAGCTGTGGAGTCAGACTTAACATGAGTTTACAGTGTGATGCAGAAGCAGAAGCAGGAAAAAAAACCTAATGCTATTCTAGGCTGCATCAACAGAAGAAGTCCAGATCAAGTGAACTAATAGTATCACTCTATTTTGCCTTGGTGAGAATCCTTCTGGAGTACTGTGTTCGGTTCTGGGTGCCACAATTTCAGAAGGATATAGACAAGTTGGATGATTAAGGGTCTGGAAATTAAGGCTTATGAAGAATGAGGGAGTTGGGTATATTTGGCTTGGATAAGAGGAGACTGAGAGGAGATATGAAAGCCATCTTCAAATATCTAAAGGGCTGTCACATGGAAGAGCAAGCTTGTTTTCTCTTGATCCAGAGGGTAGGACCTAAACCAAGAGATTCAAGTTACAGTTCTATGGTTCTATGACTCATGTCATATCTACATCACCCACATCATTAAAGCAGAGGCCCTCCTTTTAACAGTAATGGATTCCCCACCACCATGAAAGAATCCTCAGAACTTTAGTTTGCAAAGGAGGAGGGGGAGAGTTAGGAGAACCTTAATGAACTAGTTCCCAGGATTCTTTGAAGGAAGCCATGACTGTTAAGGTGGTCTAAGAGTGCTTTGAATATATGGTGCTGATGTGAGCTTACACTCCTCCATGAGTTCACCTCCAGGTCATCTCAGATAACAGATTAAATGTTGTGACTTTCTTTCATGTACAACAGCCTTTAATTGGAATTTCCCGAAAAGCCTTCTGAGAACTGGCTTTTGCACGGCATGGAAAAATATTATGCTTCCATTTGCCGGAAAAGCAGGAGGTGGGTAATTATATATCCAATTAGTAAGTGGGCACTGGAAGTTCAGGAGGACGTTTTTATTTCTTCTCCCAAATTGCACAAAAGGATTTTTGAGCCAGGTGGGGCACTCTCAACAATCTGAGGATGCAGAAGGAAACACCCATGTATTTTTTTTGCACGTGCTTCTGAGAGAAGCAGAAAGGAATTTATGGGCAGACTCTTCTCGCATGGTATTATGAGCCAAAAAACAGATGAACTGGAAGATGTTTCACACTTGTTTTCTTTAATTGCAACTGAAGGCCTCGAAGAATTACAGTGTGGCCCTTCGTCAAGGCGTCTAGGATCCTACACACATTAGAAAACTCTCATTATATGAGCTGGGGGGAGGTCCCCCCCCCTTACAAAATGCAGGTAAACAAATGTATGTTTCACTTGTTTTCACACGGGTGTGCTGAGGTTGCACATTGTTACGCTATACTGTACATGTGCATTTTAAACACACACAAAATTTATTTCACCCCAAGCTAAAAAAAAGGTCCTGCTACATGCCATGAACTTGTCTGCCACCATTCCTCCCAGTTTTTTGGATGAACAACAGTTGTGTGTGGGGGGGTGCTGAAGTAACAAGTGAAGGTGGCACAAGCAGGTGGAGCAGCCGCTTAACCCCTTCCCTTCCTGTTTGTTTGCTCAGTCAGCTTCCTTAGGGGGACGGTTGTGGTTCAGTGGCAGAACATCTGCTTTGCATGGTTCCATACCCAGGTAGGGAAGAACGTTCACAAACTGAAACACTCACTTCCGGGATTGCGGCATTCAGGAGCCAAAACATTTGACTCGCAAGGTATTCGGGATCCAAGGTATGACTGTACATTAAAAACATGCAGGAATCTTTTTGCCCAATGTGGGGCTCAAACCCACAACCTTGAGATTAAGAGCCCCATACTTTGCTGACTGAACAATCCTTCCCTTCTTGTCTGAAGCCCTAGAGTCACTGCCAGCCAGTGCAGGCAATACGGAGCAAGATGGACCAGTGGTCTGACTTGATATAACACAGCGTCTGATATTCCTGTGATGGTGTTATATAAATGAACAACGTCTATGGTCAGACCCAAGATAAGCAGGCTTCCTAAAATATTCCTGCATTCTGTATGACTGAAATTTGGCCCCAAGCCTGACTGTCATTAATTCAACTGTTTAGCATCCCAGAAAGCTGGGAACATGTTTTAAGATGTTTTAGTTTACAGCCCAGATTACACAGGTATTATCTTCATTTTTAAGGTTTGCATCTCACCATTCAGAGTTTAAAAACCAGTTGTACTGTTTACATCAAAACATCTAGCCAAACTATTCATGTATTTTGCTTACTTTTTAAAAATGTGTATTCCACCAATCTCTCCATAGTGATTTGGAGGGGGGAAACCCTTTAAGAACTTGGTATATAGTCAAATCAGTAAGTTAACCATATCCATTTAACAAAGTCCAGCAACACAACAAAACAGCACAGAACTGAGCCAGCAAAAAATACACAATTTAAATTATTGCTTGCTGGTTTTCTTGTATAGAACATGCAAGAACTTGCCAATATTTTAAAAATGCAAGCAAATGAGAAAAATGGGCACATCTGCTAGCTGAGTTCCAACCAATTCTGCAGCCCCTTTGGAAAGGGGAGGCTACTACAGTGGTGCCTCGCAAGACAAAATTAATTCGTTCTGTGAGTTTTTTCATTCTACGAGTTTTTTCGTCTTGCGAAGCACCACTGCGTATTGACGGTTTCCCATAGGAATGCATTGGCGGCTTAAAAAAAAAAGGCGCAAGACATTCCGTCTTGCAAAGCAATCCCATAGGGAAATCCGTCTTGCGAAGCAACTCAGAAAACGGAAAACTCTTTCATCTTGCGAGTTTTTCGTCTTCCGAGGCATTCGTCTTGCGAGGTACCACTGTATTCTTAGGAGATATCTTTGTCTCCCAAAGTTATATTTCCCAAAATCCTTTGGAGGAAACAGTAGCAGTTGAACTAGTTCAAAATCAGTTTTTACTTGGTAGCTTAAGTGCCATAATGCTTCTCTCTGGCCTCACTGGCTAGTCAAGCATCTTTGGCCAAACTTATTCAGATCACTGGGAAAGAATATTACTATCACCAATTGCAATCAAAGGGCAGGGGCCACATGCATCTCTATTCAGTGGCTGTTCTGCAAACAGATTTCCCCAACCGAACCCACAAACAACTTTCAACATTACCCAAATGTAAGGGGAGGCCGCAGAGTGTTTATACCCCACTGGTGTGTGTATGCTAATTTGGTCTAAATTTCCATTTAGGTGCACAGATGGTACATAGACTGCTTATAATTAAACCTACGAGTTTAAGGCTGCTAAACAGATGGAACAGCTCCAACAGCAATACCCTATATCTTGCTCCAAAACATGCACAAAAGAAGATGAGCTCATTGCCAAGCATATCTTTCCAAAACTTCTGCAGCAAGACTATAGGTCAGCTTTGAATTCAACTGTACAGACTGAGAGATGCCTGCTTTAACTCTATACTGGTTCCATGATACATCAGTACCAGCTACCTGGAAAATAACCTCAGCAGAAGACCTTCTCCTTCAGGTACTTGGACCCAAGCCATACAGGGCTTTAAAAGTAACAGCAGCTTGAATTGGTCCCATGAAATTTTCTGTGAACCGGCATATGTACAAACCTAGTGGCACTACTGATGCTTGCTAATCAAAGGTCCAGCAGCCTAGTTGACAGGTTGAAAAATACTAACAAACCGCCACCCTTCAGAATTTGCATTGCATGCCTTGGATTTAATCTGCAGTGACTTTCCAGGATTTCAGTCTATCCTGGAAATGCTGAGGAATGAACCTGGGAATTTCAGCGTGCACAGCAAAGCCCCAAAGCCTGAACCAGTTGGCTGCAGCATTGGCATACTTGAAAAGGAACAAGCACACCTACGTGCCACGTTGTGAAAGGCCATGTGGGTGTCAGCATAATTAATTTCCTACCTGAGTGGAGGGACACTGTGTGCAAAGCTAAGAAGCCTGACACCCTTGTCCTCTGCAGTTACTCAAAAACATAAAAAAGCATGTTCAGTGCGCAGTACAGCAGTCTATGCTTCTGAATAACAAGGCTTAATGAATCATCTGCATACAGCTTGATGCTGAATGTCTATCTTACCATAAATATCCCCACATGAAAACTGCTGGAGGTTTTGGAGGACTACTTACATCATTTTTCTGCCTGTTGTATCAACTGTATGATTTGTAATTATACTTTTATTTTTGGTGTTATTGCTTTTCACTTATTCCATAGAAAGAATTCAAACTGCAATACAATAAAAGAAATAAAAGACCCAATAAAAATATTATTAAAAATCAATACAGTAGTATCTCGGGTTAAGAACTTAATTTGTTCTGGAGGTCCGTTCTTAACCTGAGGTACCACTTTAGCTAATAGGGCCTTCCGCTGCTGCTGTGCCACTGGCGCACGATTTCTGTTCTCATCCTGAAGCAAAGTTCTTAACCCGAGGTACTATTTCTGGGTTAGCGGAGTCTGTAACCTGAAGCGTCTGTAACCTGAGGTACCACTAAATCCAGGCATGCCACGGACCACCTGGAAAAGGCTTGAATTCTGGAAACATCAAGTCCCCCAAAAGGTACCTCTTTATAAAGAATTTCAGAAGCTCCATCTGTGCCCAACTTGCTCTATTATGGAGCCAATGGGGTTCTGCTAAACTGCATATAAATATGTAACATTATTTTGTCTCCAAGGGCAAGGATGGACTATGGAGATGACTGAGCAGACTCGGGCTGAGGGATGCTATATTCCAAAACATCTGGAGGGCACCGGGCTGAGGAAAGGTGCAGCAATTTTATGTTATCCAAGCTTGGAAAGTTCAACTGGTGAGAGAACCTCTGGAAGTCATAGAATAAATGCTTATTTTCAGGGGGTATGCAAGGGTACATAGTACCAGCATCTCTTTTTTGTTGTTAAAAAGTGTGGCACTTACTGTAACAGCTTCATTGTGAGTATCAGCACCTATTTTTCTAGGGGGGAAAGCACTGCACAGAATCATAGAATTAAAGAATTGTAGAGCTGGAAAGGACTCTGGAGGGCATCCAGTCCAACCTCCTTCAGTGCAGGAACCTCAACTAGCTCATTCATGACAAATGGCCATCCATCCTCCAAGGAAAAAGAGTCCATTGCCTCCCACTGTCCACTGTCCCACTAGTCTTACTGTCAGGAAGTTCTTCCTAAGGTTTAGTTGGAATCTCCGTTCTTGTACCTTGGTTCGGGTCCTACACTCCAGAGCAGGAGAAAACAAGCTTGCTCTGTCTTTCATGTAATACCCCTTCAGATATTTGAGGATGGCTATCATATCTCCTCTCTGTCTTCTCTTTTCTAGGCTAAACATACCCAGCTCCATCCACAATTCCTCATCAGGCTTGGTTTCCAGACCCTCTATTATCTTGGTCACCTTTCAGCTTGTCAATATCCTCCTGGACATAGTACTCCAGGTGTGGTCTGACCAAGGCAGAATAGAGCAGTACTATTACTTCCCTTGACTGGGACACTATAGACTTCTGCTGATGCAGCCCAGAATAGCAATAGCTTTTCTGGTGTGGCATCACACTGTTGACTCATGTTCAGTTTGTGGTCTACCAAGACCCCTAGATCCTTTTCACTTGTACTACTGGCATTCCCCATCTAATCTTTGTGTGGCTGGAGAGTGATGCTTGGGGGTTGCTCCTTGGCCCTGTGGAGTCTTCAGTGTGGGGTTCCTCAGAGTTCGAGTTTTTCCACCCATGCTTTTTAACATCTATAGGAAACATATAGGAACATGCTGTCAAATCAATGATATGACAGCCACCTTCAAATATCTGAAGGGCTGTCCCGCGGAAGATGGAGGAAGCTGGTTTCCTGTTGCTCAGAGGGGAGGATCCAAACCAATGGATTCAACTGGCAACAAAAGGAGATCCTGACTAAGACTGGGGTAAAAAGGAGCATTCCTGACCTGCCCATTGCTTTAAATTGACCGCACGTGCTTTATAGGAATTTGGGACCACCTGTGTCCTTACATAAGCTAACCTAAGAGGAGCCTGCTGGATCAGGGAGAAGGGGACCAGTACCCTGTTCTCACAGTGGCCAGCCAGATGCCCCAATGGGAAACCCACAAGTAGGATTTGAGCCCAACAGCCCTTTCCCATCTGTGGTTTCCAGCTACAGGGATTCAGAAGCATGGCTGCATCCATGGAAGCAGGGCTTGGCCATCATGGCTAGTAGCCTTCAATAGCCCTCTCCTCCATAAAGATGTCAGCAGCAGCACAGGAAACGTTCACCACAGCTCATCTTTCCTGCTGCTTCGAAGGAGTGGATGAGTTTCTTGCTTATTCAACACAACGTACGATGAGCAATTTCTGGATAACATTTTGCACATTTCCCTTTCCATGCATTGAAATATACATGCATCTTCCTACACAATGGGTGGGGGAGGGGGAGGAAGAGTGCTGGGGGGGGGGTTTCTGTGGAATGCGAACTCTAAGGAACTGCACCTTACAAATCACCAGAAGCAGCCCCACTTAAACCTGCAGCCAGTAGAAATAGGGTCTCCCTTCGAAGCCTGCTCCCTCCAGAGACCTCCTGTAACTCGAGAAAAAGCAAAGATGGTGGGTGGCAGCAGGATTTTAAAAGGCAACTTTTACTGCTCAGTGCATGGAGATGTTCTGCCTAGGACTGAGTCAGCATGCAATGATTTTACTGGGTGTGTTTGGAAAGTGTTTATTCCTGGGTTCATTTAAATCATGTTTTGTGTCATAAACTGCTCCGAGAGCCTCAGTAACCGGATGTCTTTATAGGGAGCATCCACAAGGCCTCTTTCTGCAAGTTTAATATTGCTTGCAAGAGAACATGCAGAGCTCCTCTAGCAATCCAAAGTCTTCTGATTCACAATTCAATATCCTCAGCACTATGCTAGGGACACCTAAACAAACACAAGGAAGTCAACACCAGCCTTCATCTACCTCCTAGTACATTTAAAGACCAAAAAGACCAATCTGTACTATACATTCAAGAAGAAGAAAAAGAAGAAGAAGAAGAAGAAGAGTTTGGATTCGATATCCCGCCTTTCACTCCCCTTCACCCCACATTAAACAGTCATGGCATCCCCAAAGAATCCTAGCTTGTGTAGTTTAAGGGTAATGAAGAGTTGTTAAGAGTAACCTCCATATTAACCCTCCCAGAGCTACAATCCCAGAGGGATTGATCATTATACCACACTGGGAACTGTAGCTCTGAGGAGGGGAATAGGGGTCTCATAACACCCCTCAGCACAGTTCCCAGGATTCTCTGAAAGAAGCAATGTCTGTTTTAAAGTGGGATGAAAGTGCTCTAAATGTACAGTGCAGACAGGGTCAATGACACACACACACACACACACACACACACACACACACTCAAGGCACTGATGCATTTAATCCTGATGAAAACAAAAGCAGCTGAAAGCTGGGGAGTACAGTCAATTTTTTTTTGTGGAGGAGGGGAGAGAAAAAGCAAGGCTGCAAGGAGAAATCCCCATCCCCATCCCAACACACACAAAGGCACTCAGGTACCCAGGCACCGTGTTTCTCTGTCTCTCTCACACACAATGAGGACAGCCAATACAAATTACTGGGCTGCCTGGGGCCTAACTATCATACATACCGTACTTTTCGATCTATAAGACGCACCAGACCATAAGACGCACCTAGTTTTAGAGGAGAACATGAAAAAAAATATTCTCTCTCTCTCTGCTCAGCGCCTCTCCAGCAAAGCAGGAGGAGAAATGGAGCCCCTTCCATTTCTCCTCCCGCTTCACTGAAGGGGCGCTGCGCAGAGAGGGAAAGCTGCACAGCGCGTCTCCAGCGAAGCGAAGCCAGGCGAGCAAGAGGGATCAGTGCGCACCGATCCCTCTTGCTCTCCTGGCATCAGCGAAAGCAACGCGAAGCCTCCTGAGCACAGCGATGCTCCCGCTGCGCTCAGGAGGCTTCAAGTGTAAAATACTATATGCTTTATGTAATTCTTAGCAAAATATATTTTTCATGCTCAATGCATGCACAATTCTGAAGAATGAACTATGCATTTCTGACCTTAGGTGAAGATTTGCTCCTGTGCTTTGACAATCTGACAGTAAGGTCTCATCTTATGATATGCGGTCGCATTTGTCGGTTTTCTAAAGAAAACCCTGTGTGAACGCAACAAAATGGTTGTGTGATCCTCAACAAATACTGCTATTACAGTGGTACCTCGGTTACAGACGCGTCAGGTTACAGACTCCACTAACCCAGAAATAGTACCTCAGGTTAAGAACTTTGCTTCAGGACGAGAACAGAAATCGTGCTCCGGTGGCATGGCAGCAGCAGGAGGCCCCATTAGCTAAAGTGGTGCTTCAGGTTAAGAACAGTTTCAGGTTAAGAACGGACCCCAGAACGGATTAAGTACATAACCAGAGGTACCACTGTATTATACTTATCATTAGTCATAAAAATGAGGTGGTGCATTATTTTATACCAGTGCAAATGTTTTTAGCTGGGTTGCCCCTGCTGGGAAGCAGGTATCAACTGGGCCTGAATCTGCTCTTGTGGCCTTTTTTCCACACACATACAGGTGAGTTTTCTGGCTCTCCTTACTTTTGATGGCGCCGATGAGAGCATTTCCATCTTTGATGACGTCCTTGATGAACTTGTTGGTCCTCTCCAGCTCCTGCTCATAACATTTGAGCCTTTCTCTGAAGTCAGGGCTGTCCAGGTAGCAATCGCTGAACTCCAGCGGAGGGTGCCCCATGGCTCCTTTTTTGATGGGGGGGAGGGAGGAGAGGATGATGATGGAAAGAAGGGTAATAAAGATGAGAGTCATGCTTCTATTTTGCAAAGAGAAAAGAAAGCCCAACCTCCCCCCACCCCACCCCGCAATTCTCCCTTTATAATCACAGCCTTGTTGAGGGAAGACGTCAGACGGGGTGGGAGGGGGGCAGCCCAGCTAGGGCGCTCCTTAAACCACCGGGGGTGAGGAGAAGACGAAAATCCAGGGGCTGAACGGCGGCTGCTCACCACCAACGGCAATAGCGGAGGAAGGGAAGAGAGGGGCGGGACGGCAGGGCGCCCTCCAGCGGGCGGGCCGCGGAGTGCGCCGCGGGTGGTGCGCGGCCTGCAGGGCTTCCCCGCCGCTGCATCCCTCCCGGCCGCGAGCGGGCCCAGCACCGTTGAAAAAAACACTGCGGGATGCACCGCCGGGAGGGCACCTAGAAGGGACACTAGGGAGAAGTGCAGCTGCCGTGCGCCGGCCTGCAGGCTTCCCTCCCGAGTCCCGCGCGCCCCGCAATGTTTTTTCCAGCAGCGCTGGGCTGGCCGGGAGGGATGCGTTTGCTCGGGCGGCGAGCCCCGCCCATTTGGATACCCCGTCCCCATGATTGTGGGGGGAGTTGCGTGTACAACCACCCACCCCAGGCAACGGCAGGGGTTGCTACGCCGGTGCCAACGGCCCTCCGCACGGACGCAAGAAAAAAGATTTGGGAGCAAACGGAAGAAACTACCTGGATAAATCTGGCGTGACGGCGACTTGACGCCGCATCAGCTGGGAGCCGGCTGGCTCTTCTCTTTCCTTCTCCCACGGCCGCTTGGGCTTCCGCGCCGGCTGTGAATGGACCCAGTTGGAGGTGGAGCAGGCGACCGCAAAAGCACTATCCAGCCCGGCGCGCAGCTGCAAGTCCCCTCCCACTAGCGCCAGAGACGGGCTGGGCTTTGTTCGCCTGCCTCCTTCCGTACCCGCCCAGCGCCTCGCCCTCTTACCGCTCCGCCTGCCCTTCCCTTAAAGGCGCAGCCCGGGGGCTTCGCGGGGCTTCTCCATCGTCGCTTCCCGCAAAGCAGGGGGTTGGGCTAGATGTCACTTGGGACCCCTTCTGGAGGCGGTGGGAAGTACTGTACTCCAGGGGGCAGGACTGGGTAGTGGTTAGAGAGCCGGACTAGGAACCCGGAAAAGCCGGGGTTCAGGGGGGCTGAGCCATAGACTTTGCAGGAAAGGCGACATCCCGACAACATTGTAGGCGCACTTGCTCCCCAGAGACCTGCTTGCCTGCCTGCCTTTTTCCTGTCCAAATGAATGAGTTGTGAGCAGGTATTTCTTGCCTATGAAATTGCGAGTAGAAAAGCGAGCCTCCCGCCTCTTCACCTGCAGAGATTTAAAACCCATTTTTAGAAATTGTTTTAGAAGAATGGTGCCTGAGTTTGGATTTGGGTTTTCCTCTTCCCTCCCCGTCCCTTTCCCCTTGCGTGTCCTGCTTTGTTTAGGGTTTAGGTTGTAAGCCTGTGGACAGGGACTGTCTTGTCCTGATCAGCTGAAGATGCTCCAAATGAACGAACGAATGAATCCCTCTTGAGCCATTAAGCTCACTGGGTCACTCCAGCTCTCAGCCTACCTCACAGGGTTATTGTGGGTATTAAATGAGGAATAGCTCATTGGAGGAAAAAGTTGGATATATTTTTCCCCCAAAATTTTTTATTGGTTTTCACAATATTATAAACAAACAAACACACAAGACAGACAAACAAAACAAACATAAATCATAGCCTTGTTAAAAATTACAGTTATTAACTTTGTTAAGTGACTTCCTCGTTTCCCCATGGTTGAATTTCATTGCATGTCCTTTTAACGGTTTTCCAAATCCCAATTTTTATGAAATTTAACTTAAACATTAAGATCCTTAAATCTTCACCTTATAGAATTAAACATATTAATTCATCACTTAACATAAATAAAATCCTAAGCCCATAAGTATCTGCAAGCTATTTCCAGTTAGTTTAACTTAACAAATTTAACTAAATAATCATTAAATTTATTCCATTCTTCCTGATACTCCTCTCCTTCTGGTTGCGGACTCTTCCGGTCAGGTCAGCTAGCTCCGAAAAATCCATCATCTTCATCTGCCATTCTTCTGTTGTTGGTAATTCTTGGGTTTTCCACTTTTTAGCCAACAAAATACAAGCACCAGTTGTGGCATACAAAAATAATTTAACATCTTTCTTGGGCAATTCCAAACCTGTTATTCCAAGAAGAAAGGCCTCTGGTTTCTTTATAAATGTATATTTCAACATTTTTTACAATTCATTATAAATCTTTTCCCAGAAGTCTTTCACCTTGGGACAGGTCCACCACACATGATAAAAGGTTCCTTCCTTTTCTTTACATTTCCAACATATATCATATATCACAATTATGATACATCTTTGCTAATTTTTTTGTAAAATTAGTAAAATTGGAAAAAGTTGGATATAAATGCAATAAATAAGTAAATAGGGTGAGAGAAGTCTTTTTTTTTAATGGAGTAAGTACAGTAACAAGCTTCGTGAGTCAGGAGAATGCTGTGGGCATAGTGTAGTGGTTTTGAAGCAGTGTGCCGTGGCACCCTGGGGTGCCTTGAATGATGGTCAGGGATGTCATGGGCAACGTTGGCCTCTGTTCCTCTTGCCTTGCTTCCCTCCCTCCTCTGATGCTATCTTGCATC
Source organism: Podarcis tiliguerta (assembly GCF_965153285.1). Classification (NCBI taxonomy): domain Eukaryota; kingdom Metazoa; phylum Chordata; class Lepidosauria; order Squamata; family Lacertidae; genus Podarcis; species Podarcis tiliguerta. The sequence goes on from NC_139553.1 coordinate 20,382,519, forward strand.
TCTGCCTCCCAAAGCCTTGCCCAGCTGTTTATTGCAGCAGCCCTGGCTATAAGCTCTGCATGTGAATGGTGCCAGCAGGGGAGGTTGGTGGCTCAGAGACCAGGAGCAGCAGCAGTGGTTGCCCTGGGGACTCCCAAGAAGAGGGGAGAGGAGAGGAAGTTGGGAAAACACTCCTCAAGGGAGACTGTTCAAAAAAGGGTAAGCGTCTGCCAACTCTGCAGGCAAGGGGTGACATAATTGGGCTCCTGAGCCCCACGGGGAGCCGCAGAAAGAATGTGGTTGGTCAAGGGAGCCTTGGTCTCAAAGAGGTTCAAAATCTCTGACACAGTGTACAGTGGTACCTCGGGTTAAGTACTTAATTCGTTCCGGAGGTCCGTTCTTAACCTGAAACTGTTCTTAACCTGAAGCACCACTTTAGCTAATGGGGCCTCCCGCTGCTGCCGCGCCACCGGAGCATGATTTCTGTTCTCATCCTGAAGCAAAGTTCTTAACCCAAGGTACTAATTCTGGGTTAATGGAGTCTGTAACCTGAAGCGTATGTAACCTGAGGTACCACTGTATCTTGATTTCAGTAATGCTTTTGACAAAGGACCCCATGATATTCTTGCAAGGAAGGTGGTAAGAGGTGGGTTGAACGTGGATTTGTAGCTGGTTGGAGGACTGAACCCAAAGAGTACTCATTAATGGTTCCTTGTTATCCTGGGAAAAAGTGACAAGTGTGGTACCGCAGGGTTCTGCCCTAGACCCATTGTTGCTCAACGTCTTTATAAATGACTTGGATGAAGGAATTGAGGGGATGCTCGTCAGATTTGCAGATGACACCAAACTCGGAGGGGTAACTAAAATGTAGATTAGAAGAAAGAATCAGAATTCAAAGATGACCTTAACTGTTTGGAGAACTGGGCTCAAGCTAACAAAATGATTTTCAATAGGGACAAATGTAAGAAAACCTCCTTTTGAGTCTTTAGCAGCAGCATCCTGCAGGGGTTAAGGCGGGGTCTGTTTTCCAATAAGATGATCCTGCAACAGGAAAGAATCTGGTCCCAATGCTTCCCGACTACCTTCTTAGGAGCAAAAAGGGTTAAAATTAAGCTTTAGCTGCGAAATAGGAGGAGTCCCTTTTTAATCCCACCCCCACCACATTTAAGGCTGCAAAAAAAGCTTCGCTGAGCGGGGGGGGGGGGGAGAAGGGGGAACCCCCTGGAGGTGAAAATGCAAACAGCTGGTCGGGACACGGCACGCCCACTCAACCTCTGCATGCAGTACTGCGCGCAAGGGCGAGTGGGAGTTGTAGTTTTCCTCTCCAGTCCTTTTCATTAGTTCAAGTGATGCATTTTGGCAATTTTCAAGCTCCTTGACTTCATGATCTTACTGGGGGGAGGCCTTTAGACGGCCGCGTGCCTCTCCACAAGAACATCTTGGGGTCCCCCCCCACTTCTTTAGAAAACAGGAAAATAACAAAGCTGCTGAAGACACATTCTTCCCGCTTCACGTTCATCTGTTTTGACAATTGCCTCATCGGGAATGAAATTCCTACCGGTCTCTCCCCAGCCCCGCCTCTCCTACCAGCTGGGGAGGAAAAACGGAGTTCTGCTTGCTCCAGAATGTGGGCGGAGAGGGTGTGGAAGGGTCCGGCTGTGCATCTTTCCTTTCTCGAGTTCACTACTGAATCAGGGTCCACATAGCTTTAGGTAGCCTAAATGATAATCCCGTGGATGTTTCCTCCAGATTAATACCTGCTGTGTTCAGCAGGAGTTATCCCCAGGGAAGGCTGTATAGGGCTGCATGTTTAGAGCGTTTATAAAATTATGCATGGCATGGAGACAATGGGAGTGAGAGAAATTTTCTTCCTACTCTCATAACATTCAAACTCACAGACAGCCAATGAAGCTGAGCATTTCCTCTCACAGGAGGCAGTGAAGGCCACCAACCTGAGTGGCTCTAAAAGGGATTGGACAAATTCATGAATGGAGGAGCACAACGCTATCAACGGCCACTGGTCATGAGGGCTTTGATCTGCCTCCGTAGTTGGAGGCAGTAATGTGTCCACAGAGATTACAGGATGCTGGAGTTTATGGGCAAGCAGGATCTGAGCACAAGGACACTCTCCCCCTCCAACCACTAATAAAAAAGGGAAAGGGACCCCTTTGGGTCTAGTCGTGGCCAACTCTGGGGTTGCAGCGTTCATCTCGCTTTGTTGGCCGAGGGAGCCGGCGTACAGCTTCCGGGTCATGTGGCCAGCATGACTAAGCCGCTTCTGGCAAACCAGAGCAGCGCACGGAAACGCCGTGCACTTTGACATGCTTCTGAACTGCTAGGTTGGCAGTGGCAGGGACCGAGCAACGGGAGCTCACCCTAGCACAGGGATTCGAACCAACCTTCTGATTGGCAAGTTCTAGGCTCTGTGGTTTAACCCACAGCGCCACCCACGTCCCTCCAACCACTAATACTCAGGAGCATTACAGCCTCCAAGTGTGTAGGCAGAGCATAGCCACTTTGGCTCTTTGTTTTTATCATGTGCAGGTCCTGAGCCCCAACAATACACTTTCATGTGCTATCTGGGTGCAATTATGAGCTTAAGCTGATGCCTGATAGCTTTTTCTAGAGTTAATCCTCCTCCATTAAAAATTTATCTTGCTTTGCTTTTGAACAAGTTCCCACAAGAACCCTATTCTTAAGCATAGCAAGCAACTTTATCTGGAAAAAGACAAAACCCTCCACCAACAGCTGGTGGGCTTTGGTTGGGCTTTGGTTGGGTGGAAATGTTTTCTCTGCATGGAGGCTTTTAACTCTGGGCTGCTGCAGATGGCCTCAGATATCTGGCCCATCTTCCTTGCTGTTTCCGCTGGAGACACACTTTGTATGTCCCTGGCATTGGGAACCAGTGTGCACTATAAAATGAGAAGTTTTGGAGATTACAGACTGTTTGCTTCGCTCAGGCCCTGCAAAGCTCAGCTCTGTTGGTTCTTTCCATCTGAGTTCCCTGCAATTATTGCAGCTTCAGAATTAGCTAGAGTCATTTCCCTACCCCACTGTTCTGTGTGGAAATATACACAACGGCAAGTATCCCACCCACTCCACCCCCGGTTTTATTTTAACAACAAAACAAGCAACCAAAATAAAATGTTGATAACCTTTCCCTCCCTTTTTGTTATAGGTTACATATAGATTGATCCAACCAAGAAGGTGGGAAACCCAAGAAACTTCTAAGTTAAAATAAAGAACTCTCTTAAGAGGGAGGCATTTATTGAAGGCAGAAGTGTTGACTGTCAACTCTTTATTGTTTTTATTTGTTTTGTTTCATAAAATCTATATACCAATAACTAGTTAACTGTAAAAAAGGGAGGGGGCTCTCAAAACATTTCACAAAAAAGATAAAACAATAAATTATCAACCAGAAAAATTAACAACGATAATTTAAGACTTCAAACAGTTGCAATAACAAGAGACTAAAAAGAGATTACCGTTTGCATCAAACACCGTTCAATCCAGACTGCACAATGCTGCTTGGCAACTTAACTTAGTTTTGTACAGCTCCCTGTCAGGACTCCCAACATAGGCCTACACAGGATTTTCCCCAGTCTAAGGGACGAAGGGTGGAGAGGAGTCTGGGTGCTGTTAAAGTTAATTCACTATGCCAGAGTACAACACACTAAGAAGAAAAATAGCTGCATGGTATGGATTGTGCTTGCAATGGCAGAGCACCTGTTCTGCATTCAGAACATCTCAGGTGACCAGCAGATTTTGAAAAGCTGGTATCACAGGATCAAGGTCATAAATTTTGTTGCATTACTGTATTTTTCTGTTTATAAGACTGGGGATTTTTAAACCAAAAAATTAGGTTTAAAATTGAGGCTCGTCTTTTACACGTGTAGTGCTAAGGGGTGTTTTCTTAATTTGGAGTCCCACAAAATAGGGAGCATCTTATACATGGGGGTGTCATACACGGAAAAATATGGTAATTAAACAACAACAGAAATATTGGATTTTGAATAAATGTGCAATGAATTGTTACTGTTTTGAATTTTATTGTGTTATTGCCTTCCTTAGTAGGTTGTTCAAACTGCCATTCTGAAGAATGCTTTTCATAATCTGGTAATCTGGGGGGGGGGATGGGGGACAGAAACTGGGGATGAATTTATAGAACCAAGGGGGCAGAGGCCCAAAAATTTTGGGGAACCACTGGCTTAGCACTAAGAATTCTCTGGAATAAAATATATGGGTTGTCTCAGTTCAGTAGTCTTCCCATTCATGCTCATTTCCTATTCCTAAAAGCATTGTATGTATGGTTATTGTAACCACAAAATAATTATCCAAAACCTAACAGTTTTTCATGCCAAAGTTTTGACTGTTATGTCTTCCCTGGAATTGCAAGCACTTGGAACCATCTGCCAAGGTAGAACTTCAGACAAAACTCCTTTGTTTACAAATCTATAAGATTCTTTTTTTTCCAGCTGAGGAAAGAGGAAGTAAACTGGTTGACATGAATATCCTCTTTCTGTGAGTGAGTTTGAATTTACTGCTTATGGGCCTTGGAGGCTGACAGGGTGGACACAAGCCAAACAGGATACTTTGCAAGAGCTGAGCAAGATCGCAGAGACACACAATAGCACTGCTGAATTGCAGCAATCCCAACCAGATGTAACTTCTGCTGTCCCGAAAAAAAAATCATGTCTAAGGGCACAATTCTATACAGAACAACCACAAAAAGTGCTGAAAGACACATGACTATAACAACAATATATGAATAATACAAGGAAATTTATATCAAGTTGACAAATACCAATTACAATAGTACCTCGGGATAAGAACTTAATTCGTTCTGAAGGTATGTTCTTAACCTGAAACTGTTCTTAACCTGAAGCACCACTTTAGCTAATGGGGCCTCCTGCTGCCGCCGCGTGATTTCTGTTCTCATCCTGAATCAAAGTTCTTAACCCAAGGTACTATTTCTGGGTTAGTGGAGTCTGTAACCTGAAGCGTATGTAACCCGAGGTACCACAGTACAATTGCAATGCAGTGCAATCACATCTTGTGCGCAATTAACTTGAGTGTGAGGTAGTTTAGGTTGAGAGTGACTGTCCCACAAAGTCACACTCAAAGTCACACTTCATGGCTTGAGTGGGAGGATTTGAACCTTAAGTCTCTCTCAGGACCTAGTGCAACACTCTAAGCACAGCACCACACTGGCACAGTCTTGTGCCGTTGTATCATGTCCCAACCACTGCTTGCTTTTTTCTTCTGAGTTAGTGCCTAACAATTATACTATTCAATAAGAACTTGAATAAAAAAAATATGTTTTTATTTTTTTAAAAACTGCTAACTGATTAATATGTGCATTCTCTCTTAATTAGCTGACTGATTTTTTAAAAAAGCTGTATCTCTACTACATTGCTCTGCTGTTGCATAGACATCCTTGCAATTGCCTCTGTTCACAAGTATTTTATGTTGCAAACCTTTTAAAAAAACTAGCCCCTGTTTAGTTAGAGGTGAACATCTGTCTCTAGCTCTTATTTCCCAGTCACACAGGCATCTATCCCTCAAACGCTGTAGTAGTAGGGCACCCTCTGGTGGTTGAAAAGAATAATCTCCCTGGCATAATCTAAATTATCAATTTGCATAAAAAAATAAGGAAGGAAGAATGATCAAGCAGAATTTGCAGAGACAACTATTTACGGTATTTATCGGTCTATTGCATTTGCACCCCACCTTTCCCCCACCCCAATAAGCTAAAGATGGCATACGTAGTTATCCTTGTCCCCATTTCATCCTCGCAACAGCCCTGTGAGGTAAGTTAGGATGAGAGTCCCATGGCTGAGTGGGGGATTCGAACCCTGGTCTCGCAGTCCTGGTCTTAAACTTTAGCCACTAGTTCACCACTGGCTAAAACGTATTGAGAAAAACCATTTCATGCATGGGCACATTGGGTGGTGCGTGAAGAGGGCAGGGTTAACTTTGCTTCTCATCCTTGCCTCCTTCGCATATACAGACAATTAAGATTAGGCAGAGTGTCAGATCATAGAATCATAGAATCATAGAGTTGGAAGAGACCACAAGGGCCATCGAGTCCAACCCCAAAATTTAAGTTGCATTGGCCGGGAATCGAACCCTGGCCTCCCGCATGGCAGGCGAGAATTCTACCACTGAACCATCAATGCTGCTTGTGGGGCAGGGAGTCATGGCAAGATACTAGAGGACGGAAATGAATTTGTCAAGTGCCCCGTAAACCCTGTGCCCCATAAGCGACCCTGCTGCTCTCAGGTGCCAGGAAAGAAGGCAATGATCCCATTACCAGTGTTCAGGCAAGGTTCAGATGCCTGCCTGGGCAGCATCTGGACCTGGAATGTGTTGGGGACGCAATCATGTCCTTTGCCTCAGATGGCAAACTGTTCTGGGCTGGTCTTTGGTTTGATATTATTGTCACAGTGACCCTGCAGAGGCAATTAAGTTGTGAGGCAATACATGCATGTGGTTTGATTTTGCAACACTCACTAAATTGATTGAATCCTGACCAGTTTTGCTCAAATCTGTTATATGATTGTACAGTGGTACCTTGGGTTACAGATGCTTCAGGTTACAGACTCCGCTAAGCCAGAAATAGTACCTCGGGTTAAGAACTTTGCTTCAGGATGAGAACAGAAATCGTGCAGTAGCGGCACAGCAGGAGCGGGAGGCCCCATTAGCTAAAGTGGTGCTTCAGGTTAAGAACAGTTTCAGGTTAAGAATGAACCTCCAGAATGAATTAAGTTCTTAAACCAAGTGTCTGGAGGCAGTTGGAGGATGGATGGCGGCTAACAGATTGAGGTTGAATCCTGACAAGACAGATGTACTGTTTTTGGGGGACAGGAGGTGGGCAGGTGTGGAGGATTTCCCTGGTCCTGAATGGGGTAACTGTGCCCCTGAAGGACCAGGTGCACAGCCTGAGAGTCATTTTGGACTCACACCTGTCTATGGAGGCACAGGTCAAATCTGTGTCCAGGGTAGCTGTTTACCAGCTCCATCTGGTATGCAGGCTGAGACCCTACCTGCCCGCAGACTGTCTCGCCAGAGTGGTGCATGCTCTGGTTATCTTCCGCTTGGACTACTGCAATGAGCTCTACGTGGGGCTACCTTTGAAGGTGACCCGGAAACTACAACTAATCCAGAATGCGGCAGCTAGACTGGTGACTGGTAGCGGCCGCCAAGACCATATAACACCAGTCTTGAAAGACCTACATTGGCTCCCAGTACATTTCCGAGCACAATTCAAAATGTTGGTGCTGACCTTTAAAGTCCTAAATGGCCTCGGTCCAGTATATCTGAAGGAGCGTCTCCACCACCATCATTCTACCCGTGGCTCTTGCGGAAGGAAAGCCAGTAGGCTTGCTTTCACTGAAGCCAGGAGGGCAAGAGGGATCGGTGCACACTGATCCCGCTTGCTCTCCTGGCTTCAGGGATAGCCCTGAAGAGCCTCCTGAGCAAAGATGGAGGAGCTCTCCCTCTTAGCTCAGGATGCTTTGAGTTGCTTTCTTATTTCTTGTTTTCCTCCCCCCAAAACTAGGTGCATCTTATCGTCTGGTGCGTCTAATAGAGCGAAAAAAACGGTATATTATGGTACTGGTTTTTTTCTATTTTTGATTTGTATAAATTTGAATAAACTTTTTTAAAAAAATAAAAGAAAAGAATAATTGAGAAGCAGTGAGCCTCCTAGCTGGGATTTGAACCTGGGATTCCCCACATTCAAGCCTAAGCAGCGAAAGACAAAAGAACCCCCTATTCTGCTCCCAGAACTACAATCCCCAGAATGGTTTAGCAACCAATCCCTCTCCACAGGGAATTGTAATCCTGGGAGTAGAAAATGGGCCTCCTAACAACTCCTAGCATCCTTAGCACACTCCATTTCCCAGGATTCTGTGGGGGGAGTATATCTGAAGGAGCGTCTCCACCTCCATCATTCTGCCCGGACACTGAGGTCCAGCTCCGATGGCCTTCTGGCGGTTCCCTCACTGTGAGAGGCCAAGTTACAGGGAACCAGGCAGAGGGCCTTCTCGGTAGTGGCGCCCGCTCTGTGGAACGCCCTCCCATCAGATGTCAAAGTGATAAACAACTACCTGACATTCAGAAGACATCTGAAGGCAGCCTTGTTCAGGGAAGTTTTTAATATGTGACATTTTAGTGTATTTTTCATCTTTGTTGGAAGCTGCCCAGAGTGGCTGGGGAAACCCAGCCAGATGGGCGGGGTACAAATAACAAATTATTATTATTATTATTATTATTATTATTATTATTATTATTAAAAGCGGTATCATGGTGTTTGAAATGTCTGGTGCAGGTGTCTTCTTAGATTCAGGCTTGAAGTCTTAGCATGCAAAGGCCAGCGGTGGACTTGTGGCTGCATCGTTCCTTCCAGGTTTAAACCTTCCACAGAACACCAGGTGAGAGCCAGTGGTGGCTAGAGTGTTGGACTGGGACCTGCGGCCTGGGAGAGGCCAAAGTTCAAATCCCCACTCAGCCATGAAGTTCACTGGGTAACCCTGGAGGCCAGTCTCTGCCCCTCAGCCTAACCTACTTCGGGGCTGTTGTTGAGATTAAATGAAGAGGGGAATAACTCTGCCTTGAGCTCCTTGGACAAAAAAAGGTGGGATAAAAATGCAAGCAAGCAAGAAATGATCACTTGAAAAGGATTTATTGTCTGTCATTTGCACCAGGATGGTGGAACTTGGGGTTGAAGTAGAAATGCAAACTAGATTCCTCCCCTGCTCTAGTAAGCCATAGCACAGTGCTAGTAGATGTGCGGCTTGGTGGGTTACACAAGTTGTGCAGACCTGTTCAGCTACTATCACTCAGGGTCTCCCCCATGTTGACAAGCAACTGTAGTGGAAATAAACAGTGGCGTAGCGTGGGGGGTGCAGGGGGGCCCGGCCGCACCGGGCGCAACATCTGGGGGGGGGGGCGCTCGCACTCGCAGCTCTCTGCCCCTACCTGGCTCACTCACTCTCTCTCACTGCAGTGCTGGCTGTGCGAATCCGATCCGAGCCGCCGGGTCGCCGCCCACTGTGGAGGGGAGGGTGCCAGGCGTGCGGTGCGGAGAGAGAGCGAGGGACTATCTGGGGGAGGGACAGTGCAGCGGGGGGGGCGCAAATTACTTGCCTTGCCCCGGGTTAGGGGGCGCAATTACTTGCCTTGCCCCAGGTGCTGACAACCCACGCTACGCCACTGGAAATAAAAGTATTGTTATAAGTTGAAGAGCAAGACTCCCCTAAAATCTCTGGATTCAGTGAAGTGGTTAGAATTTTTTAAGCAGACAGCATTATTCCTGGCCAGGAAATCGCCTGGGAATGTGCCCTTGTGAAAAAAAGGCAGAGTCATCAAACCCTCAAGAAAGCCACCAACAAGTCTGACTCTCTGTTAAATAGTGGGAAAGATGGACGAAGGACACAGCTCTGTTAGATTCACAGCTCTTTATTACAGCAGTTAGAACTGCTCCTGGAGTCTGACACACTGCAGCCTAGCTGGCTGCTTTATATAATACTAAGTAATTTGTAACAGTAACAACTCCCAACTAGCTAACCAATCAGTGAGCGACAGTTCTCAATCCTTCATTTGCATACTGGTGGCCCTGAGTAAGAACTGCAGTTAATCTTAATACATAACAGCCCTCCCCCACCTAGATGAGGTGTTAGCCCCCCCCCCAAAAAAACCTTAATTGTTACAACCATATACCATATAAGCTAGCCACAGGTTTGATTAGAAGTACAGGTACATAATACTGCTCAATCCTTCAGGTAGGCTGGATGTATACGGGTCCAGAATGCCGAGGTACCACTGGAGAGGTAGTCAAGCTGCCAGGGCCCGATGGAGGGGCTCAGCGACGGTCGCTTTGTGTGGCAGGAACATGTTCTAGAAGTTCAATAGACCTAAAAAGGCCTACAAGTCCTTCTTGTTTTGTGGTTCGGGAACCTGTTGTATAGCTTTGACCTTTGCTTCTGTGGGGTGAATGCCGGAGCTGTTAACCAGGTATCCCAGGAACTCAACTTGTGGTACAGCAATCTGGGATTTCCCCCTCTTTACTTTGAGACCTGTTTCTTGGAACCTGGTCAGGACAGCCTGCAGCTGATCAAAAACCTGTTGTATTGTTCCCACTGAGACGAGCACATCATTGAAGAAGGGTACGACGCCAGGCAGACCGTGTAGGAGCCGCTCCATTAAGCTCTGGAAAATTCCCGGTGCCATGCTGACTCCAAACTGCAGCCAACGACAATGGAAGGCCCCATGGTGAGTGACGATTGTCTGTGCCTCGGCAGTGCGTCATCTACGGGCAGCTGTTAGTATTCCTGAGCAAGGTCGAGTTTCGCAAAAACCTTGCCGTCTCCCAGTGAGTGTAGTAAGTGTTGGATGACAGGGAAGGGGTACGCATGCTGTTGGAGCGCCTTGTTTATCGTGCACTTATAGTCAGCACAGTACTGACCTGTCAGGCTTGAAGGGCATCATGATAGGAGTCTCCCACTTAGCTATGTCTACGGGTTCCAGGACCCCCTGTGCAATCAGCTTGTCTAGTTGTTCATCCACCTTAGGCTTGAGTGCAAATGGTACGTGTCGAGGCTTGACTCTGATGGGTATGAATAGCAGATTGAGGTTAAAGGATATGGGCAACCCCACATACTGTCCCAAGGTTCCATTGAATTCTGCCGAAAACTCCGTGACGACGGCAACTATTTCTGATTGCGAAACGCTTTGGATGCTTGTGATTTCCAACCCTGGGGACACAAACCAGTCCAGTCCCAGTAGGCTGGGCCGATTCCCATCTACCATGACTAACTTCAGCGGTCCCAAAAAGTCCTTGAAGGTCACTTTGAGCTTGCCCACACCTACAACCGGAATGTTATTTCCCTGATAATCCCTCAAATGCAGGTAGGTGGAGTTCAGTTGTTTCTTAGATAATTTGGGAATCAACCTTTCGATGGTACTCCAAGAGACGATTGACATGGCAGAGCCCGTGTCAACTTCCATGTTGCATGTTTTGCCCTCAATAGTCACGGTGACATAAATTTTTCGGTGTTCAGACCTGTCAGCCTGGCCCAACTGTCAGCTCGGCTGAGCAACAACAGTCGGTGACAGCATGGCAGTCCTTGTTAGCATACCTTGCCTTTTTGTTTCCTGGTGCCGGTAGCATATCTGCGAGCATAGACGAGCAACAAACCATTGTAATATGACCCTTATGCAAACAACACTGACAGATGGTGTCCTTGAAACCGCATTTGGACCGAGGGTGGTTGCCACCGCAACCCGTAGTCGGATTGGTCCGTCGTTCACCGTTTGACCTTTCCACATTTCTGCTTGATGCTGCAAACATCATCTTCTTCATCTGAGCAGCCTTCGGAATTGCTGATCTCTCCATGGTGAACCGAGGTTGGCTTCTTTGAAATTGTTGTGCTGTTGGCCTTGCGTATCTCCGCTGTTGAATGTTTCGCTGCCTCCGTGGCTTGAGCTTCCTTGACGGCCTCTTTGAGAGTGAGAGCAGACTTGGTAAGGAAACGGTGCTGTAGTTTCTCATCCCTCACACTGCACACGATTCGATCCACAGGGCACCGTCCAAGTCCCGGAATTCACAGTGGTATGCAACCTTCCTGAGGGCTGATAAGAACTCACTGATTGTCTCCCCCCCAGTTTGGACTTGATGATGGAACACATGACGGGCAGTGATTCTGGACACCTTGGGTGCGTAGTGTCCCTTGAGTTTCTCAGTCAGTGTGTTCCAAGGTGCGGCCTGCACCGCAAGCGGAGCCACAAGAGCACTAGCCTTCTCAAAAACTTCTGAGCCGCAGACGGTATGGAAAAGAGCTCTTTTCCGATTGTCTGTCAAATTAGTGAGAGCATTTGCCTCAAGGTAGCATTTGAAACGAGCGAGATAAGACTGCCAGGACTCGGTTGCTGGCAAATACAGGGGTAGAGGCAGTAGCGACACCATGTTTTCCTGGTGCCGGCCGGTTGAATTGTGAGGAATGGACACTAGCCTTGGCGATATCTCAGCTCTTGAGTGTTCAGCTCAGCAGTTCCGCTCTCGCTGTGTCTTGTTTCATCCTATCCCATCCTCATTGCCAGTGTTAAATAGTGGGAAAGATGGACGAAGGACACAGCTCTGTTAGATTCACAGCTCTTTATTACAGCAGTTAGAACTGCTCCTGGAGACACACTCACAGCAGCCTAGCTGGCTGCTTTATATAATACTAATTAACTTATAACACTAACAACTCTCAACTAGCTAACCTATCAGTGAGCGACAGTTCTCAATCCTTCATTTGCATACAGGTGGCCCTGAGTGAGAACTGCAGTTAATCTTAATATATAACACTCTCTGCCAGACACAGAGGGGAGAGACCCAACCCTAAGCTTTGGGTAGTCAGCAAAAGACAATCCCAGAGTCGGGAGGTAGAAGTTTCCAGAACTGGAGTGGACGATACGGTAAGTGAACAGGGGGGAAAGTGTCCCTTTTGCAAGCAGGGAGATGGTGGGACGAACACAGGTGAGCAGTCTGTTTTATGCTGCAGTAAGGGTCAGACATGATCTTTGGGGTCTCTTGGAACCTGAGGCTGCAGCAATGGGAGGGACAGGACCCTCTTGGGATGTGATTGCTCTGAACTCTCCTGAGAACAGGACGCCAGGTTGGATGCACCAGTGGCCTGATCCAGCAGGCTCATCGTGCATTCTTACTAAATCCTGCACTCTCTTACCTGTTTTGCTCCTTAAAAATATTTTATGGGTGCAGTAGTTTCTTTTATATTTGATTACCAGTGTGCAGGGCTGAAGTCATCTTACCAGAAACAGAACACAAAATAGGGCCTTTGCAACATATTATTCCCAAGGTGAATCATAACTGACTGGAAAATTTAAATAAAAAATGTGGTGAGGATAGGGGTGTGGGTGGGCGTGGGTGTTGTGCTTTAGCAGTGGCCTGAACGAAAACAGCCAGGAAATAAGCCAACTCTAAGTCTCCCACCCGTATCTTTTTCTCTTCTGTTGCATAAGTTCCTGGCACAAAAGTCTGCCAAGGGCATGCGAACCCTGCATATTTCCAGAGCACTGCTAGCCTTTGAGGATCTAGCAGGAACAATGGGTGGCAGTGCAAAGGGGACAGAATATGCTGTCCAAAGCCCATCTGCTTTGTTGCAATGCTCACCCTTGTGAAATATTCCCTAAAATATGTGAGTTTACTGTTGGGAGAATTAGCCAGAGAGGGAAGGATGGAGGGAGGGTTTCTGTTTTATAGGCTAGCTTTGTTTTCTGGCATCTATGAGCCACAAAGCTTGGATATAAGCCACAGAACATCCTGTTTTCCCCTCTCTCTTGCCTGTCTTCTTGCTGGTTGGTCTTTCTAAGGTTCTGGAAAAAACACTGCCCAGCTAAAGGTAAGAACCAAAAAACATTTCCTAAGCAGGTGAAAATGTGTAAATTGGGGGGTGGGGGCTGTACAATACCTGTGGCTTCTAGGACAGAGATGAGAGTTAAACATCTGGCATTTTCTAAGTATAAAGAAATAGTGCAGAGGGAGCAGTCGTTGCCGACAGGCATGCAAGACTGGGGTTTGCAAACAGTTACAGCAACACAGGTATGCATCAGCCCCAGAGGAAAGTGATTGATTGATTGAATGAATGATTGATTGATTGATTGATTGATTACTGGTTATTTAATTTCTACACCACTTAATATATTAAAAAAAATCTCTAAGAAGTGTACAAAAAACTGAAGCAGCAACAGACAACTTAAAAACAATTTTACAAAAATACAGTTGTAAAAATGTTACATTAATACAAAGGGTGTGTGTGTGTGTGTGTGTGTGTTCAATATTCCTTCTGACATACCCTTCCTCTCAAGAGATAGCTGCTGTAACTTTGGAGGGGTGTCAGAAAAGGGGGACGCTACAAGTCCCCCTTTTTTGTTTATGCTGGATGGAATAGACTCAGCTTCATTGTTTATGTTATTATATATAGCATACTCTCTCTCAGGTAAGAAATTTGCCATCTGGGATATTGTATCTTTACCTCTTCCCATGTGCTTGGATTTTTTTTATGAACAGGCTGCTTCTAAGATTAGGGTCCACACTGCAAAACTTGTTATTGAATCATAACATCACAGAATTGTATGGTTGGAAGGGTCATCTTGTCCAACCCGCTGCAATGCAATGATAGTGAATCGTGAATCTATTTTACTTACTCAGTATGTAAACAATAACAACAGAGGCTGTGTTTTAAAATACAAAGAGGGTATTCCTGCTCTGTTATGTACTGATATATATAACCAGAGGTTTTGGGGGAAAGCTCTCACTCACTGTTTACCGTGAGCTGAAATAAAGAGCATGAAATCAACACTCAACTCTGAGTATATTTCACCTCGTTGCTTGTCATCTGTGTGATCCTTTCAGTATGTCTTTTTTTAAAAAAATGCTTTTTTATTGGTGTTTCATTTAGTACAAACAACAAAATACATAAAAATTCAACAATCATTTACCCACATTCTTTCCCCACACTCTGCTGAGCATTGACTTCCTTTTCTCCCTTCAACAGGTTTTCTTATGTCAGTTACTTTTCCACAGTTTCTTATTGTATCCAATCCTATCTACATAGTAAGATTTATTTCAGTTCTGCCAATCCTTTCAGTATGTCAATGGCCTTTGGGCAAAACAATGAATAATGCTCCTGTCACTGGGTCCCTCTATTACAACAGCAATTTTAACACAAAGTGTTGCAGCGACCCAAGAAGCTAGTGACAACAATTGGGGGGGGGGCTGAGCCCAGTGCCCCAAAATATTGAGGAGGGCTCTCTGCCCCATATACTCGGCACCCCTGCATGTAACATACAACTTAACAGAAAAACAAAAATGACGCACCAACACTGCAAAGAGTAACAAACAGCATTTGCAGTTCTCAAGCAATAAACAATTAGCAGATGAACAAAACCTCAACCCATCCAGCCCAAAAACCATCTACACTGACCCAGCAATGTTTTCCCAGCCTTACCCTGCCCACCAAATGTAGAAGCCTGGCACCAGGTCAGCTGCTGCAGATCAGTGGTGGAGTGGGTGCCCAGATCCTTCTCCAGGGATGTTCAAGCATCTCTCCCTTGTGTGCGGCAGGGAGAGCAGTAGAAAAGCAAAGAAGGGAGACAATGGTGGCAAACATTTTACAGTGGTACCTCGGGTTAAGTACTTAATTCGTTCCGGAGGTCCGTTCTTAACCTGAAACTGTTCTTAACCAGAAGACCACTTTAGCTAATGGGGCCTCCTGCTGTCGCCGCGCCACCGGAGCACGATTTCTGTTCTCATCCTGAAGCAAAGTTCTTAACCTGAAGCACTATTTCTGGGTTAGTGGAGTCTGTAACCTGAAGCATATGTAACCTGAAGCGTATGTAACCTGAGGTACCACTGTACCTGTTTTGCAGATATCCTGGCCACTCTTCTCTTGCTACTGGTCAGGAGCAGAGGCACCGTGTTGCCCCCAAGATTAGGGGGGCTGGCGCATGTTGCACACATGTAATATTGCATGTGTGACATATGTCCTATGACATCACATACGTCCCTGCCGTGCACGGTAAACTGGTGAGAACTAGCATAAGGCCACACCAACCTGTGTGGTATCAGGAGACGCCACCCAGGCAGTTGTAGCCTTCCACTAGGCCATGCTGGTCCCCACAGTGTCAGGAGATACTGCATGGGCCAACGGGACCTTTTGCCAGGTCAGTCCCTCAGCCTCTCTTGACACTGCACAGATCGGTGCAGCCTTCCGTTGATGTTGTGCTGTGCTCAGCTTGGCAGTTCGGTCTCCTCTGCCCCCTCAATATTCGGGGAGGATGACCCCCCCTGCTAAGCAATATTGAGGGGGCTGATGATACCTTCACCCGCTAGAGTTGGTGCATGTGATTGGGAGTGAAGCCAGGGAGATTCCCAAGGGCAGAAAGGGAGGTTTCCTTCCCTGGGTTAGAGGGTTAGAATAGGACTGAAGAGACCCAGGTTCACACACACACAGCAGACCCTCCAAGTGTCCTTATTTTCCAGGAACATCCCTGATTTAGAAAAGGCATCCTGGTTTCTGATTTGATCCTGGAATGTTCCATTTTTCCTTAAGATGTCCCTATTTTCATTGCAGAAATGTTGGAGGGTATGGAATTGTCAGATTCCCAAGCCATCTGAAGGCAATCCTGTATAGGGAAGGTTTTTTTTAAAGTTTAATGTTTTATTATGTTTTTATATATATTGGAAGCTGCCCAGAGTGGGTGGGGCAACCCAATAAGATGTGTGGGGTATAAACAGTAAAATTATTATTATGGAATGGGACGTCCCTTTTTTTAATCAGGGGTATGACATAATCTAGCCACTAGCTATGCTGCTCAAGCGATGTCACTACCCTAACCGTATCCTCCCCTACAAACCCACCAAGGCTCTGGAATCTATGGGGAAAGCCCTTCTCCTGGTCCTGTCATCCCCCACAGGGCCTTCTTAGTGGTGGCCACCCGCAAGCAACTTTGGAACACCCTCCCTCGAGAAAGCAGACTGGCCACCCGCTTGTCATTATTCCGCCAGCAGATGAAGGCTGATGACATGCCTTTGGAAAGGGCTTTTCAATAATGCTATTCTATTTTTACTATCCATGTTTCAATAATAAAAACAATAAAAATAATTTTATTATTTCTATGCCGCCCATCTGCCTGGTTTGCCAAGTAAAATAGATCTGTTTTTATATTGTTTTAATTCTAGTACAGTTTAATTACTTTTTAATAACAATATTTCTAGCTTGTTGCATTTTATCTGTTTTGCTGTGATTTGTTCAAGCCGCCTTGCGTCCTGGTCTGGGGAAAAGCCAGGAGAGAGATGATATAGATAGATGATAGATAGATAGATGGATAGATAGATATCCAACCTCTGTTCAAAAGCCTCCAATGAATCATAGAATTGTAGAATTGGAAGGCTGCCCCGAGGGTCAGGGATCATAGCTCAAGAATACCTGGCCGATGGCTATCTAACCTCTACTTAAATACCTCCAATGCATCTGACTATACTTTGCCCCTTGTCCCATCCTGACAGGCGGAGACTGTACATTGGCAATTACAAGGAGCCAGAATTATGAAATCTACTAGAGAAAAGATCACCCTGAACTTCAGGGGAATCCGATACAAGACTTATGCTAGCACCCTCCAAGCCTTCCCTGGGACCAAACTGAGCCGCCTCACAGGGCCCCAGGAGGCATCCACCGAGTTTGACTATGACCCCAACACTGGAGAGTTCTTCTTCGACAGAGATACTCGTGTTTTTGAAGAGGTGCTGAACTACTGCAGGACCAAGCACCTCCACTGCCCTCAATACATCTGCAAGTCTGTCCTTGAGGAGGAGCTGGCCTTTTGGGAGCTCAGTGAGGCCTCCCTGGCTCCCTGTTGCTGGCAGAGGCTGAACGACATGGAGAGCCAGCAGGAAGACCTCACCCTCTGGGATGACAGCAAAGACGAAGATGACCAGGCTCTCCTGGCCCAGGTGGGAAGGAGGAATAATAGTTGCAGGGCCCAGTGGCAGCCCAGAATTTGGACCCTCTTCGAAAAACCGTTTTCCAGTGGTAGTGCAAAGGTAAGCGCTGGAGCATTTCTTTAAAATGGGAATGGGGAGCCTGTGGTCTTCCACAGAGCGTGGTCATTGGGGTTGATGAGCACTGGACTCCAACAACATCTGGAAGTCCAAACAGGGCTCCCTTTGCTGCTTTAAAACAAGGAGAGAGAGGGGGGGGTCCAATTTGTTAAGGTCATCTTGAATCCCAGCTCTGTCTCCAGCAGCATTAACTACCCCTCCAGTTTGATGTCACCTGTAAAACTGGATAAGCATCCCCTCAATTCCTTCATCCAAGTTGTTTATAAAGATGTTGAACAACAATGAACCCCGGACAGAACCTTGTGTCACCTCACTTCTCCCTTTTTTCCAAGATGATGAGGAACCATTAGTGAACACTCTTTGAGTTCAGTCAGTCAACCAACTGGAAATCCACTTAACAGTTACCTTGTCCAGCCCACATTTTATCAGCTTCTCTGCAAGAGTATCATGTGGAACTTTGTCAAAAGCCTAACTGAAATCAAGATACAATACCTTCACAGCATTCCCCTGATCCACCAAGCTTGTAACTCTATCAAAAAAAGAACTGAGTGTCATATGGCATGACTTGTTTTTGAGAAATCCATGCTGGGTCTTAGTAATCAGAGCATCCTTTTGTAAGTGCTCACAGACCAACCATTTAATTAAGTGTTCTATGACCTTTCCTGCTACCTAAATCAAGCTGACTGGTCAGTAGTTAACTGGATCTTCTCCCCCCCACACCCTTTGAAGATGGGGACAACATTTGCCTGCCTCCAGTATGCAGGAACCTCACCTGTTTTCCAAGAATTCTCAAAAATAATAGGCAAAGGCTTTGGGATTACATCTGTAAGCTCCTTTTGTACCATTGGGTCAGTGCTATTTTTCTAGGAAAAGAGGTGCTGGAACTCACCATAAACGCCTCCCTTGTTCTCTTATAATAGCAATGGTGCCCAACTAAGAGGTGCCAGAGTTCCGGTGAGTTCCAACTGAAAAATATCCTGCCATGTGGAGTTCACGTGCCTATACATTACACAGGCTTATATAGAGGCATCCCCTCCCCTCAGCTTTAAACACACATAGAAATTATGTTTACAGAGAAAACACATGTCTGCATTATCAAAACCAGATGCCTGCTTCATTGAGAAGAACAGGGTACCTTCTCTCTATCAGGCGAGCTCAAGGCTGAGCTTTTTCTACACAAACATTCTTGACACATTCTTCACGCAGCCTGTGTAAGAAGATTCTTCTGACAATATCCTTTCACACACTCTTTTTTTACATCTCTTCACATGTAGGCTACCTATCAAAGCCATGCATGCACCATTAATTCTGAGAGGGAAATAGTAGCTCTCAGTAAATTAAGGACACAAGGATGGTAGATGGAGCAGTTCCTTCTTTTTGGGAATCTGGGGAAGTCTCCTCCAACATAGTGCTCTCCACATATTTTGCACCAACTCCCATCAGACGTAGCCAGCATGACTGAATGAAGTTTGAGCCGATGGGAAAACAGTCACATTGACTGGGGCTGATGGGATTTATAGTAACGCAAGATATCTAGAGGGCACCAGGCTGAGGAAGGCTGATCCACTGTGAAAACAGGGGCTAAATGGGGTTCTGCCACAATGCCACAATTTAGGGGGAAGAGCTCGGTGGTGGAACATCTGCCTTGCCAATGGAAGGTTCCAGGTTTGATCACCAGTGGCACCACAAAGTAGGGTGGGAGGGGAGAACCTTTCTAGAATACTGGAGATCCACTCCCCAATCAGTGTAGACCATACATCAAGGATGGAACAATGCTCCATCCTTGAGAGCCAGTGTGGTGTGGTGATTAAGAACGGTAGTCTCGTAATCTGGGGAACCGGGTTCGTGTCTCTGCTCCTCCACATGCAGCTGCTGGGTGACCTTGGGCCAGTCACACTTCTTTGAAGTCTCTCAGCCCCACTCACCTCACAGAGTGTATGTTGTGGGGGAAGAAGGGAAATGGAGAATGTTAGCCGCTTTGAGACTCCTTAAAGGGAGTGAAAGGTGGGATATCAAATCCAAACTCTTCTTCTTCTTCTTCTTCTGCTCCTATGAAGAAATGTTGCAGTGTCTGGATATTTTTAGTTTAGAAGAAAGTCAAGTAAGAGGTGACATGATAGAAGTTTGCATGGGACAGAGAAAGTGCCCCAAAACATTAGAACTCCTGGACATCCAAGGAAGCTGAATGTTGGAAGATTCAGGACAGATTTAAAAAGTACTTCTTTTCGCAGCACATAGAGCAGGAAACTCACTCCCACAGGAGGCAGTGATAGCCACCAACCTAGATAGCTTTGAAAGAGGATTAGACAAATTCATGGAGAATGGTAAGGCTATCAGTGGCTGTTAGCCCTGGTGAGGCAGCAATGCTTCTGAATATCAGTTGCTGGGAACCATAGGAGGGGAGAAGGCTCTTGTGCTCAGATCCTGCTAGCTGGTTTCCCTTTGGGGCATCTGGTGGCCACTGTGAGGACAGGATGCTGGATTAGATGCTTCATTGGCCTGATCCAGCAGGTGCTTCTTATGTTCTTATGTTCCTGTATTCTAACACAAAGCTCACAAACTAACTTCGTGACACAGCTGAACTTTCTTTCCACAGGTTCTGGCCGCTATCTCCCTGGTCTTCAACATTGGGATTTGCATCCTTTTCATAAAGAAGGCTGATGTAGAAATTGAGTTCTTTGCCTATGGACATGAATACAACAGCACTGACACCGTCCTCAATGAGATTCACAAATACTTCCCTTACCTCATCCCTCTGGAGTTTTTCTGCGTCCTCTGGTTCTTGTTTGAGTTTTCTGTGCGGCTTACGTTTTGCCCAAATAAAAAGAAGTTCCTGACCAGCCCCCTGAACATAGCTGACTTCATCTCCCTCTTTCCAATTTTCATCGAGCTTTGCACACATGGACAAGCCTGGCTGGGTTTTGTCCGTGCACTGTACACCCTCAAGCTCTTGAAGATCCTTAAGCTCATAGAAATCCCTCTAATGTTCCAGGTCCTTTCATACACGTCCAGGTCTATCTTTAGAGAGATCTTCATCTTCATGATCATCTTTATCTTTGAAAGTCTGTTCTTCGGCATCCTCATGTTCTACACAGAGGTCCTTTACCCGGTACCTGAATCATATTTTGAGAGCATTTCATCCTGCATTTGGTGGGCAGTTATCACTTTGACCACTGTTGGTTATGGAGACTCGTACCCTGTCACCGAATTCTCCCAAGTGATAGCAGCCTGTGCGGCACTCTGTGGCGTGCTGACCATAGTCATCCCAATCCCTATCTTTCTGATCAAGTTCAAGGGCTATTATGATGCTGCCGTGATCAAGGAGAGGAGGAAGAGGAAGATGGAACAAGCAGCAATGCTGTCATCCTAAGGACTCCAGAGCACCATGTTGCCAGTTATTCATGGGAAGAGATAACTGGCTTCTAGATAGCTTCCTGCCACACTGCAGATGCTTCAGCTGATTTGATGCAATGTTTAGCTTCCTACCTGAGAATCATATTCCTCTGTGCTGCCAACTGAATTAAGTCACACTCTACCTGTGCTCCCACATTTCCAAAGAGAGAGAGGGCTACCAATGCCCGCTAGCCAAGGTGGCTATGCTCTGCATCCATGGCTGAAGACGTACTTCTGAGTATCAGCTGCTGGAAACCACAGGAAGGGAGAGAGCCCTTGTGCTCATGTCCTGCTTGCTGGTGTTCCAGAGGCATCTGATTGGCCACTGTGAGAACAGGATGCTGGACTAGAAGGGTGGATTGACCAGATCCAGCAGATTCTGCTTATGGTTTTATGTTCTTAAAAGAGGTCTTCCTCCTCAAGCTTCTTGCCTTCAAGCCTTTTTGCCTGGAACATACCTTTGGACTGTGATCATGACTCTTGCTTGCCCACAATGAACATGGATAGATGTTGATCTCTGTTGGCATTCTGGGCTCCATTATTCTTATGAAGTGCGGGGAGATTAATGCTGCCACAACCAACCAAAGGGGAAATGGGCTAGAGTCACCAATAATGTTCTATCTTTATGTATTTTTAGATTGTATAAGCCACTATCATTTTCCAGAAAAACCCTACAACAGCTAACATTGCAACCTAAACACAACTGGTATAATAATACAGTATAAGGGGGAAATGCTGCTACTCCTCACAATGTAATCTTTTACAAGGCTACCTAGATGTTAATCTCATTGAGTCAGGGAAGTTTCCTCCCAATGTGTATAGGACTGGACCCTGAGACTCATGAAATAAAAGTCAACACATTCATATACCAGGCATACAACAAACTATATTACTTACTGGAAACCCAAATGCTGTTCTTGGCAGAGCACAGAGAAGAGAGAGCAAAACCCACCATTTCATGGTTAGTGGCCCTCATCACAACTCGCTGAGACTATGAAAATAAAGCCTCTCATTTCCAAACTGGAAATGAGAAAGGAGCAAACGTAAGGCCTACTTCTGGAAAGGACTAGATCCCACTTCAGTTTGGTGGTCAACTGATATTAAAGGGGTAGCCCTCCCTCACCCAACCCCAAAAGGCACAACTCATAAAAATGACTTGCATTAGATTCTCAGCATTCCTTCTGTTCATAGAAAATAGTAGAAGTATTTGGAAAGCTAAATTCCAGTTTATTTTAAAATTTCATATTAATCAAAAGTTATTGCATGCATACATGCACATTCATACATACATGATCAAAAGGTATTACATAAGGTAAAGGTAAAGGTACCCCTGCCCGTTCGGGCCAGTCTTGACAGACTCTAGGGTTGTGCGCCCATCTCACTTAAGAGGCCGGAGGCCAGCGCTGTCCAGAGACACTTCCGGGTCACGTGGCCAGCGTGACAAGCTGCATCTGGCGAGCCAGCGCAGCACACGGAACGCCGTTTACCTTCCCGCTGGTAAGCGGTCCCTATTTATCTACTTGCACCCGAAGGTGCTTTCGAACTGCTAGGTTGGCAGGCGCTGGGACTGAGCAACAGGAGCGCACCCCGCCGCGGGGATTCGAACCGCCGACCTTTCGATCGGCAAGTCCTAGGCGCTGAGGCTTTAACCCACAGCGCCACCCGCGTCCCATGTATGCATGTACATACTTACATGCATATACATTCATGCGTATTACACACACACACACACATGAATACACACACACACACACACACATTCATATAAGATTATAAAGACTACAGAATCCAGGATCCAGAATGCCTCATATTTTTCTCTCACTTGTTTGCTTGGCTCTCCTCTTTGAATTGGGTGCTTTATGCTGAATGATGGCCTTCAGGGAGCCACCATTGAACCTAATGGCCCTGCAGGCATGTTATAGTA
Organism: Podarcis tiliguerta; assembly: GCF_965153285.1. Lineage (NCBI taxonomy): Eukaryota > Metazoa > Chordata > Lepidosauria > Squamata > Lacertidae > Podarcis > Podarcis tiliguerta. Next base: position 20,405,441 of record NC_139553.1, read on the forward strand.
CTCCATGAACTGTAGCTTATTGTCAATGGGCACATACACCAGCCACTCTCCTCTCTGCTCCAAAGCAAACCGGAGCATCAGGTGAGTTTCAAAAAACGCATCATCATAGATCAGGTGCATTTCAACCATGGGTCTCAAAAGGGGGGTGGGGGCAATGTGGGATACCAGCCAGTGAAGTGCAAATAATTGCAAATGTTTTCCTGGCAGGTAGCAGGAATGGACACAGTCTACACTTGAAAAAGGAACCACAGTCATAGAAATGTGGAGTTGGAAGCGACTTGCTAGGGTCCTCTAGTCCAACTTACTGAAATACAGGAATCGCAGCTAAAGGATCCCTGACAAACAGCCAATCTCCACTTTAAAACCTCCAAGAAATGAGAGTCCACCACTTTCTGAAGGAATCCATTCCACTGTTGAATTATTCTTACTCTCAGAAAGTTCTGCCTAATGTTGTTGGAATCTCCCTTTTTCATAATGGATGCAGCATTAAGCAAGTCCCACCCCCCCTCCATAAGCGTGCTTAATATAATGTGCACTTTGGCCTTAAGACTTCAAAAAGTGTAGACCCCAAGTCCCCTGGGTTTCTGCTAGGTATTGGCACCTCAGTTTCATAACTACATTGCACTTAAGAGAAGCCTCCTGGCACGAAAAGGAGATTTTTGTATTATTAAATCGTATAATGTATGCTGCATTGTGCTTTCACGCTACAGTTTATTAAAGGTAATTATATTTCTCCATTACAATCAATTTGTGCTTCATGTTTCTCAGGGGCAATATAGGCATCGTTGTTAATTGAATAAACACCGGGAACATGAAGGATTCTTCTGTTTAGTAAAGAACTGCTAAGGAGAGGCATAAGCCACCTCAGGGCCATGATGGATTGGGAGGGAGGATTCAGCTCTTCCTCCCCCTGCCATAGACCTCTCCTAAGCCTGTCTCTATTTGCATTTCAACGGACGCCTCCATTGGCACCAGGAAATCTAGTGTTTTACAGAGGAACAAACCCAGAACTTTAGCTACAGAGTTTTTTGCCCTGGGTGAAGCCTCCAGAGGGGCACCATTGAGGCTCCCAGCCTGTATGTGTGTGTACACAAATGTGTGAGTGTGGGTGCCAAACTGGATCTTTGACCCGGGTGAACTTAAGTCTAGTTTCATTCCTGACAAACCTGACAGAGTCAGCTCCCTGCCCCAACAAACCTACACTCTAAGGGGAAATCTAGAAGCTGCCATGACCCCAGCGTCCAGGAAGACACTGGCTATGTACACACCAGACACTTACAGCACTATGATACCCAGTGCTTTTTTTCTTTAAAAAAATGTTTAGGGGTAGGTACTCTCATTTTGACTCAAGAAAATCACAATTTTATAGTTCAAATCGGGGGAAATAAATATAGTAAATGGACAAAAGTACAAAGATTCACAAAATGTTTAGGGGTGTGCGTACCCCTGTGTATCCCCAGAAAAAAGCACTGATGATACCACTTAAAGCACTCCTGTCCCCCCTCCTCACAGAGCCAAATTCTGGGAGCTATAGTTTGTGAAGGGTGCTGAGAGTTGTTAGGAGACCCCCTCTTCCCCTCACAAAGCTACAATTCCAAGGGTTCCCTGGGAAGGGATTGACTGTTGCACTCTGAGAGTTCTTATGTGGTTATTTATTTATTCATTTATTTAAAATATCTGTATGTTGCTGTGTCATTCAAAAACAACTATCAGAGTGATTTACAACAAGAAAAACATAAAACACTACAATGAAAACCATAAAAACGTTAAAAACAGACAACAATTAACCATTGTGGAAGAATGCCTTATTACTTGCCTGTATAGGCCTGGCAGAATAGGGATGTTTCCAGCAGACATTTAATAGCTGAAACAGAAGGCACTTGCTCAATCTCCAGTAGCAGAGAGTTCCACAGGACTGGTCCAATGATATTATTTCTCGCTGTTGTCAAATGAGTCTGCTGACTTGGGGAATGACCATCGGCGCTCCTGCAATCTCAGCGATTGAGCTGGATTATAAGGATTCAGGTGGTCCCTGAGATTCCCTGGACCTAAGTTGTTCAGTTGTGTAAATGAATGCAAGGACCTTGAACCTGGATTGGTAGGAGGTGGACAGCCAGTGCAGCTGTTTCAAAGATGGCGTCAATTATCCTCAACCTGAAGCTCCCATCAGCAATCTGGCTGCAGCATTCTGCCCCAGCTGGAGCTTCCGAACCAGGCCCAAGGGCAGCCCCACATAGAACTCATTGCAGTAATCCAGCTTTGAGGTTACCAATGCATGTCCTACAGTGGTTGGGCTGTCCCTGTCCACAAACAGCTGTATTTGGCAAACCAGACAAGGCTGGCAAAAGGCTCTCCTAGCCACAGAGGACACCGGGGCCTCTAGTGACAAAGATGTATGCAGGACATGGGCACTAGCTTGCCCCCCCCCCAATGTTTGGGGGGTGAGGAGGCTGAATGCAGAGATGCGGCTTCTGTGGCCGGCTTCTCCTCCTGCAGTTACTGGGGAATGAGCCCCCAGCTTGTCCTGGTGACACCTCCTTCTCCTTCTCAGAGCAATGTCGGGAGGAGTCAGGGCCTCCTTCCCTGGCAGCCACAGGAGGAAGAGGTGGAGAAACTGATGGTGCACACAGCGCTCAGAGTTTGGGATGCTTGGCTTGGGCTGCTTGTGACACATGACACATAGCATGTGTGTGATGTCACATATACGTGCGATGCATGCACCAAGTGTCGTGTGTGTGAATGATGTCACACATGCAACACTGGCTTCCCCAATTGGCTTGCAAGCTAGCCCATGTGTTGCATTTGCTCCTTCTGAGGGAGGCAACCCTATCCAGAACAGGCAACTTACCAATTTCCCCCTTGCATGTTCAGACCTTTAAACCCCACCCTAAATAAATTCACACAAATTTTGGTTTGGATTTTTGGCAGAATTTAGGCCACAACTTTATTGATTACAGCAAGTGAATGGTTGCATAGGCTCTGGCTCGGCTAGTTCCCCGCACTGTTGCAGGTAGCACTGACCCAAGGCACCAGCATAGGTCAGCCAAGGGTGAACACCTGGATAAGCGGAAAGCCGGGAACAGGCTATCTCCGCCACCCAAATGCCCCCCTGGACTCAGGCACGGGCACAACCCTCTCTTAGGGGTTGACCAAACCATCAACCAAACCTTTAACGGAATACCCTTCACATAGGGATGGTGAGTGCATTCTCCCATCCCTATCACCTGAACCAGAGCCTATCCACCACATGAGCACCCGCACTCGCCGCCAACCACTCACACCTGTAGCCATTCCCTTAACCCCTCTGACACGGAGGTCAGCCAAAAATTAATTCCCAGTCACAGACAGATGAACCCTGTCAAGCCTGTAAAGGGACGCAACACGGAAGGTAATGCCTGAGTGACGGATCACCGTCCCTGCCCAAGGCCAGAACCTTTTTTGGCCACCATGCTCTGGACACTCATCTGGGCCCTCTCGGTGGCAGCTGGGCATTGGCTACCTTGCCACACATCACTGCCATCAGTGACCAAATATTGAGTCCAATAAGAGCCACCTTCAACTCTTCAAGTAATGAAATCCCCTCTATACAAGATTGGATCCAAAAGCTGACACAATATGCCTAATTAGATGGTTTATCAGAAAAAATAAAGAATAAATCAAAACTGGAATTTGTTTCAAAATGGGTGGTTTTCAAATAATGTTTGAAAAATAAATATAGTAGTTTAAATTCTGTTGCAGCATTTGAGGAACTTCAGTAATAGTTGCAAGGTAGATATAACAAATTAGATATATTAAGAAAAAGTTTAATTATGATAAAAGTGTGTATTGGCAATAAGTAATATGAAATTGGCGAAACCTGCCAATGCAGGGGAAATTCCTTCACGGTTCTGAATACAGTAACCATCTTATGACCGCAACAGCACCCGCTGATCTGGAACACAAAATATTAGCCTGGAAAGAAAAGAATCATTAATTTGAAGACCGCTGACCTAGGATGAAATTATGGAGGCAAGAAATTATTAATTTGAGGGAGGGTGGGTGGGTGGGTGATCCTGGAAGAGGCTTGGACAACAAGGTCAGCCTCTTTTCTTTGGCCTTAGCCCCACCCCCGGCCGGCCATCCATTGTCCTCCCTGGCCTAGGGTAGGTCAAAGGCCGGCCCAAGCAGGTGGGTGGCACCCGCCCAGGTGAGCCCCGCTTGGTGATGCAAACCCTGCCCACCCATGGGGAGGGCGGAAATTGCAGACACATGTGCTAAACCCTGTCTGTGGTGCCTACCCCTTTGCCCCAAATGATGAGACAAGACACCAGAATTGGTGTTCAAATTGGCCACAACTTTATTGAGCTTCAGAAGTGGGAAACTTGGCACAGGCCTTGGCAGGTAACCCTCTCATCCCACCTGGCTGAGGATATGCAGGCAGATGAGGTCCAGTGAGAGGGGACTGCAAAGTGCAAACTTACACAGCATGCCCTTCCACCGACCTCGTTCTGGGAGTTTGACCTACATGCCGCTACTCTAGGGCCAGGGACTCCCGGTTTTTGCCCTTTAACGGGCCCTGCAAGCGCCGCCGCATGGGGAGGGAGCATGAATGCATCCTCCCCGACTTGATGTTAGACTAAAGGATACCTTGCCAAGGCCTAAAACTGCCACCCATGGCCTGGCCCTAAGGGTCTTGCCACCAAGTCCCACAACTGAGGACCAATCAAACCCTGCAGTCTACCCAGTCCCTAAGGACTTGTCACAAGTTGCGCAGCCAGAGGTCATTACCTAGTGGGGTCAGGTGCACTCCATCCTCCCGGAATAGTTCAGCCTTATCTGCCCTGATGGTGGGATGTGGGATAGAGAACCCGCCAATTTGCCACATGGTATTGCGCATGGCCGTTGATTTTTCCACAGCATAATTGATGTGAGAGGGATTGGAAACCCCCCTCCAGTGCAGACAGGGTAGGAGATTGGACCGGCCAATGGTCATTGTCAGGTACAAGGCATGCAGGCTTTTTATATCTGCCCTTGCTGCAAGGGTCAGGGCAATGCCTTTTTGTTCCACTAGATCGTTCTCTCCCACATGTAAAATCAAGACTCTCGGAGGGCCATGCGCCACCGCAGCACTACGCAACATGGGCATCAAGCTCCGCCAACGTATGCCCCACTGGGCAATCCAATAAATGCGTACCTTGGGGAGGATGTTAAGGTTACAGCCCCCATTGTACGACCGTGCATAATCTGTCGCCCAATGCACAATGCTGTGCCCTACAACCCAGATCTTCATGGTGGGCAAACCTATAAGAAAATTCAATTGCAAGTGATAAGGTGGAGGAGCCAGAATGAATATAGCTTTTGTAGGCTGCCAAGCACCAGCGCCCCAGTATCTTGATGTAGGTGGGGTCCCAACCCTCGACTGCCGCTGAAGTGGCACCCCCGGTATGGAAGGAGTGCCCAGAATATTCCTGGGGACTAACGCCACAGGCCGCTATGACTCTGTGTAAGACTGCTGTGAATTGAGATCGCGTCAAACGGCGCATGTTTGAATGAATAAAGAAAGGGCCCTTGCACTGAGGCCGGACCCTGAAGAAGCGGCGTGTGTCCTGATATGGGCAGGGGCCCTCCTGTTCTGTCGGAGACAGTGCCAGCATGACCCCTTTCAGCAATTGGTCAGTTTTTGAGGACCGAATCCTGACATTCAGTGTATCCCCAGAGAATTTAATGTCGGTGTCTGCCAGCCCTGATTGAGGGGACCCAGCCAAACACTCCCCAATGCACATGGCACCAAAAATGCTAGGGAGAATGCAGCCCGAAAGAGACGCGTTTCGAAATTTGACCAGCAGATCTCTGGTAGTTTTTTCCAAATTAGATTGAGTGTGTCGATAGTGATAGGCTTCCTGCCATCTTGACATGGGGGAATGACTCACCACCACTCAGTCAGCAGCTTCTTGATGTGGAAGCTGTCACAGGGGTCTGGCCAACGAAGGAATTTACAAATGAATTAGAGAACCGCCCTGTATAGCATTAAAGTTTTATGGCAAGGCCCTTGCGCTTTAGGAGCACCATGAATTGAAGCACCTTCTCCTCGGAAGCGCGATGTGTTTTGGTGCCACGAAAACGCCCGAAGGTGTTCCAGGCCCTGGAATAAGAACATCTAGTGGAGGGTGCTAATAATGACAATACTCCTTGGTTTACTTCTTACTTCCAATCTCCCACAGATTGTCTGGGAAGGCGTCCGAGGTCTGGGCTGCCTCTGGTGCCAGCTCACGGAAACGCTCCATCTGGAAATGAGACAGTGCATCAGCAATGTTATTGTTAAGGCCAGGTATGAAATGGGCAGCGAAGGAAACATTGTGCCGCAGGCACTCCAGCACAAACAGGCGCAGCACCCTTATGACCCTCATGGACTTTGCTGACTGCCTAGATATAACTCTTACCACCGCTTGATCGTCGGACCAGAAACAGACCCTGGAATTTGAGAAGAGGTTTCCCCAGATGCGAATGGCGACTAGAATAGGGAAAAACTCCAGAAAGGTTAGATCCCGAGTGATGCCTGCTGCATGCCAAGAAGATGGCCATGGCTGGGCACACCAATGGCCCCTGAAGAACACGCCAAAGCAAAGTGGCCAGAAGCATCAGAATAGACCTGGAATTCCACCCCAGGGTTAAGGCTCTTTTGCCAAAATGAGACCCCATTATAATCCTGCAAGAATGCAAGCCAAATCTTCAGAGCATCCTTCATCTGCTTTGTCACCCCAATGTGATGGTGAGGGGCTATGTCTCCGGCCATGAGCCGTGCCAGACGGGCACAAAAGGCATGGCCTGGCGCAACTACCCTACATGCAAAAATAGGGATTGCACCTGGCGAAGGGTGGTCTTTTTAACTCCGAGCGACGCCTCCAGCAGCAGCGCTTTCAAGGATTCCAGCATGGTCTCTGTGGGAGGTGCGATTGAAGCTCAACAACTTTAATCCTAAAAAAACTCAACAACTTTGGTCAGCCCCCACGGTCCTTTACTTCATCAAATCTGGTCCTCTTCATCAAATCTGGTCCCTAAATCACCCTTCATTATGCTCAGATCTAGATGTTGGTTATGTATAAGAGAAAAGACACATTCTGGTGAACATTCTGCTATATATTCCCATCAGAAACCCAAGGCACCCCAGATGGCCAGTTTCAAAACCTTGGCTGTGAAAATACCCTCATTTGCCCATCATCTTCTTCACCAGGAGGAAGAAGTTAACCAGAGAGAGGCGGCCAAGTTGAGCAGAAAAGGCAAGAACAAAACAATTTGTTCTTGCTTCATTTCCTCACCATCCCTCCAGCCCCCTGCCGCCTTGTTGCACAACAAATCTGCTTTGAATTGAGCCAAGAGAGTTTGAACTCTGACCATTTCCAAGAGGCCAGAGCTCTTTCAGGAACTGTGGGTGGCAAGGGAGTTACTGGCTTATTTATAAATGGTCCACTAAATAATAGCTGGTTGTTGCTGATAGGAAGGTATGTTGGGGGAGCAGAGCGGAGGGTGTGCATTACACACACTCAAATAGCTTTTCTGTTGGATTGGCTGGCTTTGCTTCTTGGCATCTGACATCTCCAGGCTTGGAACTGGGCCCCTAGAGGCATCATGTTTTGCAGACAGCTCACTCAGTCCTTTTGCTGCCTGCTTATTCTTCCCCATTCTTCCTCTCTCTCCACCCACCACTGCATCAGGACTGTGGAGGTAAGGACTGGCGCTGTAGCTTTTTCTCTGGGATTCTTCGTGTGTGTGTGTGTGTGTGTGTGTGTGTGTGTAGTATGGTGCAATGGGGGCTTTTAGTAGACAACAGAAGGGGTTGGTGATGACACTCAAGTTCTGGGTTTGGAGGGCATGAAGAGACAGGCAGGCAGAAATGACAGGCACGATTTGGTGGTGGCACCTCCTGAGGGCTGCCATCTAGCTTTGCCATTGCACGTACTTCTTTTCATGCACCAGGGGATGCACTCAGACATACTGTGTCTTCCCTGCTCAGGAAGGAGGAATATATTGTTACATGCTACCCCAAACTCTGAGCCTCCAGGGGTTCCTGTGATTATGTAGGTTTGGTTTCCTTGGAATGAAAGTAAGCAGAGACTGTGGTGTCTTTTGGATGTATTGTATTATTTAGTCAGATATACAACCTGAGCATTTGATAGAGGGGCTCACAGCATTAGCACCCCAACAGATCTTACTTCTCTATTAGCTGCAGCTTTGGATCCAGCATGGAGCAAGCATATCTCTGTGTCTCCAGCTTCCAGCTCAGCTCTCACACACTACACTGGCCCTTGTTCTCTTACCTAGCAGATAAGTGAGGGGCGTGGAGGAGGAGGACACCATCACCTGATTGTAGTTCTTGCAACCCAGCTCATTCTTTTGGGAAGTTGACGAGGACATACTTAGTGGCCAACTAAGGTCCATCTTTTGGTGTGCAATTCTGCATAACGTAGACCAGAATACTTTTGAATAAATATGAATGGAACTAGATGGATTTTTGAGGTGCATTTAACAGTTGAGCAGCTGTTCTCGGAAAAGGGTCAAACATATTCTGCTTAAATCAGTGGCTCCCAAATTTGATGATACTGCCCCCTGGGGGTGGGTGGGATTAGTTAGAGAGGTGCTAAGAGGCAAAGGGGTGGCAGGAGGTCGAAGGCAAGCCTTTCTGAGCATGTTAATCACTTGTTTATGATTGACACGCTAGAGTCTGAAACAAAGCACCTTTCTCACTTTATATTTAAAGTTTAACTGCTCTTATCCCTCTCAAGGGGACACGGGTGGTTCTGTAGTGTAAACCACTGAGCCTTGGGCTTGCCGATCGGAAGGTCGGTGGTTCGAATCCCCTTGACGGAGTGAGCTCCCGTTGCTCAGTCCCTGCTCCTGCCCACCTAGCAGTTCTAAAGTGCAAGTAGATAAATAGGTACCGCTCTAGTAGGAAGGTAAATGGCGTTTCCATGCACTGCTCTGGTTTCACCAGAAGTGGCTTAGTCATGCTGGCCACATGACCCGGAAAAACTGTCTGTGGACAAACGCCAGCTCCCTCAGCCAGTAAAAGCAAGATGAGCGCTGCAACCCCAGAGTCATTCACGACTGGATTTAACTGTCAGGGGTCCTTTAGCTTTATCCCTCTCAAAGCTATGTATTTTAGTCCTGTTTGTATTTTTTTTAATTCTAAGTTTTCACAACTGTTGGTAATGCTTATTGATTTTCTTATACATTGATTAGGTGAAGGTTTGTGCATGTTTGGTAAGTGTGGGTAGGTAGATTTTCCTGAGAAATATTTTTCATGCAATATTTTTCAAAGTATGTTCCTTTTTTTAGCTGAAATATTAGATCAGAACATTATTTGTGTGCATCAGTGACACGCACTCATACCTACAAATTAGTGTTTTGTGGGGAACATAGCTATAGATTGAATTTTGATTAAAAGTGTGATTAAATATGAATTTTATTGCACTATTTTCTTCTTCAGTAGATCATGCAAACTGTTCTTCTGAAAAATTCTTTTTATGAGTTTATGGAGGCATGGGGCAGTGGCCCAAAAAAGTTTGGCAACTACTAGCCTAAGTAGTTTCTGTTAAATTGTGCCAGGCTGGTCTCTGATAGTGCATTGCTACACAATATTAGTGGAAACATTTTGGTTTTTCTCTAACCTGTACAGTAGCAGCCCCTAGATCACCAGCAACAACTAGCAGAAGAGAGAGAGAGAGAGAGAGAGAGAGAGAGAGTGTGTGTGTGTGTGTGTGTGTGTTTGCAAAGTTCTCTCAGGGTCACCAAGAGGTGTGGAAGCCAATATAAATTGCCAGGGCCCTACAGTGTGGAAGTGAACTCAACTATCTTGCATGTGTTTTTGTCTTCCTTGATAGTATCATTGTTGTTGTTTTTTAATATCCATTGTAAAACTGGTGAATTTCAAAGAAAATAATAGTGATATACAGCATTTTGCCAGTTATTGGCCAATAGAGACTTTAACGGACTACTGAATTTCCTCGTGCAAAAACAGCTTTCAGACTCTCTGCCTTGCTCAGGAAGAAGGTCCTCTCTGCACGCCAGGTCTGCAATGCTCCCAGGAGATATTGTGAGATCTCAAGGATCCATCCAAATTCCCATGAGATCTCATAGGCCTTGGTTCCCATTTAACTTTTATTGTTCTTGTTGTTACTGTTTTCAAGCATGAAGTTATAAGAAAAAAACTGCTCCTTTTCCTTCATGGGGTACCCAAGAGCCATATAGAGTCCTTATGTAGGTTCTCTATCAGTAGCAGAAAACAACAGAGGCCAACCAGAGAATATTGAGAAGCAAAGCAGCTCGCAAGCCTGATCTTTATTAAACTGTTGCAACAGGGTCCTCACACACACACCCCACGCAGGAGGGAGGAGGAACCCAGAACAATGGTGAACAAGCCCTTATACAGTGGTACCTTGGGTTACAAATGCTTCAGGTTACAAACACTTCAGGTTACAAACTCTGCTAACCCAGGAGTAGTACCTCAGGTTGAGAACTTTGTCCCTGGATGAGAACGGAAATCATACACCAGCAGCATGTTAGCAGCAGGAGGCTCCATTAGTGAAAGCACACCTCAGGTTAAGAACGGTTTCAGTTAAGAACGGACCTCTGGAATGAATGAAGTTCGTAATGTGAGGTACCACTGTAGACTTTTGAAAATGCCACCCTTTTCTGTCTGGCAGGAACCCTGTTAATGGGTTTCCCTGGACAGCCTGGCCATTCTTTTGTGATGACACTTAATTCTTGATTTCAGGTCACAGGCTCTCCCTATTCATACCCAAATGTGCCCTTAAGGCAGGATTTGTGGGCACATGCCCTAAATCCTGTCTGTGGTGCCTACCCCTTTGCCCCAAATGATGAGACAAGACACCAGAATATGGGTTCAAATTGGCCACAACTTTATTGAGCTTCAGAAGTGGGAAACTTGGCACAGGCCTTGGCAGGTAACCCTCTCAGCCCGCCTGGCTGAGGATATGCAGGCAGATGAGGTCCAGTGAGAGGGGATTGCAAAGCGCAAACTTACACAGCATGCCCTTCCACCGACCTCGTTCCGGGAGTTTGACCTACATGCCACTGCTCTAGGGCCAGGGACTCCTGTTTTTTTCCCTTTAACGGGCCCTGCGAGCACCGCTGCATGGGGAAGGAGCATGAATGCACCCCCACCCGACTTGATGTTAGACTAAAAGATACCCTTCCAAGGCCTAAAAGTTGTGACGAAATGCCACAGAGAAGGCAAAACCTGCCAATGCATGGAAAATTCCTTCCCGGTTCTGAATACAGCAACCTTCTTACAACCGCAGCAGCGCCCACTGACCTGGAACGCACAATATTAGCCTGTAAGGAAAAGAATCATTAACTTGAAGACCGCTGATCTAGGATGAATATTGAGGCAAGAAATTATTAATTTGAGGGAGGGTGGGTGGGTGATCCTGGAAGGAAGAACAACAAAAGTGGCTTGGACAACGGGGTCAGCCTCTTTTCTTTCGCCTTAGGCCACCCCTGGCCGGCCATCCCTTGTCCTCCCTGGCCAAGGGTGGGTCAAAGGCCAGCAGCTGGCCCCGCCCCACCCTGCCGCCACAAAGAACAGCAGGCCACCCCTGCGGCCTAGCCGGGGCCCGTGCCACCCGCTCAGGCCAGTGGATGGCAGCAGCAGAGAGCCATGCCCCCCCCCCCCCGCTGCAAAAAACCAAGCATGCTACCCCTGCAGAAAGAAAGAAAGAAAGAAAGAAAGAAAGAAAGAAGGCTGCAAAATGTGGCCTAGCCTGGCGGAGGGGCCAAGCCCCCCCCCCCCAGTCCAAGCAAAATGCAAAGAAGCCGGTTACTTACCTCAGTCCGGCCATCTTGACACGCTCCTGATGATCTTGATCCTGGAAGGAAGAACAGCGAAAGAGGCTTGGACAACGGGGTCAGCTTCTTTTCTTTGGCCTTAGGCCCACCCCCAGCCGGCTGGCCATTGTCCTCCCTGGCTGAGGGTGGGTGAAGGGCTGGCCCAGGTGAGCCCTGCCCGGTGGGCTTTTCCCATTTCTATTCAAATATTTGAGGTCACTGAAAGAGTCAAAATGGCTTTAAGGATGTTTTCCTGTACTGTTTCAGACATGTGATTTATATATTTATGTATGAGTTTGCCTGGTACATTTATGAACATTTATTTTATATCTTAGACCTTATAATTCTCCTAACAATGACAAATACAACATGCATTTAACTTGCATTCAGCTTGCAGGATTTCAGCTTGTCTCGCTTCACTTTCATGTGGCTGGAACCGTGCAAATTAAACATCCATAAGATGCATTCGTGCTGTAAAGATATTTAGCTGGTCCACCCTTTGCTGAGGAGCCACCTCAAAAACTCCCCCGCCCCACAAGGGCAAGAACCCTGAGTTCTCTGGTAAGTTATTGCATTGTTATGAGTTTGCACAGTACGAGATATTCTAAATTCCTGGGTCCAATAAGTTAGAATTAATCAGTTTGGGGAGTTAAACTATGCCAAGCACTGAACACCTGGGTTCAATGCATACATTAAAAATGCAAGGCAGGCCAGCCTGGTAACCTCTTGCTGAGTGTGGGTAGTAGGGGAACAAAGCCTGAGAAAGGGGCAAAGTGCTGGCTCCACCCCACCCCACCCCAGCCAACTGTCTTGGTAGCCAATCAGAGAGAGGCTCCAGCACTCTGGTGGAATTCTGAGGAACTGCATCACCAGACTCTGGTCTGGCTCTGCTGTACGTCACAAGGGAAGCAACAGAACCTCTTGGGAGTGTATTGCTGGGAGCCTCTCCATCGTAGATTCTGGTTGCAAATATGTGTAAATAAACCATATATCATAAAGACACCACCGTCTCGACTGTGCCTTGTTATTATTTATTATATTTATGGGTTTTCCCAGCCACTCTGGGTGGCTTCCAACACATATAAAAATAAAATAAAACACATATAAAAATAAAAACACCAAGCATTACCCTGGGTAAGGGCTTGGAACCTCTGGAATCTTGCACTGCTGCAGAGACTGGGGTGGCTTGTAGCAGTATTCAAAACTGTAATTTCGTTGACTAAGCCCCTTTCTGAATCTTCCCAGGTTGTTGCAAGAAGCCAGTTGGACCACCATCAGAGAGATGGAGGTCTCCGCCGGAAAGGTCATTCTGAACGTTGGAGGCATGCGCTATGAAACATACCTTAGCACCCTGCAGGCTTTCCCAGGGACCAAACTGTGGAGCCTCACAGAGCCCCAGGCCAACACAAAACATGACCATGACCCTAGCACCCAGGAGTTCTTCTTTGATCGGAGTGGCCGGCTGTTTGGGCAGGTGCTGAACTACTACAGCACAAAGCAACTCCATTGCCCTGCAGGTGTCTGTGAATCTGCCTTTGAGGAAGAGCTGGATTTCTGGGGGCTCACAGGCACCCAGCTGGCCCCCTGTTGCTGGAGAGGGCCCCAAGAGGAGGTGCCCGACACTGGGATTGTCGACGAGCAAGACAACGACCAGGGTCTCCTGATCCAGGAAGAAAGAAGGAGTGGCTATCAGTATGCCCGGTGGCGGGCCAAATTGTGGGATCTCTTTGAAAAGCCCTATTCCTCTAAACGTGCAATGGTAAGGAATGTGCTTGATAAGTCTCAGACTTGGCTCTGTGACTTGCCAGGGGAAGGTGGAGAGAGGGGCTAAGGGGACTGGTCAAGTATTGGGAATGTAAAACCCAACTCTGCAAATCAACTTGGTGCTGTATATACCAAACTTCCTCTAAGGCAGCAATTCCTCCCACCACCACCTGGACTCCACAAACTCCGTAAACTCTAGCACCTGCCAGCCTATAACAAGCATTATTCAGAATAGCATTATATAATAAATTGTGCAGAATACGTTACACTACCAGATGCCTCTGAGAAACTTGCTATCAGGATCTGAGCACAAGTGCCCTCCCCAGAAACTAGTATTCAGAAGCATAACTGCTGCCAACTGTGGAGGCAGAGCTTAGCTATCATGGCTGCTAGCCATTGACAACCTTGTTCTCCACGATTTTGTCCAGTCCTCTTCTAAAGCCATCTGTGTTGGCCTCCTAAAGTACCGAGTTCCATATCTGCTGCTTCAAAAAGAACTTTCTTTTATTGGTGTTCATGTGGGCTCTTCTATAGCCAAAGGGGCAGAATCTAATACGTGAATGTAGGAAAAGTTAACAAACGCGTGAGAGCAGGTGGCACCTTTGTTATATGTCTTCCCGTGCCTAGCAAAACCCTTCCTCTTTAACCAGACATTTGGCCTCTGAATATCTGTGGCCTCTTAGATGGGATGTTCCATTGCATTACTTTAATGTATTCTTTTAACGTGTGTTTTTTAAAAATGCATCTATGTAGGTTTTAATTAGTTAGTTAGTTTGTGAGTTGCCTTTGGCAACAAAAAGTTACCAATAAATTTAATAAATACAGTGTGTGCATATATATAATATTTAGTTATAGTTAGTTATATAAATATAAACCAATGGGCCCATTTTCCTATGTTCACCCTTCCTTTATCTTTGCAGGGTTTGGCAGTTGTTTCTCTGCTGTTCACCATTGCCATCATCATCATCCTCTGTGAGAAGTCCAAGGGGTTCATAAAAAACATCACCCCAAACCATACTAGAGAGAGCCACCACCACCATTACTACCATCACTTCTTTCCCTCTGCCTATTCCTACGAAGTGGCCCCCTACCTCCTCCACCTTGAGCTTTTCTTCATCCTCTGCTTCACGACTGAGTTCTTCGTACGGATCATGTGCTGCCCAGATTTGAAGAAATTCCTGAAGAACCCTCTGAACATCGCTGATCTCCTCTCCCTGTTCCCAGTTTACATTGAGCTGTCCTTGGCCAGACCTTCACAGGAGCCACACCCTCAGGAGCCACATCCTCTGGTCCAGTGGCTGGGTCTGTGCCGCATTATTTACATCATTAAACTCCTGAAGGTATTGAGGCTGGTGGAGACACCTCTGATGCTGAGGGTGCTGCCTTGCATGTTCAAATCCATCCTGAGAGAGATACTCATCTTCTTGTTGATTTTTGCTTCTGAAGTCCTTTTCTTTGGCACCCTCTGCTTTTATGGGGAGCTGCTGAGTACCAACTTTAAAATAGGGTTTGGTGACATTGGCGAGGCCTTCTGGTGGGCGGTCATCACTTTGACCACTGTAGGGTATGGAGAACTTGTCCCTGTCAGTGTCACCGGCCAAGCGATAGCAGCTTGCACTGCACTCTGTGGTGTGCTGACCATCGTTGTCCCAGTCCCGATCTTTCTGTTCAGTTTCAAGGGCTGTTATGATGCTGCTGTGATCAAGGAGAGGAGGAAGAGGAAAGCAATGGAAGCAGTGACGCTGTTGTCCTGAGGACTCCTGAGCATCACATCCCCAGTTTTCTGTAGGAAGAGAAAAAAAGGCTTCCAAATAGCTCCCTGGCACATCACAGAAGCTTTTCAAGAAAGCATTTTATTGAAGTAAAAATAAATCAATCAATCAATTCAACAAAAATAATAGAAGTACAAAAAAGCAGCACAGTATATTCAGGAGAGACTTAATTGTAGGTTGGTGGGGTATTTAAGACCACCACCAGTTTCATGTTGCCCTGAGAAGAGGCAGTCCTGTGTGTCTGTATTTTTTGTACATAAGATAAAATCCCACCCAACAGCCCATGATTTTTCTGGATCCTCCAAGCCTTTGGCAACACGTGATTTATCAGTTTTTGCAGCTAGTGATAAATTCGACATATTTTTATACCAAAGTGAAAGTCTCAAGCTTTGCAACTTTTTCCATTTGGAGACAATTGAGGTTCTGGCAGCTGCCAGCATCCATGTCAAAAGTCCACAAGAGCTGGGTTTTTTCTGCTGATCATCCCATAGTTGTAGGTTGTATGCTGCTTAGAGATTTTAAAATATTAAGCAACTTAGAAATACTTACAAATAAGTAAATTTATTATTGATCTTTTATTTTTTATACCACTTAACATATGAAAAATATCTCTACATGGCGTACAAAAACCAAAAGAGCAATAGACAACTTAAACAAAATATTACAAAAATACAGTTACATATAAAAATGCTAATTAACTAATACAAAGTTACTACTATATATAAAAATCATATATCAATCCATATCAATTTATTTTCCTTCTGACACACGCCTGATATTTGGAATTTGGTTAAGATTAAAATATAAAGCAATGTACTTTTTTAAAGCTTCATTTTTTCAGGAAAAGGTAATTATATGATTTATCTCAATATGTTTTGTAGGACTTAAAAGTTACATCAAAATGGCATTTGATCAAGCTTAGAAATTTTTACATTAATTGGCAATTAATTTCAGAACATGAGAGAGGTGCTTAACCTATGTAATGAAATAGAACATATTTACATGGTTAGGTGTGTTTCAAAACTTTATAAAAAGGTAAGCTGCTGTTACTGGAATTTGGAGTTTTCTTGTGGAAAATTCACCACTTTGCCTGCTTATAGAGCTCTGGTAAGGCAAAATTGTGTATGTTATACATTTTGCTCATTCTCTATGTTTTTGTATCAACTCCATGATTAATCTTACATTCTGCAACAGGATTAAGATTTTGCTAGTAAAGAAAAATACTTTTAAACTGTCTGGTCTCAGAATGAAATATATCTGTTTCTCTAATTATTTTTATCTAGACACAGGTGCACCATGTGACCATTTGCACTCAGTTTCCTGTGAGATCCAGAGCTTGCTAACCACACAGGTGTATTTAGGCCCTGATTTAGGGTCTGATCTGCCAATCTGGGCATAGAACATGTGATCTGTACTGTGGGCAGGTTCCCACATGCATCCAGTGGCATCTGTTTTGTACAGTCAGATGCCAGTCTCCTGGCATATGTGTCCGTCCCCTGATTACTGTAACACTCTGCATGTGTGTATGGACCATGACAGATATTCTTAACGCTCATATGCTGATAGAACTCTCATATTGCCACACAAGATGGCATTACTGACATCCGTTCACAATATCCATCTGCCGATGATCAAAGCTCCTAGCATCAATCCCTGCTCTGCATAGAGCAAACAGGTATTAGAGAGGAACGTGGTTGCGTGATCCTGCTCCCCTTCCCATGTGCTTAACTCTAAATGCGGCTGCACCCTAAAAATAAATTGCATGTAAAACAGTAAAGCGTAGAGGAGTCCTGAGATGCTCTGCATTCGTGTAGCTGTCAGGAGCAGTCATGACTCAAACTGGGAAGCTTTGCAATTGTGTGTGGCTGCCCTCATGTGATGATGTGCAGCATTGCAAGTTGCAGCATCCATCTAGTCCAGTACAGTACAGTACTCGAATGTTTCGTTCCACGGATCACTTGAAAACTGCTGAGGTCTTGGTGGACCACTTTATTATTTTTCTGCCTCTTGCAGGAGTTGCAATGTGCTGCGCTAGATGCTGTAAGATTTGTGCCTGTATTTTTATTGTTTCTTTTATTTCTTATGTGGTACTTTATTGTAATACAACTGGCATTCTGCAGAGTTCAAATTGTAACAGAGTAGCATACAATATCAGATGTCCTTGAGTTATTGTGTTAGGAGAGAGGGAGGAAAGCTCTTCTCCCATCTACTTTCTCCATGCCAGGTATAATTTCATGTCCGATACAAAATTCCTCTGTATGAACTGAGAGGGCTCATCCAGACTTCATTTTGTGTCACATTATTAGGCACAGGTCCACGCTTTAAAGCTCTGTCCAAGCACCTCTCTTTCCCTGGCGCTTACCCCATGAAAACCCACCAGAAACAATTTTGTGGAAAATTCAGATTGCAGTTTGTTCCAATTCTGTGTTAAAGAGCAGGTTTTCCTGGGGAAAGCAGTGGGGAGGGGAGAAGAAGCAGCACTCAGACACGGACCAGGAAAGTGCAGACCTGTTCATAGAAAGCAAAAGGTAAATGTAGGTGAATCCCTAGAATGATGAATGCTTGCTTCTGTTCATGGACACATGACATCGTAACAGCACCAGATCCAGGACTGTCTGGGTGTTTCCCCTGCATTGGGTGCCAAGCTGAAGGGGTGCAAAATAGTACACTCTGTTCTAAAATGAATTATTGTGAAAATAAGAAATATTTAGGGGACAGCACCAAATTTTGTGCTCGCTCAGGGTGCCATATTACTAAAATCCACCTCTAGAAACAAGCAGGCAAACTCCTTGTCCCAGAAGATGGGGGGGGGGGAGGTGTGTCAGGGACCTTCGGACCTGTGCCCAGAGCACCCAAGGAGGTCAGAGGCAACGAGAGAATTTGCACCCCTTCCATTTTTCCATGCACAAGCCCCATACTCTGGAGCCAGGACTGAGCAAAGCATCCTTGCAAGTGGGGTGTGTGCGCATGTCCGTGTGTGCATGTTTGCTAGGGGCAAAGCGGCAGCAGGTTATGTGTTAGCTCAAGAAGAAAACCTAATCATTCTAAACACAAAAAACACTAAGCACTATATTAACAACTTTTTAAAACACTTGTAGTCTAAACTTCTCATCTGTTTTTTACAATATTAAAATATTAGCAAATATTAATGAGTGTCACAGCATTCTACTACAGAGTGATATAACAATATAACACTAATTTTATTAAAAAGAAATTTTCTGCTCACCATTTTAGCAACATTTTAGAGTTTTTTCTCATTAAATGCTTACGATACTCACTTCTGATGCAAAACAAAAATCAAATACTTTTTGTCTTATGCTATGGGTTGCAATTAGCAATGACATTTAAATAATGAATAAGGACTAAGTGCTGAATACATAATTGATATTTTAAAAAATTGGAAAGATGATACCATGACCCTCTTTCAACAGTGGAAAGAAAATATGACTTCTTTTGCAAAATACAAACGGACCACTTTCAGTTGTAGATTGTGTATGGACAAAAATAATGGTATTTGGAATGCATTTATAAAAAGCATAATAACTTGTTAATAATTTTATACTCATTAGAATAACCATACTACTTATATACCTATATATTGTTTTGTACTACAGTCCCAAGCACTTTTTCACTTTGTGTCTCTATTGTAAATTTTCAATAAAATATATTTTTTATTTTAAAAAGTTCACGGCCACTCTTGTGAATTAGATCTTGCACTTAGCCACCCACTGCAAATTTTCTCCTGGCCATTTGTGTACAGTGGTACCTCTGTTTACGTACTTAATTCATTCCAGAGGTCCGTTCTTAACCTGAAACTGTTCTTAACCTGAAGCACCACTTTAGCTAATGGGGTCTCCCGCTGCTGCTGCGCAATTTCTGTTCTCATCCTGAAGCAAAGTTCTTAACCTGAGGTACTATTTCTGGGTTAGTGGAGTCTGTAACCTGAAGTGTATGTAACCTGAAGCGTATGTAACCCGAGGTACTACTGTAGAGTAGGCAGAACATAGCATGAAATGTACACAGAAAAGCAGCGATTCCCCCCAAAATGTGGCAAGACATTTGCAATGGGGCTGGACATTACAACAGATGGGCAATGTTTTATTAGTGCTAAGAATAGGAGTGCCCCCCACCCCACCACTACCACCTCTGTCCGCACCTTGCCTTGCCTTCTGAAAGCAGCACCCTTCTGTTTGAATCCCCCACCCCACTTGTTCAATAAATATTGTTACATGGCTGCTCTTCCTCAGCAGAGATCGCACACCAACCGCGCAGGAGAAACTCCAGCATTTTAAAACATGTAAACCACATCTGGTTCGCAGCCATTTCTCTACTTCTTCTTCCAAGTTCTGATGAATATCACATTGCTAATGCTAGAAAGAGGTCAGCAAACTTTTTCAGCAGGGGGCCAGTCCACTGTCCCTCAGACCATGTGGTGGGCTAGAATATTATTTTGAAAAAAATAAAAAAGAATGAATTCCTATGCCCCACAAATAACCCAGAGATGCATTTTAAATAAAAGGACACATTCTACTCATGTAAAAACATGCTGATTCCCGGACCATCCGAGGGCCGGATTGAGAAGGTGATTGTGCTTGATCCGGCCCCCAGGCCTTAGTTTGCCTACCCATGTGCTAGAGGGAGGCTCTCAGTTAGAGAAAAGACTGCATCCTGCCATTAGCTCCCACAGGTGAATCTGTCTGCTGCTAGCACCTGTCTGTCTTGGGAGACGTTGGAGGAGTGCACATTTGGGGGGCGGGGTTTCTGTGGCTGTAGAGACCAGTGTGGGAGAGACATATTTTGTTGCAGCTGGGGGTGCATGCCTTTGTGTGCATGGGAATCCACCCCCCCCCCCATGTGAAGGAGCCATGGGGAATTTTGAACTGCAGGTGGTGATAGCATATTGTAAATGTAAAATGCTACCCACACATTTATCAGAGAGGGAGATTTCAACATAGCCTTCCTGCTATCATGCTAGTTAACATAACTGTACAGGGAGATTTATATATCTCACATAGAGGAGCAAATATGTGAATACAGTGGTATCTTGGGTTACAGACGCTTCAGGTTACAGACTCTGCTAACCCAGAAGTAGTACCTCGGGTTAAGAACTTTGCTTCAGGATGAGAACAGAAATTGCATGGTGGTGGCGCGGCGGCAGTGGGAGGCCCCATTAGCTAAAGTAGTACCTCGGGTTAAGAACAGTTTCAGGTTAAGAACAGACCTCCAGAACAAATTAAGTTCTTAACCCGAGGTACCACTGTATCATCATTTTAAATGGTACTGCTCCATAGGAACATAGGAAGCTGCCTACTGAGTCAGACTGCTAGTCCATCTAGTTTTGTATTGTTTACACTGACTGGCAGCAGGGGTCTCATTACTACATATCTTAAATTTTACTGATTGCTTTCAAAGCGATTTCCTTTGGTCACCTTTGTTTATACTGATGATTCCTGAGATGTCACAAGTCACTATGTAGCCAGGTATTGGTAATAGTGGTTGATTTTCTTATAAATTAGTTAACGTACAGATATGCCAGGCGAAGGTTTGTGCATGTTTGTTGAGTTATATATAAACATTTCATGCTAAAGATTTTCTCCACCCTTATGCTTTCATAAAAATGCATTTTAAAAAAATTCATGCAATATTCTTTGCTGAATTTTATTGTGTTATTATCTTCCTTAGTGGGTGGGCCCCCAAAAAAGTTTTGGGACCGCGCGGCTACACATACTTTCCAAACACTTGAAGCAAGTAATGGTTTCACATCTGGAGGCAAGAGGGGAAAGCTCCTCTGTCCCCAGGGCCGTCTTAACCATAGGAGCCAGGGTTGCGGGGCACCCAGGCTCTGTGCTCTCAGGGGCGCCAGGCTGAGAGTCTGGGGCCCAAGAGTTGGAGTCTGGGGAAGAGCCGGCCGGCCGGTTGGAATGCTGCAGTGGGCTCTTCTGCTGCGGGCAACTCTGTGCCACAAGTTCGGGGGCAAGCGAGCCAGCGAGGCGCTAAGGCAGCCAGCCGGCTCTGCCCTCCTGCGTGCCAGGGATTGGCATAGGGCCGTGGAGAGGCCCGCCCAATGCACGCTGCTTACACCACGAGGTGCCCGGCTTCACTCAGTCGACAATGGTGACGCCCTGGACTGGTCTGCTGTGCTGGGCTCCTTATGTTTCCTGTTTTCTTTTCCTGAGGAGAGTTTAAAAAAAAAAAAGGTTGACAACTCTGGGCAACCGGGGGGGGGGGGGTGCGCAGTGCGGATCTTTGCACCCCAGCGCAGCATACACTTAAGATGGTCCTGTCTATCCCCTCCCCTGCCATCCTCCCTCCAAGATTTCTCTTTCAGGTCCAGCTACTCCTCTAGCTGCCAAAACTTTCCTGCGGCTGCAGCCCATGTTCCTTTAGGGAAAGTAAAAGAGGCTTTTCCTGTTTGCAAAATCACTGCTCCCTCCCCCCAATGGCCGCGATTTGCTGAACTCCACTGCCATATAGGGCCGAAAACCCCCACAATCCAACTTGAGGGGCGGGCTGGAAGGGATGGCCCTTGCCTTAGGAGGCCCAAAAATGATGTCACACTAGACTTTAGGCTACAACAACAGGAAACTGTTTACACTGACAAATGTGGGAGGGGGAATTGCTGCCCTGTGGCCCTGCCCTCACTCCCTCCTCGCTTCCTTGGTATATCTGCTTCCTCTGATTAAACTATACTACAAGGGGGCCTATGAAAAGAAGAAAAGGGGGATGGGAGGCAGATGCACCATTGATTAGAGTCTCCAGCACCCACCTCCACACATCGTAGATTTGCATCCTGGCTGGTCCTCCTGAGGAAACAAAGCTGGAGGGTGGCAAGGAAGTCTAGTAACCCACAGAATTGGTGGCAATATTAGCATTACAATGCAAAAGAGCTTTATAAGAATAAGAATAATAATTTTTTATTTATACCCCACCCTTCCTGGTTCAGAAAACCAGGCTCAGGGCAGCTAACAACAAATTTAAAACACTTAATTGATGCAACAAAAAACAGCATAAAATACAGTATAAAACATTAATAACAATAAATTCAGAAATCAAAAATCAATTTAGGGGAAAAATCCATCCAATAAACATTAGATGATCACCAGGGCTAGCTAGCTAAGTTAGTCCTACTTGGGCCAGCGAGGAGACAAGGGGAGAATTAGCTGTGGGATTCCAGAGCGGGTAATCTTCATAAAAAGGGGAGGGGGAGGGAAGGAAGGAAGGGGAACAAAAGATCAGGCCAGGTTCAAATTGAAAGCCGGGCAGAATAGCTCTGTCTTACAGGCCCTGCAGAAGGACGTTAAATCCTGCAGGGCCCTGGTCTCATGGGACAGAGCTTTCCACCAGGTTGGAGCCATCACTGAGAAGGCCCTGGCCCTGGTGGAGGATAATCTGACTTCCTTAAGGCCCAGGACCTCTAAGCTATGATAATTCATGGACCTTAAGGTCCTCTGCAGGGCATACCAGGAGAGGCGGTTCCGTAAATACAAGGGCCCTAAGCCACAAAGGGCTTTAAAGGTCAAAACCAGCACCTTAAACTTGACCAGATACTCCACCGGGAGCCAGTGCAACTGGTAAAGCACTGGGTGAATATGCTCCCATGGCAGGGACCCCTTGAGGAGCCTCGCTGCAGCATTCTGCACCCGCTGGAGTTTCTGGGACAGTTTCAAGGGCAGCCCTGAACAGAGCGAATTACAGTAGTCAAGCCTAGAGGTGACCGTTGCATGGATCACTGTGGCCAGATCGGGGCGGGAAAGGTAAGGGACCAACTGCTTAATGCAGCGAAGGTGGAAAAATGTCGCCTTGGCTGTTGCTGTAACCTGCGCCTCCATGGAAAGGGAGGCATCAAGGATTACACTCAACCTCTTAACGGAAGGCACTGGCACTAATTGGGGCTCCGCAAGAGAAAGGAGTTGGTCCCTCATCCCTATACCATCCCAACCCAGCCAGAGGACCTCTGTCTTCGAAGGATTTAGTTTCAATCGGCTCCCACGAAACCATCCAGCCACAGCTTCCAAGCATCTAGTCAGTGTGTCCGGGGTCGAGTCGGTGTGGTCATCCATCAGCAGATAGAGCTGAGTGTCATCAGCATATTGGAGACAGCCCAGCCCAAAGCTCCAGACAATCTGGTCAAGGGGGCGCATTAAGATGTTAAAAAGCATTGGGGAGATGATTGCTCCCTGCAGCACTCCACACACCAAGGAGTGGCGCGATGACATTTCCCTCCCTAGTGCCACCCTCTGTCCCCGACCAGAGACAAAGGAGCACAGCCATTTTCAGGCTATGCCCTGTATCCCCACGTTGGCGAGGCAGTGGTCCAGAAGATCATGATCGACCATGTCAAAGGCTGCTGACAAATCTAAGAGAATCAGCAGTCCCGACCTGCCTTGATCCAGTTGTCTACGAAGATCATCTGTTAGGGTGACCAGAGCCATCTCGGTCCCGAAACCAGGACGGAACCTGGACTGAAATGGATCTAAAGCCAATGTTTCCTCCAGAAACTTACCAAGCTGTTCAGCAACCGCTCTCTCAATTACCTTACCCAGATACGGAAGATTTGAAACTGGGCGGTAAGTGGATAGATCTAAAGGATCTAGTGAAGTTTTCTTTAAGAGCGGACACACCACTGCTTCCTTCAGCTCCCCTGGGAATGTCCCTGTGCCAAGGGACAAATTGATAATTTTAACCAGGGGGATCCACGTGACATCTGGGCACACCATAATCAGCCAAGACAGGCACGGATCGAGGAGGCAAGTGGTGGGCCTACCAGCTCAGAGGAATCTTTCCACATCAGCAGAAAGTATCCGATTCAAATGGTCCAACACTGGACCTGAAGACAGTTGAGGGGCCTCCAGTTCTGTTACTGTATCTAAATTGGCAGGGAGGTCACAGCGGAGCAACAGGACTTTCTCCGCAAAAAAGCTCGCAAATGCCTCACAGCTGTGAGTCGAATTTCTGCTTAAATTTTGTTGTCCTCCTAAGGATGTTATTGACCTAATTATTCTAAAAAGTTGTGCCGGGCGAGAACTAGCAGATGCAATGTAAGCTGCGAAGTAAGATTTCTTAGCAGCTTTCATAGCCATCTCATAGGCTTTCATAAGCGTCCTTGAAGCTCTGTCACGAGTCCGTCGCCATACTCACTGTAGCCGTCTGAGATCCCGATTCATTTTCTGGAGCTCCTCGGGGTCGCAGAGGGTGCTTAGGAGCAATCTCATTGATGGCCGCCAAGAACCGGTTATTCCAGTCCTTGACAAGGTCATCTAATGAGTCGCCAGGGAGAGCAGGGTCCTGCAAGATAACCTCCGTGGGCGAGCCCAAATAGGCTTTGAGATGAAACTGAAGTAGATGAGGTGACTCTTGGGATCCCTCCCAACTCTGCAGTTCTGTGATTATTCTAGGAGGGCTACTTGATGCAAAGCAGAAAATCCCACCCTGCCTTTTCCTCTGCTGCCCTCAGAGGCTGGATCTACCACCTGAGACAACTGCCGCACTGCACCTCATGGGTAGCTCCAGCCCTGGTAACAGTAGCCGCAGTTCTGAGGTGGCAGTGGGGCAAATGAAATGAAATATTGAATGCAGCCTGAAATCTTACCAGGAGGGTGCAGAAGAATATCAAACAATGGACAGCAACTGCACAGAGGACTGGAATCTGCACTCTAAAAACATGCTTACAAGCATTCTAAAAACAAGTGAAAAAGCACTCCTCCCAAAATACATATCAAAAATCATTCTGTCACACAGTAACTTCAGGGTTGCCAGGAACAGCATCTTCCAACATTCATCTTTCACTGGGTGGGCCCTTTGAAAGGTCTAATATTTTGAGAGAGGGTCCTGATGTTGGGTTTGGCACCTTAATCCACCCTTGAATCAGAAATGCTGAGGTGAAAAGAGGCAGCCCTTTTCAGGGAGGGAGGATTGAGCCAGGGCATATTTATTGCTCCTCCTTTTCCTCCTCTGCTGCCCCGGCTCCAATTCATGACTATCCTTACTGCTTGCTTTCCCTTCAGGGGGAAGGCTCAGCCACCCACCCCCCATTGCTACACAGGGTCCAACCTTATGTCCAAGATTCCTTCACACTCATAGTGACCCTTCAGGGCTCTCTTTCACTACTTTGTTAAACAAGATCCAGAGAGCCCAGCATGGCCTGGCTTTCTTGGGATCCCAAGAGGCTAAATGACCCCAAGAGAGTAAATCAAAGGTCTAGGGCATGGGTAGGCAAACTAAGGCCCAGGGGTTGGATCTGGCCCAATCACCTTCTCAATCCGGCCTGCAGACGGTCCGGGAATCAGTGTGTTTTTACATGAGTAAAATGTGTCCTTCTATTTAAAATGCATCTCTGGGTTATTTGTGGGGTCTGCCTGGTATTTTTACATGAGTAGAATGTGTGCTTTTATTTAAAATGCATCTCTGGGTTATTTGTAGGGCATAGGAATTCGTTCTTTTTTCTTTTTCTTTTTCAAAATATAATCCGGCCCCCCACAAGGTCTGGGGGACAGTGGACCTGGCCCCCTTGGTCTAGGGATAAAGGGACAGTCTGTGCAGCCCTTGTTCCAGCCATGCAAGTGAAGCTGAGCAGCCCAATGAGCCTGGCAGGGTGTGCAGAATTGTTCTAGCAATGCCGACAGTGCTGCCAGGTGATGCTTTCTGCAGGAAATTATGTCAGGGTGATCAGGCATGGGTGTTAGTGCAGCGTACACACATACCAGTGTGTAAATGATTCGGTTTGTGCAAACATAGCTGAGGCTAAGTGGGTAAGAACCACAGCTGTTTTCAAAGCCAATAAGAAAGAGCCAGCAGGGCCTACTGGTCTGAGTGTCGAGCTAGGAACTGGTAGAGACTATATTTCGAATCCCCACTCACTGCCTGCACTCCATGTCTGGATCCAACACGCACAGACAAGAAGCAGCCGCCAGTCATCCAGGGGTGGATGTGGGAAGCACTACAGATGGCTGAGAAGACACCTAGAGAAGTTACTGCTAAGAGAAGCAACCCATTATCTTTTTTCATATATCATTTTTTATATATATTTTATTATTTTATTTTTATTTTTATTAAAAGTATTCCAAAACATTTAATATCATATACAAAAAAATCAACATATATTTCTTTTTGCCTTCCCACCCCTACTTTCCTGCTGTTTGTTTTTTGCTTCTTTTTATTAGCTTTTACAATACATGTGTTCTTATTACATCAACTTCACTATCATGAATTATTTCAGTAATCCATTGCTTATATTTCAGCCTGTTATTGATGGCAGTGCTTCAGCCACCAAGCATTGCTAGAATATTATTTTTATTATTATTAATATCATTATCATCATCATCATCATTATATATTTATGTATAATCCATTTCCCCCCCTGACTGGACTCTAGGCAACTCACAGATAAAAAACAAGAAGCGCTAAAAACATAGGAAAAACAACCATTAAGAAACAATTAAACAGAGATAGAACTAAAACT
This sequence comes from Podarcis tiliguerta, assembly GCF_965153285.1. NCBI lineage: Eukaryota > Metazoa > Chordata > Lepidosauria > Squamata > Lacertidae > Podarcis > Podarcis tiliguerta. The sequence goes on from NC_139553.1 coordinate 20,432,258, forward strand.
ATACTTATATAAACTCACTTTAAAACATACATATAATTACAATAAAACAGCAAGAGACCAGCCCTTTATTCTAAAGCAGTCAATTCACCAAAGCCGGTTTGAACAAGAAAGTCTTCTCCTGCCAGTGGAAGGACAGCAAGGAGGGAGCCAACCTGGCTTCTCTAGCAAGGGAGTTCCAAAGTCTGGGAGCAGCCACTAACACAGGCCCACCAAGCATGTCTGTGAGGGAGGTGTAACTGAGAAAAGGTCCGCCCCAAAGAGCTCAAACCCCAGACAGGTTCATAGGAGGGAATGAACGTCTGGCTTTCAGACAGCTTGCATCTGAGCCGTGTAGACTGCAGTCTAAAAGAACCCTGTTGGCTCATTCCATAGGCCAATGTGGTCCATCATTCTATTCTCACAGTGGCCAACCAGATGCCTATGAGTAGCCTGCAAGCAGGACCCAGATGCAACAGCCCTCTTCCCAATTGCAAACTCCTGAGGGCAGCCAATTCCTGCCGAAAACAAGGCTTGCAATTGGCACCAATCACCAATCAGCTGATCCATGCCAACTGCAAAGCCTGCTAGGATCTGCTGTACTATTGCCCAGCTCTGTTCTCTAGATCACTTACATGCTCAGATGCCTGATTGTCCACTGGGCACTTTGCAGGGTGGGCCTGGAAGGGGCAGTCTGAAGGGTTTGACATAACTGTGTGGTTGCAATGATTCCCTCGAGTAACTTACATATTCCTTGGTCTTCAGGAGGTCAGAAAGATCTCATAGCACTTTAATTTAGACTTGCTTCTTCCTACCCTTCTTTCCCACGACAACAGCAGTCAGTTGATGCTTCAGTTGGTCCTCACTGAATCCTTTGGGTGTACTGCCAGCGGTATGTTACACTGTAGAACATGTTGAGATGCTGAGTGGAGAATCTGCAGACAGGACAGGGAGAAGAGTTAAGAGCCTCGGATAGAAGAGCACCAGGTTGATGGACTATATGGAACTGATAGAAAAGACTGACAAAATCCGAGACCAGGGAGAAGAGACGGTGGAAGAAGATTGGAAAATTTTAAAATTTTATTCAGAGTAATATAGCATAATTAAGGAATGTTGGGAAATGGTGGAATGAAATTATATGACTTTAGTAGAAATATGATAAGGATTTAAGTATAGATAAATTTTAAGATTTTGATGGTAAGATATGGTTAAAATAAATTAAGATAATTAAACGATAGAAAGCAGTGAAAGATGGAAAGGATTTGCTGATTTAATTATTAACTGGAATACAAAAATGGGAGGTGGGAGGTCGAGGAAATAAGTCATTGAAAGATAAAGATATGAAAATGGATGTGTTTTTAAATGTCTTTGCTTTTTCTTGTGTGGATGTATTGTTTTTTTTTTTATTTTATTTTTGATGTATTATCTCTTAATTTCTTTATTTTCTTTTTTATATATATACTGTTTTTTTGTTTTTTTCTGTAACTATAAAACCTTTAATAAATATCATTTAAAAAAAAGAGATGCTGAGTGGAGAAAGGAATGGGGGGGGGGCTTTTGGGTTTCGTGTAAGCAACAGCTTCTCTTCTCTGTAAGAAAGGTTTGAAATGTCACATGGCCTTTGCTGTTTTTATTATTTTAAGGGTATTATAACATACTGTTAATTTGTCTATTAGCAGTATTTATTACCTTCTCCTCATTGCATAGAACAGAGAAAACAACCAAAAACAGAAACATAAAGCAATATAAATAAAGAAAAATGGCAGAATCTTGGTAACCACAAATTAATAATTCTGTCCTAAGACAAGCAAGCAAAACTACAAGGGGGGTGGGGAGTAAATTCCCAGTTGAATTTTGGCAGAAGTTGAACTTCAGTAGAACTGAAACAGGGCTGCTTGTGACAAATACAGGTCAGAAGGGAAATGGCTGCCTTTTCACACCCACCATTGTGAGCCTTCAGGTATCAGGAAGTCCCTGTCTGGCATCCCCAGGAGCTTTAGTTAGTTGCCTCCCCTCCTTCAAAGAGTCCAAGCAGCCAACCAGAGAAATGAACCAGTAAGCTTTTGAAAGCACTTGATGATGGTGGGAAATCCACACAGCATTAGCTTAGAGGAAGATCCTCCCCTTCTTCCAAGCTAATGACAGAGATGTTGTCTTCATCAAAGTCAATTCCCTGTCCGTGAGAAAAGAGAGCAAAGAAACAGGAAGGTCAGAGAGTGGGGAATGGATCAGGCCCCCAGGCAGGGATGGATGAATCTCTCACTCTCACTTTCTATCAGTTCCACATTTTTCCGGTTCTCCACATTTCCACTTTAATTTGGGAATTTCTTTTTTCTTTTAAGTGCTAATGAAAATTCACTCACATTTCAGAGTGTGTTTCTCCAAAGATATCCATTTTGTGTGCTATTAAGCCTAAGCTTCACGTTTTTGAAAGCAGGTATCTTGTGATATCTAATATGCTAATATGGACATGGGGCAGGGTGGAGTGGAGAACCTCTTTGCAAAATGGGGACATAGGAGCATCTCAAAGCACATTTCTGTTTGTGTGACCACCCCCCACAAACATCATACCTACATCACAGAAAAGGTGGTCTACAACAGAAATTTGAATGTTGTTGTTTTTCCTGTCTGCCAGGTTATCTGATAATGCCTTATTTGATTGCCTTTCCTGGTAGTCTGTCACCCTTTGAAATGGAGATTCCTAAATTCCTGTAACAAGGAAGGTGTTTTTTCCACTTCCTCCCTCCTTGCAGAGAAACATTTGGTCAGCTTGGGAGTCAAAATGGTTTCAGGACTGTATTCCTGTGCTGCTCCAGGCATGTAGTTTGCTTGGTACATTTATGAACATTTATTATATATATATAAGACCTTAAAATTTATTATTACAGTGCTGATCTGGGAAGCACAGATGAGGTAGGTCTGCATTAAAATGGAAACAAACTTAAGGTCTCCTCAGAGACCCGATTCATTCATTCATAGCATTGTACCCCAAAAGGGCTCCCAACAAGGCTTAGTGAAATCAAAAACAAGACACTCCCTAATTGCAGAGTTACATTCTAATAAAACAAACCAACAAACAGAAATACAGCACACAATGAAAACGGGCAAGGAGAGTGAAGGAAAAGCAAACTCAAATACCAGGCCCCAATGTCTAGAAGTGCAGTGGTAGCCTGATGAAATGGCTGCCCCCAGATGACAGTTGAGGGAGAGGAGGGCTGATGGAGCTGGCCTGTCTTAGTGTAGAGCTCCGCCAGGCCTCCTGTCTCCCCCTTGTCTGCACTTGGGAGAAGCCTTCCCATCAGGCTGCTCTTGCGATCTTTTCTTCCTCTGTTTTTCTCTTTCCCTTTCTAACTATAGTAAACTTAAGTTAATATTCATTATTTAGAAATTTAAGTTAACCCTCTCCTGGATTCACATATATATATACAGCATAAAGAATGCTCCGTTTAAAATAATATTCAACCAACTACAATGTAAAGACCAAGATTTCCTTTACAGCATTCATTCTTCCCTTCCATAAACTTGCCCAAAGCCTCTGATAGCTCTTTGCCAAACTTGGTGATACCACTATTCAATGTTCTATTTGAGTCTACTTGAAATGGCAACGTTCCCTTACCTCCAGGAGTCTTTCAGATGCCATATTCTAATCCAAGAAAGCGAGGGTCACTAAACCAAACCTCTGCAAAGGTCTATACGCTGAGGATGCAAGAACCTCAGTTCAAACGGTCACAGGCTCTGTTGCTGGGCAATAGCCCTTGGTGATGTGGAATGCACCATGCTAAGATTCTAGGAGAGTCAGTGTGGCATAGTGGTTAGAACAAATTTAATTCCATGCACTTCAAAGGTGGTATATATTCTTTTAAATGTATGGTAGTAATAGTAGTAGCAATAATAAGTTTTTTTAAAAAACAAACAAACTTATTTTCCGGCTTTTCAGACAGATGTTGTCTCCTAAACCAGTTGACACTGATTTTTAAAAAAGGCGAGACAAATCCTGTCCTCAGGTTTGGAAACTAAAAAATACAAGACACCCAAATAGAAGGGATGTGGAGGAACAAGGCACAGAGGAAGAACAAAGGCAGCCCTCTTCAGGGAAGTTTTTAATGTGTGACATCTCAGTGTATTTTTTGTCTTTGTGGAAGCCGCCCAGAGTGGCTGGGGAAACCCAGCCAGATGGGTGGGGTACAAATAATAAATTTATTATTATTATTATTATTATTATTATTATTATTATTATTATTAGTCACAAGGCCTTGCTGACCTTCCCTCACTCAAAGCTATGTTTGGACAGAACTGCAGCAACTGAACCAGTAGCTCTTCACCCCCAACTTCAAGAGGGCTGTGGGGCTCAAGCCACCCTCAGATTCCCCAGAGGGGCTTATCTGGGACCCACAGGGAGCAGGAACTGGCAAGCAGACAGACAGGCTCACCTTTGTCACGGCCATCCAATGGCTTGATGTGGACTCCCATACTCCAAGGCGGAGACTCTTATCTCCTACACTTACAGCACTTTACCTCCGCTGCTGTGCCACTGAACTGCTTGATGAACTCTTGCAGCAAGTGGGAGATGTCCAAGGGGTTAAAGGTGCTCTGAACAGCAAGGTCACTGGCTATAAAGCACATGGCCTTAAAGAGCTGCTCCACAGGAAAGAAGCCACCTGAAACAAAAGAGGAAGGTAGAAGGTGCCCACAGGGCAGGGCTGGGGAGCAGAATGCCCAGGTGCCTTTTCTGCAGAATTCAGAACATGTGGGTTGACACCAACTTACTCTGTGAAGAGCAATTGTTGATGAACAATGTAGGAACCAGTGCTCCAGCTGCATTTAAGACACACTGAGTACTTATTATCAGTGTTCAGTCCCAGCATCTCTGCAAAGGAAAGGCTAAGCATTAGTTAGGGTTCCACCACCCTGGGATAGGAACAGCACTTTTAGACATTGGAACCTGGTTTTAGAATTTCCTTTTCCTTCACCCTCCTTGCCTCCTTTTCATTGTGTGCTGTATTTATGCTTCTTGGTTTGTTTATTAGAATGTAAGTCTGCTACTCTCAAATATCGTTTCTTTGAACCTCTTGTAGGGTGGACTAAACTCGGCTCCAATTTTATGAAATATCCTATTATCCTGGAGTCTATTAAAGCACCTATAAAAATCTGAAGAAGTATCTGAAGAAGTGTGCATGCACATGAAAGCTCATACTAATAACAAACTTAGTTGGTCCCTAAGGTGCGACTGGAAGGAATTTTTTAATTTTGTTTTGACTACGGCAGACCTGTGACTATAAAACCCTACTCAACAGGAAGAAATAAGATTTAGTATATGACAGACAAAAATGGAGTGAAGAATTAGGGGTACAGATAACAAATGATATATGGGAGTCAAGTATAAAATCAACAGAAATAGTCTCTATGGATCTAAGACTAAGAATTATTCAACAGAAAATAATATTCAGAGTCCACTGGACTCCAGCAAAACTATACCAGAAGAAAACAACAAGTGCAGACAACTGTTGGAGATGTGGGAGTAAAAATGCGAACTTAGTACAGATGTTGATTAACTGCCCAATGATAAGATTAATTTTGGTGCAAGGCGAGGATATTTATAGCAAGAGTAATAAAAAGAAATTGTTATTTAGTGGAACTGAATTCAATTCTATATTCCAGAAACGTGGGAGATTTCAAGGGGTCAAAAAATATATATGGATGTACTATGCTATATTAGAAGCAAAAAAACTTGTTTTGATGAACTGGAAGAGCCGCAAAAAGATTCAATTGAGCACATGGATTGGTAATATGGACAGATTAGCTACATACAAACCAATTGCATGTTGACGCAAAATAAGAATGGATGAATATGAAGAAATCTGGAACGAATATTTAAGCGATAAGGTGGATAGTGGTGGGAAGTAGGGGGAGGAGAGAGAGGTGGGAAAATATAGTTTAAAAAGGTGTAGTTGTAGGTATATCAGTGTATTCAAATCTGAATTGTCAAATTGTGTTATTATTGTTTATAGTTTTTGTTGTATGTGTCTCTTGTGGTTGATGTCTGTATCGAAAAAACAATTAAACAATTATTATTTTTTAAGTCTGCAAGTAGGCAGTGTCTTGTTTTTTATTTCACTTACGCTCACAGGCCAGTGTTTCCCAGCTGTCGGTGTTTATACTACATTTTTTTAGATTTGCCCTGAGAGAGTCTTTAAACCATTATACAGGGTTTTTTTTTTTCAACTGGCGGGTGGTGCTATGGTCTAAACCGGAAGACCAGCGGTTTGAATCCATGCGACGGGGTGAGCTCCCATTGCTCAGTCGCAGCTCCCGCCAACCTAGCAATTCCAAAGCACGTCAAAACACAGGTAGATAAATCGGTACCGCTCCAGCGGGAATGTAAAAGTCATTTCCATGTGCTGCTCTGCTTTTGCCAGAAGCGGTTTACTCATGCTGGCCCCATGACCTGGAAAAACTGTCTGCGGACAAACGTTGGCTCCCTCAGCCAGTAAAGCAGGATGAGTGCCGCAACCCCAGAGTCGTTCGCAACTGGACTTAACTGTCGGGTCCTTTACCTTTTTTTTTTTTTTTTTTTTTTACAGGGCTTTCAGATGCCGTATTCTAATCCAAGTGTTATAAGAATTTGATGGTCCCAAATATAAAATAAACGTTCATAAATGTACAAGGCAAAAACATTTATAAGTATATAAACCACACGTCTGAAATAGTACAGGAGAACAATCCTGAAGTCATTTTGACTCTCCCAAACTATTTTGACTCTCCCAAATTGACCTCAAATATTTCTTTGCAAGGAGGAAGAAAATGGGGAAACTTCTCCATTGTCTTTTCCTTATCTGTCTTAAGGGAATATCTGTGTATGAATTGGGTTAGCCTGTGACCTGGATTCAGGAACTAAAAGTATTTACCATCACGAAAGAGTGGCCAGGCATCCAGGTAAAGCAATCAGTGTCCGTTAACAGATATCTTGGCAAACAGGATTTCTGCTGTAAACCGCCTCCTGTGATGTATTTCTGCTGTAGACCCGCCTCCTTCTGTGATGTATGTATGATGTTTTGGGGGGTGGTCTTGAGCAACAGGGTGGGCAATTTCAAAAGTCTATATAAGAGCTTGCACACCACTGTTCAGGGTTCCTCCTCTCTCCTGTGTGTGGTGAGTGAGGACCCTGCTGCAACAGTTCAGGCTTACTAGCTTACAGATCAGGCTTACAGATCAGAGCTTACAGATCAGGCTTACTAGCTGCTTTGCATCTCAATATTCTTTGGTTGGCCTCTATTATTTTGTCCTACCAATAGGGGACTCTTAGATACCCCATAAGGGAAAAGGAGCAGGTTTTTTCATATAACACAAGGAAGCAAGGGTCAATAAAGCAAACCTCTGCAAAGGACTACACACTAAGGATGCAAGAACCCCAATTCAAACGGTCACAGGCTCTGTTGCTGGGCAACAGCGCTTGGTGATGTGGAATGCACCATGCCAAGATTCTAGGAGGGTCAGCGTGGCATAGTGGTTAGAACAAATTTAGTTCCATGCACTGCAAAGGTGGTATATACAGTATTCTTTTAAATGTACAGTAGTAATAATAGTAGCAATAATAAGTTTTTTAAAAAACAAACTTATTTTCTGGCTTTTCAGACAGATGTTTTCTCCTAAAGCAGTTGAGTTGACACTGATTTTTAAAAAAGGTGAAACAAATCCTGTCCTCAGGTTTGGAAACTAAAAAATACAAGACACCCAAATGGAAGGGATGTGGAAGAACCAAGCGCAGAGGAAGAACACAAGTCACAAGGCCCAAGGAAAGGCTTAAGATATCCGCAAGTATGTCAGAACCTGCTAGGGTCAAGCTGACCTTCCCTCACCCATAGCTGTATTTTGGATAGAACTGCAGCAACTGAACCAGTAGCTCTTCACCCCCAACTTCAAGGGGGCTGTGGGGCTCAAGCTCCCCTCAGACTCCCCAGAGGGGCTTATCAGGGGCCCACAGGGAGCAGAAACAGCAAACAGACAGGCTCACCTGAGGGGCTTGGTTCCCACACTATTATATTACAGGTTCTGGGATTGTGTGTTTATTGAGATTTTATATCCTGCCTCAAAGGGCCTGTTGCCCTCACAAGGTGACTGACTCCCTCCTGAACCCTGACACCACCCACTTTCCCTGGAGCAACAGGCAGCAAGGCTTCTGCATTGCCCCACAGACCCCAGATGTCTGAAGAAGACTGAACTGGGGAGTCAAGAGCCACCCTAGTAGTAAATACAACCTTCTGTGGCGAATCCTCCAGGATAAAAAAGAGCCCCCTCAGCTCCAACAGAAGTTGAGCCCGCCCTGTCCTTTAATGCTGGGTGATTGACGCTCCAGGCCAGCCAATAGTGGAGCAGCAGCCTTGAGAAAGGGAAGAAGTTCAGCAAGGAGTCCATTTAGTACTGTGGCCAGGCATTCTGGGGAAGGGGGTGGGTATTATTATTTTTTGATCCACCACCTTTTTATCATTAGTGTTTTGTCCCAGAAGCAGCAACTCTGGTGTGTGTGAATACAACTGATCCCTGATTAGGTGTCCTTTGTTAATCCTGCCAACTCCTGACTATAAAAGCTAACCATTAAACTGAAACTGACACAGGGAAAAATAGAAGAGGCCGCCTTCACCCCAGTATGGCTCTCCTTCGTCGCTTACCCAATGAGACAAGAATCCCCCAACAGCATACGATTCAATATGGCTGACCTGATCCAACAATCCCTCCCCCCACCACACAAATGCAAACAAACCGCACTGCAGCCAACTAAAGACAACCAACTAGGCCCTGCCCCCCCATACCTCTCACTACCAAGGAAATGTAAAAGCGAATAGAAAGAGAACCTACCCAGTTGACATGGACAAGCGTAATCTATATAAAATAATATGTTTCACCACACCACTCTTCCTCTCCCCCCTCTTTTCTTCTCCGACCTTACACTGTACTCAACACTAATGTCTCACATCAAATGTAACCGATCTCTAGAAAAGAGTTTACAACCTGAAGAGACAATGCATGTATTTTTGTAAACCAAGAAAATCTTTTGAGAAAAATTATTTAAAAGCTTCCATAATAATAATTGTTATGTATTGGGTTTAACACAATTTATTTTTACAAGGCGCGTTCTAACCGATCGTATAAGTGTTGGTAGACGAACATTCTAATGGCAAGTAAGCAGATGCACTTTCAACTGTCAACGGCCAACGGTCGATTCATTGCTCAGGTTCGTTATTGTCCAGTCAGTTTGGTTCTTGTGTTCCTATGAGTGAGCTGTTGTTACCGACAAATGTTGAATAAACTTAGTTGAGGAACTTATACTGCCTTGGGCTTCTGACTTTTTCTGAACATTTAACACTAGTGACGAGGGTGGGATTGATGAGCTCTCGCCGGCTGCCAGAGGCCCAAGACTACACCGCAGCACCGCCGCCTGCCGCCTCGCAGTAAGTGCGACCTCACCGCCACACTGGACTCAGCAAATAGTCCCAGAAACGAGACCGCGCCTGCCGCGTCTTTGCAACCACCCACAATTGCACAAGCGACTGCCCCAGGTCCGAGGATCGCTACCAGTCATAGTTGGCAGCCACTGGACTTCGATATGAGCCATCCTGCAGAATGGCCGCAGTGGCTCCGCCGAATAAGGAGCTATGTCCGACTGCAAGGCTTCACTAGGGAGGCAGACAAGGCAGATGTGCTACTGATGGTGCTGGGAAGTTCCGCCATCCCTCTACTGGAAGGTCTGATGGCACTCAGGGACATGGAGGCATACACTTTCGATGAGCTGACAAAGGCTATGACAAGACACCTCGTGCCTCAGCCAACTAAGAACCACCGCCGCTATGACTTTGCACACAGAGAGCAATAAGCACAAGAGTCAGCGAGTGAATACATCACAGCGCTCTGGGCGATTGCGATGTATTGCCAATTCGCTGACATCGAGGAACGACTTGTTGAAAGGTTCATCAGTGGCATGTGAGACAGCCGTCTCTGCCGCAAGCTGCTGGCAAAAGACGACATCACGATGATGGAAGTATGAATATGGCCACGGCCTTTGAGAGGCGGCCCACGGCCCCTGTACCAAAAGAAGAACTCGCGGCATCCAGTGAGACGGGTTATCTTCTGTAGATTCCCACAATGAGGATGTCTACTGAGCTTTGGACCAATCTGACCCACACCACCGCTCCCAAGCTACGAGCACATCGTTGAACCAGTGGTCATCTGACACACCTTGAGGGACCTGCTCCAACTGTGGAGAAAACCACGAGCGTCGGACATGCAGGTTTGGGGATACCACATGTCGCCACTGTGGGAAGACTGGGCACATTGGTGAGTCTGCCGCTCCAAGACCTCTGTAGCATGACCCAAGCAATGTGTCCACGAGGCCTACATAGAGGAGGAGTTACAGTCCACCTCTCCAGCCAGGGTACTTCAACTTCCTTCCCCGGGTTCCAATAAGCTTAGGGTACATCTCAAGATAGAGGCCCACTACCCTCCTTGATTGTATGCACCCCGACCAGGCTCTTGAGCAATGCCCATCCACTGTGGTGCAGGGGGCTCCAAGAGGGTTCTCCCTGGGGGACACCGTGTACATCCGAAACTATGGGTCCGGACAGGATTGGCTCCCTGGTATCATTGCCCACTGTACAGATCCAGTTTCCTACAAAGTAGGGTTGGAGGGGGGACTGGTTTGGAAGAGACACCTCGACCAGATCAAAGCCAGGGCACCTCCGAATACAGAACTTCAAGTGGAACCAGAGGACAGAAAAATGGGTACTTCAGGAGATTCTGTACCCAGGCCAGATGGGTTGCCAGTGACTGAGTTACCCCAGCAGGGCGACTTCAGGCTGGAATCCTCAGTGGCTCCATCATCAGTGACCCCTTCGGAGCCGGCCTCGCTGACCGCCCCACTCAGGCCGCAGGTACCGGAGGAACCTCCTGGGTCACCCACTCGGGCACAGGAACTGCGACGGTCACAGCAGTAGCGGAAAAGGCCAGCACACCTTGATGACTACGTTTGTTCCTTTTGTTAGGAAGTTGGGGGGAGGAGTGTTATGTATTCGGTTTAACACATTTTATGTTAGAAGGCGCGATCTAACCAATCGTATAAGCGTTGGTAGACGAAACATTCTAATGGCAGGTAAGCGCATGCTCTTTCAAATGTCAACTGTCAAGGGTAAATTCTTTGCTCAGGTTCATTATTGTGTTGTCCAGTCAGGTTGGTTCTTGTGTTCCTATGAGTGAGATGTTGGCACTAACAATATGTTGAATAAACTTAGTTGAGGAACTTATACTGCCTTGGGCTTCCGAATTTTTCCAAATATTTAACAATAGTAGTAGTAATAATCCTGCCGATTACGGTAATTGTTTTTGAAAGATGCTCCCCCGCCCCTGTTCTCGTACACAGAACTAAATGCCTATTTTATGATGGCACCTACAATTGTTAGAATTGGTTGTGGGGGGGGGGGACAAATCAGCATTTTTATGACTTCAAAAACAGGACAAATTGGGGGCCAAATGGGCTAGGAAACTCTGTGCCCCCCAAATGGGACTGTCCTGTACAGTGGTACCTTGGGTTAAGTACTTAATTCGTTCCGGAGGGCTGTTCTTAACCTGAAACTGTTCTTAACCTGAAGCACCACTTTAGCTAATGGGTCCTCCTGCTGCTGCCGCGCTGCCGGAGCACAATTTCTGTTCTCACCCTGAAGCAAAGTTCTTAACCCGAGGTACTATTTCTGGGTTAGCGAAGTCTGTAACCTGAAGCGTATGTAACCTGAATCGTATGTAACCCAAAGTACCACTGTATTTTAAGGGATGTGTGGCAACCCTATATCATGTGTATCATCTTTGCAATCCTTACAACAGCCTTCTAACTTAGGCCAGTGTTGTTTCCTTCCTATCACACGTGTGAGAGCCGAGGCAGTGAGAGACAGTGGGAGAATATGTGAAGCTGCCTAGCAAGCATAGAGCAGGGGGCAGCCTGAAGCAGGCACTGAGCTCCTGCTCACAGTCACTATAGCGCATCCACTATGACTGACAGCCATGGGTGGCAGTGCCTGTTCTGGCCCCTAACATGAACCGGGAAGGTGTCCTGCCTCACTGAAACCTTGTGTACCAGGGTCATGCAGCTGCAGTGGTAGTTTCTGGTGTCTGGTGAGATCTTAAAATGAGCTCTCACTAGAACCTGGAAGCTGCCATCGCCGCCACTTCTCATTTCTCCAACAGCGGCAATGGGATGTGTGCGCAACCCCCCTGCCATGGAAGTGTTGTGTGGGCAACCCCTGCACCTGGCCTTCCATCCTCCTTCACAAATGTGAGGGAAAGTGGCGGCTTTCAGCAAGATCTCACAAGAGCCCCACAAAATATTGCCTGAAGCTGCAGCCACTTCTCCTTACTTCCTTGGTGGTAAGGTGGTGGGACACCCACAGTGGCACTGGGGAAGTGAGGAGAAGTGGCCATGGCTTCTGTTGAGATGTTGCAAGAGCCCTGCAAGATCTCACTGGAACCTAGAACCCATCGCCGCTTCTCCTCGCATCTATGGCGGAGGGGGGAGGGGCGGTCACAAGGGCGCCCATGGGATTCTGCCTCCTGAGGTGACTGCCCTCAATCCACCTCAGGGGTGGTCAGCCCTGCAGACAGCAGCCATCAAAGGACATGCCTTTGTATTTGTAGTCAGCAAGCACCATATAAGGAGTCAAGCCCATCTCTGGAATGTCCCACTTCACAGATTGAAGGTGGTGACTCACATGACCTACAAACAGAACACAACGTACCTACAAACAGAAATTTCCTCTGCACAGAAAACTGGTGTGTCTGGGAAAGCAATTTCCATTTTCCAACACACTAGTTTTTAATATGCATACAGTGGTACCTTGGGTTAAGTACTTAATTTGTTTTGGAGTTCCGTTCTTTTTTATATATATATATAATATTTTATTAAGGTTTTCAGAACATTACAAAAGGAAAAATAAAAAGAAGAAAAATACAAAAATAAAAGACAATTAAAAACAATTCAATCTTTCATAACTTATCTTGCATTTGCTTGTTTCCCGGACCTCCCCACACCTCCCCTCTTTGTATTCCAGTTCAATTTATTTATTCAGCAAATCCTTTCCCTCTTTGTCCTTATCTTTGATCTTAATATATTATAACTTTGAATTTTCACCTGTTAACAATCCGTTATTACATATTCCTTCATGACATTATTACTAAAAACCACTTAACCTCAATCCAACACCATTCTAACATTTATTAATTTTGCAATATTTCTGTAAGTAGTCTTTAAATTTCTTCCAATCTTCTTCCACCAACTCTTCTCCCTGGTCTCGGATTCTGCTGGTCATTTCCGCCAATTCCATATAGTCCATCACCTTCATCTGCCATTCTTCCAGGGTGGGTAGATCTTGTGTCTTCCAATACTTTGCAATAAGTATTCTTGCTGCTGTTGTAGCATACATAAAGAAAGTTCTGTCCTTCTTTAACACCAAATGGCCGACCATGCCCAGGAGAAAGGCCTCTGGTTTCTTCGGAAAGGTATATTTAAATACTTTTTTCATTTCATTATATATCATCTCCTAGAAAGCCTTAGTCCTTGGGCACGTCCACCAAAGGTGAAAGAATGTACCTTCAGTTTCTTTACATTTCCAACATTTGTTATCGGGCAAATGATAGATTTTTGCAAGCTTGACTGGTGTCATGTACCACCTGTATATCATTTTCATAATATTCTCTCTTAATGCATTACATGCCGTAAACTTCATACCTGTGGTCCATAACTGTTCCCAGTCAGCCATCATAATGTTATGTCCAACATCTTGTGCCCATTTAATCATAGCAGATTTTACCATTTCATCCTGAGTATTCCATTTCAACAGCAGATTATACGTTCTTGACAAATTCTTAGTTTTGGAATCTAACAGTTCTGTTTCCAATTTTGATTTTTCCACCTGGAAGCCAATTTTCTTATCCAATTTATATGCCTCCATTATCTGATAATAATGAAGCCAGTCTCGCACTTTGTTTTTTAGCTTTTCAAAACTCTGCAGTTTCAATTTATCTCCCTGGAGGTCCGTTCTTAACCTGAAACTGTTCTTAACCTGAAGTACCACTTTAGCTAATGGGGCCTCCCGCTGCCGCTGCCGCCGCACCGCCGGAGCACAATTTCTATTCTCATCCTAAAGCAAAGTTCTTAACCCGAGGTACTATTTCTGGGTTGGCGGAGTCTGTAACCTGAAGCGTTTGTAACCTGAAGTGTATGTAACCTGAGGTACCACTGTATTTAATGTGTGTGTCTGTGTAAAAGCAAGTAAAACAACTTAAAGAGTTAACAAAAAAACACAATTAAAGTAGATGGCTGGGTATGATTTTAAACATAGAATAAAATAAAAGCCTTTACTGTCATGGGTGTGATGAATCTTAAAACGGAGTGATATACTAAATTACTGAATCAAATCCATTGATAAGCAGAGGGAGGAAACAGATTGCATTCTTCCATATTGACATACATTGTAGGATCAAACCAGATCTCTCAAATCTATCCTTTTTACATTGCCCCCTGGAAATGTGTAGTTTGTTTTTCAGCTTTTCTAATAAAGCACGTACCCAATATCTTCCTTTCTTTTGTAAAGGGGGAATTCCCTCACCCCAAAAAGCTTCACCTGCCATCTGATGCAGTGTCATTCAGAAAGAGGGTTGCCAATTGGTCTGCTTGAACCAGTCAGAGTGCCTATCTTGCCACTTCAAATCACTCCATACATCAAAACAAAAGGAAGCCCCTCCCTCCCATGTTATCATCCAGGGCTGTTGATATCATTTTCTGTGTGGGGAATTTGCACATTCTGAAAACAAGGTGTAAATCACATGCACCAGGGAATCCTCAGCCCATATTAAGAGAAAGAAGCAGTGTTGCATGCAGGAGAAATACCGGAAAGAGCTTCCCTTTCACTAGATCACGTGGAGCAGTCCTTGCGCTGGTTTTGCATTTCCTGTCTGCTTTGCACATAATTATACCACAGAAGCAGACACTACTTAACTGGGCTTGAACATTAACGCACTCGTTTAAATGCCACCCAACACCCCCTTTTCATGTGCAGATTGGTCATTCCTCCACAAGGTGAGTTTGGGCATTGCATTTTCTGGCGAAAGAACCACCTTCATTGCTTCCCTGCTTTTACACTGCAGTGCCCAAACTTTCCATGCTCACACCCACAAGCAAATGTAGATACACGACAACCAGCAAAGAGGTAATATCTTAACTCTGGAGGGAGAAAGGCAGATTTGGCATCACTGAGTCCTGTGTGGAAGATGTTGTTTCAAGAGTCTGAACCTGTTTTTTGTGGGATAACTAAACTTATATAAGGAATGTGCTTATGGCTAATTAATGCATGACGGGGTTAAAACCATAGAGTAAGCTGTCCTGCCAGGCTTTGTTCACCTTGAGGGGAAGGAGCTCAGCTAGGTAATCAAGCCTTTGTCCACTCCCCAGTCTACCAGATGAACTCAGCATGTGAAGAGTAGCCACATGGCTCACACAAGCCTAATTGTGTTCCTATATCAATAATTTAGGAACTTTCACCACCTTGTGGCTAAGCCAGGTTTATGTTCTGTGTAACTTTTCTGGTTACATAAGCTGGTTACGTAACCCTCTGGTTACGTAAACTTTGGGATGCGCGTGTGGCAAACTTCGAAGTATTTTACCAGGTTTCGCCGCGCTTGCATGCGCAGAAGTGGTCTGCACATGCGCAGAAGCAGTCCTCAGGTTGCGGAAACCTCGAGATCCGACTGGACCTCCAGAGCAGATTCTGTCCGCAGCCAGAGGTACCACTGTATTTGCCCCAAACTTGGATCTTGGCATCCAGGAATTCTCCGTTTATAGCTATTTTTCATTGCACCAACACTTTTTCCTTCTCACTGTAAGCAAGCACTTAGAGGGAAAAGTGTACCTTTGGGTGCTTTGTATTCCACCCCCTCTTCCCCGTCCTCTGTTTGGCTGCAGTCAGGGAACATCAACAGAGTAGAGTACAGTAATCACAGCCGATTATCCTCTGTTTGTTGACTCTCATTCAGTTCCAGCACCCTTCTGTTTGTTCTAGATTATGGCATAATCAAGAATGAGTGATAATGTGGTAAAAGGACAATGCCCTGCCCTGCAGCACTCAGAAAAGCAATAAGAAACCCAGACATCTGCCAAGAATCCCAAAGGAGCCTGTTTGAGCTGCATATAGCACTGTGACACTTATTCATTTCATACCTTCATACAAAGTATTTTGCCAGCTTCATCAGGTTTGCTAACTATGGCTGTTCCTTTTCTAAGTGCTTAAAGATTTATAGACAGAAGCTCTGAGATTTACAACAGCAAGCTCCTTTCATACCCTTTGGTACAGCTCATCAGGCCCTGGAGAGTTTAATTCATTTAAAGTAGCTAGGTGTTCCCTTACCATCTCTTTTCCTATCTTGGGCTGCAGCTCCCTCCTGGCATTGTTATGACCAGGTTGCACAGTGCTTTCCTTTTGGGTGAAGACAGGGGTGAAGTATTATGCTCGTCTACAACAGTAATAAAGTGTTGTTGTTGGGGTAAAGTGGGTGTGGAGTAGTGCTGCCTTCTTTCTGTCATGCAGTGCTATTTTTCTAGAAAAAGAGGTGCCGGAACTCACCATGAACACCTCAGTTGCCGGAACTGAATTCCATCAAGTTCCAGCTGAAAAAAAGCCCTGTTGCCACCCAATAGCATTTCTCCGTCTTCTCCACACAGAGGATATTGTTATGTACTGAAGTTCTCACCCTGGGCCAGCAGGGGGATACTGTAGATAGTTTTCACGCAGGTCCACAAATGCAAATAAGGGATTGAAAGTGACATTCAGTGATTGGATAGTTACAGAAAGTGGTTACTGTTGCATTGTAGTGGAGCTCTATATAAGCAGGCTGGCTGAACTCTTCAGTTCTGTTCTGTTCTGGCCTGTGAATAAACAAGAGCTGTTTGAAGAATCACTGTGTCGTCTGATATGTTCACCCACAACGTAACAGATTTACTACTTGCTTGTTCTTCCTTTTGCTTTGAATGTAGCCAAAGAAACCTTTATTGTTGTTTTTAACTGCCCCTGTAAGCCTGAGCTCCTTCTGAGCTTTGGCCCTGCAACTGTTGGCAACTCACATATATTCTTCCTTCTTGATTTCCCCTTTCTTCCATTTCTTATACATGCCCTTCTTATATCTCAGCTCATCTGTAAGCTTCTTATGACTTATGCAGCCCCACTAGTTTCTTTAGATGCCTCCCATCTAAAGCAGGCAGACTTGGGTAAGTTGCTGCCCTCGCCTGTAAAATGGGAACAAATATTTATTGGGGACGGGGCGCTTGACTGGCTTGAAACATACTCCAGGCTTACACCTATAGGACTGCTCTGCTTTACCACTTCTTCCCTTCACCCTCCACTCTTGGGTCTATTTTGAAGAGGAATGAAATAAAGATGACAAAAGCACTCTGCACCATTAAAGGTTTCTTAGAAATAAAAGATCGTAATAAAAGGCGAAACTTGCTATCCCCCTTTAGTTCACCCTGGATTATTTCCAATCCTCTTTCTTGACTGAAGCAAATTAGTGCTAGAAGTAATCCATTTATCAAAAATTTCATAATGGAAATGATTGAAATCTGCCAGTTAGTTCCATTATGCAATTGGAACTGATTGGTGCTGAGCCACTGGCAGGATGGCATCTTAATCAGTAACTTTAGCTTGGCTGAATGAACATGGAAATAACTGTTGAGATTTGCAGATGCTTGAGGTTTGGACTTCATTTTTAAAAAAAGTTCTCCAAAAGTCTTTCTGCCTATGGCTGAAAGTAGCTGGCCACTCCCAAGTTATTTTTAACTGTTCTAAAAATAGAAGCTGAAGTCTCCGTTGAAATGAACAAATTTTCGGATTGTAAGAAGCAGGAAATGATGATGTGTGTCTGTAGGTAACAGTTAGGGACAGCAATATCAAGTCACTGCAAATCTAATCACTTTGGGACAAAGTCTACTTTTATTTTAATTTTATTGTCTTTGGACCTTAAAATCCAGAGTGGTTCAATAGCTGTGCTGAATCTCAGTGCAATCTTCTACCACATTTGTGCTACAGCTAGCCTGTTCTTATTGTTAGAAACGTTTCCCTAATGATTGATGCTTTTGAACTATGGTGCTGGAGGAGACTCTTGAGAGTCCTATGGACTGCAAGAAGATCAAACGTATCCATTCTGAAGGAAATCAGCCCTAGTGCTCACTGGAAGGACAGATCGTGAAGCTGAGGCTCCAGTACTTTGGCCACCTCATGAGAAGAGAAGACTACCTGGAAAAGACCCTGATGTTGGGAAAGATTGAGGGCACAAGAAGAAGGGGACGACAGAGGATGAGATGGTTGGACAGTGTTCTCGAAGCTACAAACATGAGTCTGACCAAACTGTGGGAGGCAGTGGGAGACAGGAGTGCCTGGCGTGCTCTGGTCCATGGGTCACGAAGAGTCGGACACGACTAAACGACTAAACAACAACAATGATTGACCTAAACCTGGAAACAGAAAATAAACATACTTAAAAATTACATAAAGGACTTAGGTAGTGTCAATAGAGTGTTTGAAATGCATAGAGAAGATCCAAATCCCTGCCAAGACACAAAGCTCACTGGGTGATCTTGGGACAGACATTATCTTATTCTGCCCAACCTACATCACAGGAGTTGGTGTGAGGATCATTTGGCAGGGCAGAGAACCATCGCATGCCTTCCTGAATTCCTTGGAGTGAAGGTGGGGTAGGAATGGAATGAAGGGTCCATGTGAACATTGGTTGTAACATTGCCTTAGGGTTGTTCTCGCGTTCCAGTGCCATAGCTACTGGGGGAGGGGGCTAGCTCCTTTTTGCCCCAGGTAAAACTTCCAGAGGTGCCATTGAGGCTCCCAGCCTGTGTGTGTGTATGCAAATGCATGGGGGGTGGGGTGGTGCCAAACTGGGTCTTTGACCGAGGTGAAATAAAGCTCAGTTTCACCCCTGTCCCTTTCTTTTCCAACCCAGCTACTGTGCCTTTTAGTAATTGAATGCCAGCCAGAAGGACATCAGGTGATGCTTCTTTCCCCAACAGGAGAAAATTAATTCCTGCCTGTTCAAGGAGCAGGAGCCAAGGGAGGTTCCACTCTCCCCACTCCTGTATTCAAGTGTTTGTTTGTTTGTTTGTTTGTTTGTTAAGCTTCAGCTGCAACATGAGAAAGCATTTCCAACGCTTACAAGTTCTACAATTAAGCTTCCAAACTTTTTATGGTTAAAGGTGAATTGGTGTCGTCCAGTCATCTCTGAAGGGGCCCCAATGGAATATAAATTAATCTATTTTCAAAGACCTATGCCTTTAAAGGCCAATTCTTTGGGTTCCCAGGCAGCGTTATTTAATCTATATTGCTTGCTTCAGAGATGTCACTCAAGGGGGGCCTCAGCAGGCCAAGAAGCATTCCTGGTAAAAAGAAGCCCAGTTTTTTATTTTGCAGTTTGCAGGTAACTTGGTAGGACCTAGCCGACAGGCTCCTTTGGAACCCGTTCAAATAAATGCTTGATATCACAGGGGGCTGTGCAGAAAGAGGAGCTCCCCACCCAGCAGAGCTGGCCTCACAGGGAGTTCCTTCTTTGTGCATCAAGAGCTGGAGAGGGTGGAGCAGAACTGGGAAGTTTTGCTGCTAGAAATGTCTATGTTTTCAGCTGTGATCCAAAGGGCACAAGCACAAGCAGAGAATAGGATGTAAGAGACTGGTTCAAACACAAAGTTATTATGATATAAATTTTAATCTGGAGCATGAAGTATTATCCTCAGTTGGTGAATGGGTGCAGAGGCAGAGGGGAATGCAGAGGGCAGAGAGAAGTGGAGTACAGTGGTACCTCAGGTTACATACGCTTCAGGTTACATAAGCTTCAGGTTACACACTCCGCTAACCCAGAAATAGTGCTTCAGGTTGAGAATTTTGCTTCAGGATGAGAACAGAAATTGGGCTCCGGCGGCGCGGTGGCAGCGGGAGGCCCCATTAGCTAAAGTGGTGCTTCAGGTTAAGAACAGTTTCAGGTTAAGTACGGACCTCCGGAACAAATGAAGTACTTAACCCGAGGTACCACTGTACAACAAATAGAGGCCATGGCAATTCTGTTTAAGCTGTATATGTGTTTGAACATACATAAATGGGAATGAATATAAATACATTCAGGAATGTCAAGAAGATTTCCTGGGACCAATACACTGTAAGTGAATTGGGTCTCCTGCATTCCCGGTTCATGCAATCTATTGGCACGAGCTGCCACTTATCTCTATACTATATTTGCACTAGTCTGTCATCACACTGTTTTCCTTGGCTATTTCCCAAGGTACTAAAGGCAGAGGTGGGGGAAGAATGAGGACCGGTGAGCTAGAAAAAGAAGGGAACTAATGCCTGTGGTAAATGACTTGAGGTGGTTAATGGGAATGTTGGGGAGAAAACTGGGTGCCTGAGGTAAGCAGTTAGACAAACACATGAGTTTTGTAGGCTTGGCAACAGAGTGAGCACATCTGGGCTGTCAAACTCCTCTCCCCATTTTATCATAACCCAAATTTCCAAGCTGAACAAGGCAAACAAACCAACTGAGATAGAAAGTCAATAGGGTGGTGGTAACTTGTTACCTCAAGAGGCAGTGGAGTGCACCTCCAGGGGTGAAGTCAAACCACTGGAGAATCACAGCACCTGCTGTGGCTGCAGATAACTTATAACTGCAGCCGCCCACATTGTTATTGCTGAGTTAGCAGCACCAAAGTAAGCTTGGACAGTGTGTTTGAAGGTCCTGGGCATGGATGTAGCCAGGGGGCCGGGCAGAGGGGGCAGCTGTCATCATACCCAATCAAGTAAAACAATAGAAATACTTAACTGACCAATCACATTGGTTCTGCCCCCCTAAGAAAAGTCCTGCCTCCGCAAAATCCTGGCTATGCCCGTGGTCCTGGGCTGTCCAGATGACGAGACCCTCCCTCTAGGCCTCACTGATGTGGTCCAAAGGAAATGAAAGTAATACACTTGGCACCAGCTTGGCTGCAGGAGTTGTCAGAAAGAGATGTAGAAGACTCCATCCAACAGTCTTAGGGACTCCACTCCGGATTTGTTTAGGGCTTACTCCTTAGCTTAATTTCCTCCTGAAGATATCCCACAAGGCAGTAGGTATGGATATTTCCTAAAGGTTTATTCCTGAAGTCATTATCATGAATGAGTGTAGCCACAAGGTAGTGGAGGTTTAGGATCAGAGATTTCCTTCTCCTAGATGGGCTACCTTGCCAGGCTGATGAGCCCAATCTGCCCTTCAGTTCCCTCTACAGCATGTGCAGCAACCACCATCTTGATCATTGGACCCACTCTTGGTCTTGTCTGCTCAATCCGTCAGAGCCTGTCTTCGCATACAAAGGAAGATTGCAGCATTTTTGACTAAAGGCGAGTAAGAGGCGACATGATAGAGGTTTATAGAATGATGGGTCTCATGGAGAAAAGTTTTTCTACCCCTGTCATAACACTAGAACTTGTGAACATTGCTTGAAGCTGAATTTTGGGAGATTCAGGACAAATAAATTAAAGGACTTCTTCACACAGCACATAGTTAAGCTATGGAACTCGCTCCCACAGGAGGCAGCGATGGCCAGCAATCCAGATGGTTTTAAAAGAGGATTAGATAAATTCACAGAGGATGATGCTATCCATGGCTACTAGCCATGATGGCTATGCTCTAGCCTCAATAGTTATCAGTGCTTCTGGATGCCAGTTGCTGAAACCACAGGAAGAGAGAGGGCTCTTTTGCTCAGGTGCTGCTTGCAGGTCTCCCCAAATGGGCACCTGGCTGGCCACTGTGAGAACAGGATGCTGGAATAGATGGGCCCCTTTGGCCTGAGCCAAAAGGCTCCTTTTATGTTTTCAAAATGGAAGTGTAAGGAGTGCAGCAAGTGCATGCAAGGATGTTAGAAGTAGGGCTAGCACATTACCTGAATAGGACTCGATTCTCTGTGTGGCCAGACTTCCTATACAGTATGTTTTTGTAACACACATACACAAAATAAACTCGTTAACAGAATGTCACTTCGAAACCAAAGAAGACTCTGGTGCATTGGGATTATGAAATAAAAACTCAAGTATATAAAGTCATGCCAAGAATGCAGCTACCTTGGTGATTGATGCTTGGCAAACTCTGCCTCAGGAATTCTAGCACTCTCAATAGAGAGCTGGCCTAGTCGGGGAGTTGCTGAGTTAATGGGGAAATCCTAAACATAATGTTGCAGTTTGGAGGCAGGTCAGTATGCAGGATGTGTTCTGAGTTACTTCCGATTCTTGGGGTCCTATACACAGCAGGGGTTAAAATCTGACAGAAGATTCTATTGCTGAACTAGGCAATTGTAAGATAATGGCCTCAGCTTGCCTCTTAAGTACTTTCATTCCTATAACCAAAGAAGTTGCTCAGGACAAATTCACGGAGAAGGAGAGGGGTATTGATGGCTGTTAGCCAGGATGACTGTGCTCTGCCCCCACAGTTGGAGGCAACAATGCTTCTGAATGCCAGTTGCTAGAAACCACAGAGTGGGGGAGTGCTCTTGAAAGGTCCTGCTTTTGGGCTGTTCTCACAGTGGCCAAGCAGATGCCCCTTTTGGGAAACCTGCAAGCAGGACCCCAATAACAAGTGCACTTCCCCCTCCTTTGGCTTTCAGCAACAGGTATTCAGAAACATGACTGCCTCCAACCATGTATTGCACATTGCTTAGTATGCAATGCCATTATCTGCAATGCAATCATGGTGGCGGGGGGGGGGGAGGGGGGACAGGCTGTTAGATTGGCTATTGCACACAAGTAGTTCAGCCAGTAATCAGCCTGAATGGGGCTGATGAGAAGCTGCATGCTTCCAGGTTCCTTGCAGCGACTTAGAAGCCTCAAAAGAGAGTTGTGGAAAACAGGAAGCAGAGGCAGGTATAAGACTGCTTCCTCTGCTTAAAGGAGGATAAGGAAACTGAAAGGGAGTGGTGGGTTGCCTCACCTCCTGCCCACATCTGATAGGAAGACAGGGAAGGGAACAGTTAGAATAATAGAATCATAGAACTGCAGAGTTGGAAGGGACAACGCCCCCCACATCATCTAGTCCAGTTCCCTGCAATTCAGGAACCACAAGTTGCCCTAAACCTCTGTGACACAGGGTATTGCTGCATTGGATACAATGTAGAACATAGTCCCCTGGTTTTAGCAAAGAGGATACAGTTAGGAGTTTGGGCAGGAAAACTGGGAGAGCGTTCCCACAGCTTTGTCCAGGAAGGCTACTTTGAATGAACCTTGCATATTGCATACAGGAACAAAGAAACCTGCTCCATTGATTGTCTCCAAGGGACAGCTCACTTGGTAGAGTATGAGACTCTTAATATCAGGGTTGTGCCCCACAAAGAGCAAAAGATTCCTGCATTGCATTTCAATGATTCTATAAAAGTGGTTCTTGTCTAAAGTGAGCTTAAGGGAAGTAGCCCCCAAGGGCGAAAATGGGTTGGGAAGCATTTGTTTTCTTTCCTGCCCTGTATGTGAGTTTGCTTTCCAGAAAGTCGAGGTGACTCGCTTGAAAATGTAGAATTTCTGAAGGTGTTCAAGCCATGGGAAAAACATTGGGAGCTTGTCATTTCCCCTCCAAAAAATAAACAAATGGAAATATTGGGGGGGGGGATACATGCAATAACTTGATTTTCTTATCAATTTTAAATTTCACTACTTTAAGAACATGAAATGCATAAGCTGTATCTTAGCACATGACATCGTACTGTTCACAATATTTATTAAGTTTGAAATTAGGAATCATTGGCAGCACAGTCCTATAATAGGCAGTGTGGTACAGTGGTTAGTGTGTCAAACTAGAACCTGGGAGAGACTAGGATTTGAACCCCAACTCAGCCATGAATCTCACTGAGTGACTTTGAGCCAATTGCTACCTCCCAGCCTGACATACCTCACAGGGTTGTTGTGGGGACTAAATGAGAGTGGCAGAACTGTGTATGCTACTTTGAGTGTAAAAGGTGACACGGGGGGTGGGGGAGTGGAAAACAAATGCAATAAATAAATAAATGTCTGCTCAGCAGTTAATTCCCATCAAGTTTAATGAGAAATATCTATAAGACTGCAGCCTTGGTTTCAGGCAAACAATAACTTCAAATATTCATGCGCAGCACCATAAGGTACCAAATATACCTTGGTTTTTGCCACTTGGGAAAATGGGGGTGGCAGTGGAACTGAGTTTTTAATTACTGCTTCTACTATTGCTATTATTATTTGAGAAAGCACACACATTTCAATAACATACAAGAAGAAAGACAATACAATACAACGAATAAATATTGAACATAAATACATTTGGGGGGGGCTTGTTATGTTCACAACCCCAAAAAAGAATTACGTACTGTTATTGGTATTGGGGGGCACTAAACCCTCTCCCCAATTTAATTATTTTGTTACATATAACAATACAAATGTCTGAGAGATTTCAGCAAGCAAGCAAGAAGAAAAGAATTATGCTGAGTAGAGAGAGATACAAATAATACTAAGAATAATAAGATAATGATTCCATGAAATAGCAATGGAACAGTCAATAATAAGTCCTGGTGTACAGTCATATCCAAATAAAAGGATACTTTGCAGGAACTTTCCAGCCACAAGTGAGCTCCCCCCACCGCCCCTTTTTAATAGGTCTTCTCCATCAGCCTAGTCAGTATGCACACTGCTTTTCCATAGGAAACCGTGTTCTCCAAAGAGATAAATATCTAGGAAGAAGAGAGGAAGCTACACACACACATGCGCGTGCGCACAAAAAACCCTTCCCAGCAACTCCATAAAGCAACAATGATATATGATAAATGGGAGGCATAACATTTAGTTGTTTGGGGTGGAAATAGTATATTTGTTAGTGTTTAGTATTTGTATTTTCTAGTTGTTTGTTTCTCTCTCCATCCCACGACCTCCACCCAGGGTGCACACGGGGAACACACTGACTGTCCCACCAATACCATGGGAGTCTCCCTCCCTCCCTCCCTGCCCTGGATAATGTGCATGCGCTCTGTGCTTCCAAATGGCATCTGGCTGCCTGCTGGGGGTAAAGAATAACTGGGGGGAAATGGGCCCTTGATCTGATCCAACAGCCTGACAATTATATATATAATTATATAATAAAACACTTTTCCATTTAAGAGTCATTGTGTGCATATTATATATAACTGAACAACTAAAAAGAAAACCCACGAGAAATGTTATAGTGTAAAGTATGCTAATTGTATAGATATATCATCCCCAGTACATCACTGCGCATGTGAAACCCACGCCTCAGGAAAAGAAGAAGAATGAAATAGTGCTATAAACGAGCCATTTGTGTGTGGTTGATTGTGCCAGTAGATTACAGTGGTCCCCAAACCTTTTTCAGTCCCCTTGGTTTCATAAATGCAGCCCTCCCCACCCTGTGCCCCTACAATACCTGATAAAAAGCATTATTCAGAATAGTAGTTTGTATTACCCTCTAAGGAAGATAATAACGCAATAAAAATTAAAAACAGTAACAATTCATTAAACATTTATTCACAATCCAATCAAAAGTATTTAATTAATTCAGCAAAACTGGTTAGTTTAATCCAGTGATACTTGCTCTTCTAAGTCTGATGGTCGTTTTCACCTCCAGTATCCTCCCCCTGAGCAATCCCACTGCCCCCCCAGGGGGTGGTACCACTCATTTTGGGAACAATAGCTTTAAAGTGTCAGGGGGAGACTGCAGGAAGACAAGGGGAGCCCCCATTTCAAATCCCCACTCAGCCACGAAGCACACTGTGCCAGCATAATTTACCCCTCGGGGGTGTTGGGAAGACAAACGGGAAGGGAGGGGGAAGGTTTATGTCACTTTGAGCTTCTGGGAGGAAAGGGGGGATATAAACTTAATACACGCTGTTCCGTTCTTTGCAAAAGAAAGAGCACGGCATTTTCTTCCGCTTGAAAAAAAAGATGGAAGAAATATAAGGTGGATTTCATAGAATGCTGTAAAAGTGAGAAACACAGAATTATAAATTGTAGAGTTTGAAGGAACCCCAAGGGTCATCTAGTCCAACCCCCTGTAATGCAGGAATAGTGAAAGAATTTGTGTGTATTGATGTATGATATAGCTACAGGGAACTGTCTGATCCCCTTTCGACGCCATCTAGGCCGGTGGCTATTAGCTCACCTTGTGGCAGGGAGTTCCAGAAGGGAACGAGTTCTTTCCCGAAAGCGCTTAAGCGCTCGAGCGATAGCAAAGTGGGACAGAAAAATCCCCTCTCCACCCTCCCGCTCCCCATCGCCCTTCCTGCTCCCGGGGGTGGGGTGAGGGTTGTTCTGCAGAAGGGGTGGGCGAGGAAGCCCCTGAGGGGACCCAATCCTCGCCTGCCAGCTTGCGGCCGGAGTCAGGACGCCAGGCTCGGGAGGGGCGGGGGCTCGGGAGCGACTGCCCCAAAGAAAGGCGGCGCACGCTCCGCGGGCCCACAGAGGTTGGCGGGCGGGGAGAACTGCCCAGTCAGTCGAGCCCGTTAGCAGAAGGAGGCGCCCAGCAGCAGCAGCAGCAGCAGCAGCGACAGCCGCCCTGCCCAGAGACTGAAGCCCGCCGAGCCAGCCCGAAGGCACCATGCCCAAAACGGTACGGAGAGCCTGCCGGGAGAGGCTTGCGCCCTCCACGGAGAATGGGAGGCCCCGCGCATTGCACTTCTCCCTCAGCCCCGCTCTCGAACTGAGAGTCGACCCCGTTTGCTTCCCGCCTGGGGAGGAGGAGGGCTTCCCTTGCGCGCGTAAAGCCCCCTCTGCGCCTCAGAAACTCTTTGCTTGACCCTACGCGCCACGGAGGCTTCTCTGCTTCACGTTCTCCGGGCGGGCTCCGGGCCGCGGGGTGGAGGGGGTTGTGGGGAGGCGGGCGACAGTTCGAGCCCGGCTGACGGCGACGGGGCGGGGGATGACGGCGGCTCCCGGCCCTGCCACTTCCCTAGTCTCCCGGTTGGCGGCGGGTCTCTCCCGTCTCCTCCTTTCTCCGGGGCCCGCTGACCCGCCTGAGGCATTTGGGTCCTTCCCTCTCTCCTTCCCTCACTCTCTCGCCTCTTCCTCGTGAATGGGACACATTCATGGCAGGAAGGAGGAGGAGGAGGAGGGAGGGAGGGTCTTTGTGAAGCGGGAGGGCAAGCGCCCGCTGTCGGGTGCTTGGCTGACTGAGGGGGCGCGCGGGCGGCTCTCCAAAGCCAGTGGGCCTTCTCCAAGGGGCGTCAGTCGGGGCGCGCCTCTAGCCGCACGAGGAAGTTGTGTCCTCCCCCCTCCCTGCCAGCCCAGCCTAGCCCACTCTTCTCGCACCCCCCCCTCCTTGATGCGCCCCGGCCCACGCCCCGCTTCGGGCCTTGAGTTGGCATTTGTTCCTCAGCGCTTCTCAAGAGCCACTGAAAGTTCGGCGGTTGGATGGGGGCCTGTTTGTCGCTGCCATCTCCCTCCCCCATGTGGCCGGAGATGTGTGACCGTTTTTCCTCGGAGAACTCCTCTTAGCTGAAACTGAGGCAAAAATCCCGGGAAAACCTCTTTGAGTAGAGAAGCTGGATGTGAATTCAGCTTTTGAGCAGGTCATGAACTGAACCACTTCACAACTTTCCACTCCTGTTTATTACTGAGACCAATCTAAATTTATTTGCTACCACCTATATATGGCAGTCTGATTGATTCAGAATGCTAGATGCCCCAGTTATGTGTTCTGTGAAACCCAAGGACTCTGACTGTACATTGCAACACACTGATGATGCCTTTGGGGTTGTTCCGAACATTTTGTCACCCACTCTGAGCGTTGTTTCAGCAATGGGAGGGTGGGGGTATAAATATTTTCTGTAGTTATATATGTAGCATTGCTCGTTTCATTTGGCGGGTTGGACAGGGCAGCATCCGTTGGCGAAAGGGCAGGTGTGGTCACCCTGCAAAAGTGCAGTGCTACCATTTGCTCTGTAGGGATAGCTGGCGGGGCCTGGGGAGGTAACGATAGCTTGGCATTTTGTGTTGTGATTAACGCGCCCCCCCCCCAAAAAAAACAATTTGCAAAAGTCCAAGTGATCAGTCTCTGAGAGGACTAACTTGACCAGGAACTTGAGTTAGGACTGCAAACTTTTAAGCAGCAGAAAGTTTTGTTCTTTTTTGAGCAAAGGTACATAATATTACTGGGGGCATGCATCCTTATGAATACATGTTTTTCTGAGGGCTGGATGCAAAAGAAGATGGGCACTCCTTACCTTTGTGTAAAGGGGGACAGGCATTCATTACAAGATGCTCCTTCCCAGTGTTCCCTCATCTTTACAATCATCAAGGTTACTAGAAACTCCTGTTCTCTTTTGATTCAGGTATCCAATGCATAATTCCTGCTTTTATTTTTCTCCTCACCTTACCTAAGGCTGCAATCTTATGTATGTTTGCAGGGAAATATGCCCCACTGAACTCAGAGGGTCTTACTTGTGGGTATATGTACATAAGACACCACTCTGCAATTTTCTGTGAAAATTACCCATGCTTACCGTATTTTTCGTCCCATAGGATGCTCCGTCCCATAGGACGCACCTAGTTTTTTTGGGGGGAAATAAAGGGGGAAAAATTCCTTTATTTCCCCCCCAAAAGCAGGTCGGGGAAACCCAACCAGGTCCAGCGACAGCGGGATGGCGGCGCTGCGCCTCCCTGCTGTCCCCCGAGCTTGTAGGGCTGGCCGATGTCTGCCCGGCGTGAGGGGCGCTCTGCTTCAGGGTGCTCCGCTCGCCGGGCGGCAGGCTGCTATCCGCAGCGTGGGGAGCCCTGCGGGGAACTCCTGCAGGGTTCCCCACACTGCGGATGTCTGCCTGGCGCGAGGGGCGCTCTGCTTCAGGGCGCCCCCCCCGCCGGGCGGCAGGCTGCTATCCGCAGCGTGGGGAGCGCTGCAGGGAACTCCTGCAGGGTTCCCCATGCTGCGGATGTCTGCCTGCTTTTAGGGCGCCCGACGCTCCGGGAAGCAGGCTGCTATCCGCAGCCTAGACATCCCTGCGGGACCTCCCGCAGGGCTGCCTAGGCTGCGGATGTGTTCCCGAAGCCTGGAGAGCGAGAGGGGTCGGTGCGCACCGACCCCTCTCGCTCTCCAAGCTTCATCGAAAGCCTGCATTCGCCCCATAGGACGCACCCAGATTTCCCCTTCATTTTTGGAGGGGGAAAAGTGTGTCCTATAGGGCGAAAAATATGGTAAGTCTCAACTAAATCAATGGAGCTGATGTTGCAATAGGTCTCACTTATTTCGGCGTAACTTAAGCATGCCTCACTTTCAAGGGCTTGCACTACCCACTGATAATTTTGTGTGAGGCTAATTTGCAAGGAGTTTCTATCTTAGGAGCTATGGAGGGGGGTTGGTATGCACAGCATTGCTGCAAGCTGTGGGTAACTGGCCTGGAAAGACCCTCCTCTGCCTCAGACCCTGAAGAACCACTGCAAACAATACTGAGCTAAATGGACCAATGGCTTGACTCAGTTTGAGGCAGCTTCCTGTGTTCCGTTTTGCACTTACAAAAGTGTGTGTGTGTGTGTGTGTGTGTGTTCAGAAATAATGAAGCTCCTGCTGCTTGTACTCAGTGGAGGCGGCTGGATAAATTAATGCAGTTGTGCAACTTTCCATTGGCAACCGCCAGCAAGCAGTCATGCCCTCTGGTTGCTTTGCATCTTAGAAAGACTTGCATGAGA
Organism: Podarcis tiliguerta; assembly: GCF_965153285.1. NCBI lineage: Eukaryota > Metazoa > Chordata > Lepidosauria > Squamata > Lacertidae > Podarcis > Podarcis tiliguerta. The sequence continues at coordinate 20,461,978 of NC_139553.1, forward strand.
GTTTTATTCTCTTCCACGAAACGCAAAAAACACCACAGGAAGATGCCAAGCCCAGGATGTCTTCTCCCTATATCCTGGCCCTTCAATGGCACCAGCTCTCCAGGCAGAGGATTGATCACATCTCACTGCAGGAAGCATAAAGCAATCTCTTTCTGCTTGGGTTTTCCCTGCTATGGTGAAACCCATCTATGGGTAGGACAACCACTTTACTCTTAGAGGGGATTTTGAGCATTGATAAGCATATACTCCTGAATGTGTTTCTTAATGAAGTATCAGAAATTCTGTGACTATGAAAACTACATCAGCTGTCGTAGATGCATAACGGTATAACCAGTTTAACACACTTTGTTGCTAAAGTTAGGAACCACAAGAAACTGCCTCATACTGAGTCGGGCCATTGGTCCATCTTGCTCAGTACTGTCTACACTGACTGGCAGCAAGGGCTCCCAAGGGTTTCAGGAAGCAGATGCCAAGAGGGATTGAACCTGAGATCTTCTGCATGCAGATTCTCCACCACTGATCTTTGTTCTCTATGGGTCTTCCAGCTTTCTTGTAATTCATAATTCATTTCTCTCTTTGAGTTGCAACAGAGCCTTGTCTCAGCTTGACTCAAAAGTATTTCTTGGCTAAGGGAGGGTCTGTTGCCTTAAATGCTGAGCTTCTCAAGCCCATACTTGACTTCCTTTTGAAAAAAGGAGGTTGTCTGCGGGGAAGGCCCTCTTTATGTAAAAAAGGAGAGAGACTTTTGCAAGAAACACTTTTGCTTCTTGCTATTTAGTTTCCAATTAGAAAACTTCTGGAGCTAACAAAAAGTTAGAAATCCTAAAACAGTTTTTTTTAAAGAGAGAGAGAGAGAGAGAAGCATGCAGCATAGGAGAGTAAGATTTTTTTATTTTTTTTAGAAGGAAAATGTTCCATGCATATCTCTTTAAAGTAATGAATGAATTGTGATTCCGGCGCACCTGACTGTTGGGAAAGACCTGTTCGATTCTTTGATCTGCTGTTCCCTTGATTATACAATAGGTTCTTTAAAGGGACCGATATTTGATACTTTCCATTTCTTTGATGGCATATAACCTTTGAAATGAGATTGGTTATACAGATATTCCTTTCCCTTCCTTAAGTTAGAACATTTTGGCATGTGAAAACCCACCCCAAAAAGAGAGAGAAAGAAAGCGACTTCATTCTTCCAACCCGTTTTCTACATGCTGTCTGAGCAATGAGTAATTTTTAGAACTTGCATCAGTCAGTAACTAGGAACACACACTGTAGGAATCATTGCTAAGACATCCAGTGGTTCAGATGAATGTTGTAAGGAGGTGTCACTTCCTGCCCCTCCACACCCTGTTGCAACTCTTCTTCTTAGCCTTGGTGCTCCAGCTTAGGGGCAGCTTTGCAGATCAGTTTTGTGTACAGTGGTACCTCGGGTTACAAACACTACGGGTTACAGACTCCGCTAACCCGGAAGTAGTACCTTGGGTTAAGAACTTTACCTCAGGATGAGAACAGAAATTGCACAGCAGCGGGAGGCCCCCATTAGCTAAAGTGGTACCTCAGGTTAAGAATGGTTTCAGGTTTAAGAACGGACCTCCGGAACGAATTAAGTTCGTAACCAGAGGTACCACTGTATTTGCAGATAATGAGTGTTAAGTAGCTGCATATGGAAGTCCGAGGTGGATTCAGAAGCTAAATGCTCATGAATGTGGACATGCAGATTTGATTAAATATTTAGCCTTCTGGAATGAGTTAAAGACCTGCTAGCCAGATTCCTCCTTTGGTGGGGATGTCTTAAGACTATCATGTTTGGATCATGTTTAGATAACAAATATGTGAGGTTAACTACTATGTATCTGGTAAATATCTGTATGCTATAATTGTTAAAGTGGGCTGCTGGATATGTTCTGGAAAAAGTCCTGGAAGCCTAGAATTAAGAATTGATGCCGGAACATGGGACACAGAGATGCTTTTCTAGGCTTGCCGTTACATGTAATGACTAAGTGGTTATGGCATGGACCTTGGCTGGGGTGTTTGCAGCCTGCTGTTTCACTAGAATAACTATTATCTAGATCTATTACAGTCGTTATGGGACGCGAGTGGCGCTGTGGGTTAAATCACAGAGCCTAGGGTTTGCCTATCAGAAGGTCGGCAGTTTGAATCCCCGCGACGGGGTGAGCTCCCGTTGCTCAATCCCTGCTCCTGCCAACCTAGCAATTCGAAAGCATGTCAAAGTGCAAGTAGATAAATAGGTACCGCTCCAGCGGGAAGGTAAATGGCGTTTCCGTGCACTGCTCTGGTTCACCAGAAGCAGTTTATTCATGCTGGCCACATGACCCGGAAGCTGTACGCTGGCTCCCTTGGCCAATAAAGCGAGATGAATACTGCAACCCCAGAGTCGGCCACGACTGGACCTAATGGTCAGGGGTCTCTTTACCTTTATTACAGTCATACCTTGGATCCCGAATGCCTTGGTACTTGGACGTTCTGGCTCCTGAACACCTCAAACCCAGAAGTGAGGGTTCTGGTTTGCGAATGTTCTTTGGAACCTGAATGTTCGATGGGGCTTCCATGGCTTCCGATAGGCTGCAGGAGCTTCCTGCAGGCAATCAGAACCTGTGCTTTGGTTTCTGAATGTTTTGGAAGTCAAACGGTCTTCCGGAATGGATTCCGTTTGGCTTCCAAGATACGACTGTACGTGTAAGGTAGTGCTTAGGGTGCAATTTTGCTTAAGAATGCAATAACACATTGCAAATTCACCTACTCTAACATTATTTACAAATATCCTAGCAACTAACAGGCACTTTGGCTATCAGAGGCTATCAGTATGATGGCTGTAATCTGCCTCTACAGTCAGAGGCAGTGATGCTTCTGAATACAAATTGCCACAAACTCCAGGAGGGGATAGTTCTTGGGTCCCTTTTGCCAGTTTCCCCTCTGGGTTAGCCACTGAGAGAACAGGATACTGAACTAGATGGGCCATTGGTTTCATCCAGCAGGCTCTCCTGGTGGTCCACCAAATACTATTTTGTCCACCCATTGTTTACATTGTTTATTTAAGCTGAACATGTTTGCATTGCAAGATACTTTGGGTATGTGTGTGCATTACTTGGTTTCTTCTTCTTCTTCTTCATCATCATCATCATAATTATTATTATTTATTACTTATACCCCACCCATTTTGCTGGGTTTCCCCAGCCACTCTGGGTGGCTTCCAACAGGAGATTTAAAATACATTAAAACATCAGTCATTAAAAAAGTTCCCTAAACAGGGCTGGCTTCAGATGTCTTCTAAATGTCAAATAGTTGTTTATTCCTTTGACATCTGATGATAGGGCGTTCCACAGGGCGGGAGCCACTACCGAGAAGGCCCTCTGCTTGGTTCCCTGTAACTTGACTTCTCACAGCGAAGGAACTGCCAGAAGGCTCTTGGCACTGGACCTCAGTGTCTGGGCCGAATGATGGGGGTGGAGACGCTCCTTCAGGTATACTGGGCTGAGGCCGTTTGGGGCTTTAAAGGTCAGCACCAACACTTTGAATTGTGCTCGGAACCTCTTGAGCCTGCTTCAGACTCGTTTGGGGCAAAATGTGTGAGCAGCCCACCCCAATCAAGTGCATTCAGTTTGCCTGACATGAATGGCTGATGAGGGTTTCAGCTGAGTGTGTGTGGCTTACTCAATGAAAGCATCACAATTGTGCAGATATTCTGCGATGTTGATTCCCGGTTGGCCCACTCAAACACAAAGTTGCAGATGTAGAATTGCATATTCTTATGAATTGTTATGTGCACCAGCCCTCCTAATTTCTAGAACAGCATTTCTCAAATTTGCTTTCAAGCAGGCCTCCACGCCCCAGCCACCCCAGTGCTTCCCTACTCTCTAGCCATGCTATAGCCTTCTGGTTGGAGCGATGCCAGTACCAGCAGTGCCCCATATAGCAGGTCACTTGGCATTCCTGGAAAAGTTGACCAGTTTTGCCTTTAAGAACAAAAGAACATAAGAGTCTTCTGGATCAGGCCAATGCCCACCTGATCCAGTGTCCTGTTCTCATAGTGGCCAACCAGATGCTGTAATGGAAAGGCCACAAGCATGATCCAAGCAAAAAAGGCTCTCCCCTCCTATGCTTTCCAGCAACTGGTATTCAGAAATGTTAGTGGCTCTCAACTGTGGATGGAAGAGTTTAGTCATCACAGCTGGTAGCCGTTGATAGCCCTCTCCTCCTCTTAAAACCTATTTTAAAGCCATCTAGTTTGGTGGCCATGGCACTGTGGTCTAAAGCACTGAGCCTCTTGGGCTTGCCAATCGCACAGCGGCTTGAATTCGCATGACAAGGTGAGCTCCCATTGCTCTGTCCCAGCTTCTGCCAACCTAGCAGTTCAGAAGCACACCAGTGCAAGTAGATAAATAAGTACCGCTCTGGCGGGAAGGTAAACTGTCTCCGTGCGCTCTGGCACTTGTCACAGCATCCCATTTTGCCAGAAGCGGTTTAGTCATGCTGGCCACAGAAAGTTGTCTGTGGGCAAACGCCGGCTCCCTCGGCCTGAAAAGCGAGATGAGCGCTACAACTCCATAGTTGCCTTTGACTGGACTTAACGGTCATGGAGTCCTTTACCTTTTACCCTTTTTTAAAAAAACCTGTGAGAGTGAGTTCCCTAGTTTAATTATGTGGTGTGTGAGTAAGTCCTTCAGAGCTGCAATTTTAAGGAGAAAGGTTTGTGTGGGTTATACGGTAAATTAAATTATTCAGTGGAAAAACATTCTTATTTGATAGAATGGCTAGTTTTAGTAATTACTTTAATTATGTCATGTATTATTTTGTTTTTATGTATCTTCTTTTGTAATGACTTCAGCTAAACAAAAAAGCAATAAAGTGGGTTTTTTTTGGTTTTTTGTTTTTGCTTGGTAAAGGTGGCTGGAAGACAAGACAAGTGGGCGGAAAGGAAGTTCTTTTCCCTCTAAGGATTAGAGCAGTGTTTAATGAACCAAAGGGGCATAAAAGGTTGATTTTTAGAATAATGGAATGGGAGATAAAGAAACTAAAAGCTATTATAGGAGGAAGAAGTAGAACCTGCTGCAAAGAAGAATGAAAAGGAATGTGGATATATGTTTTAATCTGTTTATTGTTGGTTTTGTGTTTTAAATTGTTTAGAGAGGTGTTTTATGGTTGTCTTTAACTGATACTTTTATTGTTTTATTCTCTTTGTAAACACTTTGAGCAGAGTATAAACTATGAAATAGAATAGATGCTTAGTGGGGGAGTGGGGTAAAATATAAATGTGAAAGGAGGGGGGGAAACGAGGGTACTGTCAGTGGCGCGCGTGTGTGTGAAAAAATATAAATTAAAGTGTCTTTTCTGCTCTCTCTTAAAAAGCCTACAAGTACAGGAATTGGGCCAAGGGTCGCTTTACTGCTCCTTCCATCCAGTGGTAGCAAGTCAGGAGCTTCTGGGAAGCTGGCAAGCAGGGGTACATGGCAGTGGCTCATGGTGGGGAGACAGGAACAGTGGTGTCCTCCCAGGGATGAAGGCTGGGGGAGCTCCATGTTGGTGGCATTGGCCCTGAAGGTACATGTGCAGCCTCAGCACCAGACCTCACCACCACTTCCTTCATGAGCCACCACTGAAGGTGGGGAAGGAATATCCTTCCATGAATGAGAAGTCTCAGGCCTGCTTTCCCCTGTCTGTATGTAGTATGCATGATGTGGACTGAAAGAAAGATTAAAGCTATGGTGTGACACAGGTGTACTGAAGCCCACTGAAATAAAAGTATTAAGGCATGTCCATCTGTGCTGGAGTGTGGCCTTCCTCAACTTGGTCCTCTTCAGAGGTTTTCGACTACATCTTCCATTAATCCCAGCCAGCATGGCTTCAAGAAAGCCTGGTGCACAATGGGCTTTTAGGGTCTCATTACGTTCCTCTGTAAAATTGCCATGTACTTAAATTTGCGCATAACTTTTTACGAAATCTCACAATGCTGATCAACGCTTTCCAGAAAGAAACTTCACCTTTAATGGTGACTTTCTAGTAATATGATTATGGATAATGTTGTTCTACTGCTGTAAAACACCCAGAAGTGTCTGTTTTTTAAAAATAATCAACCAGCATTTAAATTTCATTAAATTAATAAGTGACTGATTAATAAGTGACTTGGTAACTGTCCTCTATGGAGACGCTGATCATATGTCTGATACAAGAGATCAAGGCTTGTCTGCAGCTGTGGGGGGCCGCTTCCTGTGCTTGGGATTTTCATCTTTCAAGACACAAGATAAGTTAAACTAATGTATTGGCCTGAATATAAGCTGCACCTTAAAATTTGGGGGGGGGGGAGAAAAAAAAGACAATACCCAAATATAAGCTTTTCCCTTAAAATTCCACAGGCACTCACACCCCTTCTGTTTTACTGTATGTCTGTTTCAGCAGTGATATCGTAAAAGCCAGTTTTAGTAAGGTCGCGAATATAAGCCGCACTTTAACTTTTCACGGTTGGAATTTGGAAAAAATGTGAGGCTTATATTCAGGCCAATACGGTATATATCATGTTAGCAACATCTATGAACTTGTGGTTGGGATTCTTCCTTTTTAAAAAGTAGCACTCGTGGGGTGGGCTGGGTAGGGGCTGATTAAGATTAAGACTGCAGAATGGGGGAGGTGAGTTTTTCAGCAGGAAAAATGTGCATGTAAGGCTTTTCTTTAGGAACATCACTACCACTACTGACTGCATTCCATGGTCTGAATCCTTGCTTCTCTGCCTCCCCTCTACCAAAAAAAACATACCTGCTGGTATGTTCTGGTTTTTGTTTTAAAGAGGGAGAAAGAAGGAAGAAAGGAAGGGAAAAAGAAAGGAGGATGTTCTCAAACATAGGATTCAGAGACACGTGAGATCTACTGGTAGCTGGACCTTTCTACTGGGGTGGTGGCATTGTAGTGTTATGGAATTAATGCAGTTCCAGCTAGCACACCCACAAGCTTTCAAACCACCTGAGGGAGGCTTTCTTCATGAACCAGGTGAAGCAACCAAGACCTGCTGAGGTCAGTGGGACTAACTGTGAGTTCTTCATAGTTCCATCTCCTGCCAAAATGACACCTCAAAGCATAAGATTTCATCAAGCATCTCCCTCCAAAACAAATGGAACGACTTTGTTACCCACGGTAGTGAGATCCCATCACTGATGGCATTGTTTTCACAGGGACATGGCAAATGGTTCCTTTCATACGCAAGCACAGCTAGCGTCACCCGCACGTCTTCAGGAAGGTAAAAGGGAGAAATTGTTCTTCCAGGGGCAGGTTCTGGTGCTGTTGATTTGGATGTGGCTAAATCCGAAAGGGAAACCTAGTTTTCCCTTCCATAGTTTCTGCTGGTCCAAATGCATATATTTTATTGAATTTATGTCCCACCTTTTTCTCCAAGTAGCTCAAGTGGTGTACATGATTCTAATCTCCCTCCTCAATTAATCCCCACAACAACTCTGTGAGGTTGGTTAGGCTGAGAGGCAGTGACTAGTCTAAGGTCACACTTGCTGAGCTTCATGGCTGAGTGGGGATTCGAACCCTGGACTCACTCACGTCCTACTCCAACACACTAACCACTGCAGCATACTCTGTGCTGTGTGCTGTGACTTCATGTTGCTTACACACACACACACACACACACACACACACACACACCATGTACATGTGGATAAAGTTACATACAGTGGTACCTCAGGTTACAGATGCTTCAGGTTACAGGCTCCACTAACCCAGAAATAGTACCTCGGGTTAAGAACTTTGCTTCAGGATGAGAACAAAAATCGTACAGTGGCAGCACGGCAGCAGCAGCGGGAGGCCCCATTAGCTAAAGTGGTACCTCAGGTTAAGAACAGTTTCAGGTTAAGAACAGACCTCCAGAACGAATTAAGTTCTTAACCCAAGGTACCACTGTAGTTATGAGTTTGAGGCTGTGTGAGTTTGAGGCTGTGTGAGAGAGTGCAGACTTCATATGCCTGCATCTCAGCACCTGCAGTGTGTACATCCGGTGGCAGGAAATGCATGCTTTTCTGTCTCGAGTGAAATCTAAACCCTGAGATTAAATCTTAGTCAATAGGTTTAACTGGGCACATATGTGAACACAATAGTTCTAAAGTGAGCAGCCTCCTGCCTTTGTCCTTAGGCCATGCACACTTGTAGGAAGTGGCATTGCCTCCTACGTGTGCAAGGGAGGCAAAGTCAAAATCCTTTAAAGGGATGCTTGCCACCTGCTCTTTCTTTCGTAAGTTCTTGCAATAAAAAGTTAATTTAAAAAAGTGACATATTTATCCGATTTCTCTGTTAAAGGCTGTGACTCCAGTAGCTCCTCAGATATGTTTGTGCAACCCTCCATCTGCTTGTTGGAAGGGTCCCTTGCCACCATCCCTAAGGCGCACCATCCCTTGCTGGCTGTCCCTTCCCTGTAGCTATCCAGGGACTTTGCTTCTGCACAGTGGCAGGCATGCATTTTGGGGAGCCTTGAAGCTTGAACTGTTATTGGGGAGCCCTTTGCAACCATCAACAAGGTCTGGGTAACCCCTATTATCTTCTTGTGGGTTGTTCCATGACACATCACCACATATTTTTTTAACTACTGCATCTCAGATTTCGATTAAAAATGCCAGTCACTGTGTGAATATTTTATTTTCCATGCCTTACAATTTTTGAGTTGTGGGGTGTGGTGAAAATTAGATAAATGTTATATAGGTGCATGATGCATTATAGAATGATGAAATAAAACAAAGAAAAGAAAAGACCACAGTCAATAAAACTATTTTAGACACCTATGAGAATACATAGCACATGAAGCACATTTTACAAAATACATTTTTTCCCTGGTTTGCCTAGCAACATACTCATGTACAGTTTTGTCATATGAGAGCTTCCTTGCAATGTCAATTTCTAGAGACAATATACATAAAGAATTCAAGTGTTCTTCCATCATGGTAGACTGAAATGTGTTCTCCATAAAATACAGCGTTGCAAAATTCCTTTCTGCTTCACAGCTTGTGGTAGGCATTGTCAAGTACAGCTTAGGCACAGTAGTAAAACTGGGGAACATTTCAATTAGGTGTGGCTCACAAAAAGGCTGAAGAACCTCTGCACATTGCATTTTTGATGGCCTGTTCTGGGATTTCCTGTGGTGCAAATATTCTTTGAACTGATAACTCTTGTTTACTAATTTGTGGGCAATATAACTTTTGCAATATGATACCATAAGTTTAATACTGTCCTCATCAATTTCAGAATTGTTCACCAGTCTGCTCATCAGGTTAATCCTTTTGAGTAACTGGTTTATCAAGCCGTCATAGAATTGATATAAAACTTCTAAAATTGTCAGCTCCTCTGAAATAAGCAATACAACTTGTTCTATTTAAAAATTTCCTTGTAACAATGTGTTTGGGAAGCATCAGAACTTGAAGTGATAGCTTCACACAAACCTTTTGCTTCTGATTCATAATGTGCAATCCTATCGACTGAATTTTCTCTGAGTTCTTTAACAAATGAAAGTAAATAGGATAGCAGACAATAATCTTCAAATGCACCAAAACCAGGGTTTTGTAATTTCTTACTTGTTTGGTGAAATGCTCCAGCACTTCTTCTCAAATGACTGTTAAAATAGCATTTTCCAGCTTTGTCAACTTATGGTATAAATTCTTTGCATCTTGTTTACATTCAGGCTTCTCATCTGAGTCCTCAAAAATATGTTTCAGAGTTTGTAAAATGCCTGTATATCCATTTTTAATTGCCTGGACTGCTTCATAGTATGCAGACCATCTAGTTACAATTAAGGTCTTTACAGAAAAATGTAGATTGCTTAATTGTTTAAAATCCTCCATCTTCATATAGATCCAGAAAAGAAAAAAACCAGCTTCCTCAAAATGCCAAAATAGTCATCAACTTCAGGTACAACAGTAGACACTGCCTTCTCTCCAACAAGGTTAAGTGAATGGGCCATTGAACCAAGATAGGAACAAGCCTTTTGCCCTGTGGGTGCAGACCCTTTGCTCTTCTTTTTTCATGAGCCAGTCAACAAGACAGCGTGTTCCCATTAACTCTGGTTTTCCTGTGTTGTCCAAGCTGAGAAACTGTGGTTAATAGCTTGAGAAGGAAGGGTGGGTTGTGAGAACAACCCAAAAAACAAGTAAGTAAGTAAGTAAGTAAGTAAGTAAGTAAAGCTATAGTTCCATGGTTTGGCTGAAATGGGGACGTATAATAAATAGAAGACTTCTTGGTTTGTTGGCTGGCTAACAAAAGGGCTGGGCAATAGGCTAGTTCTCTTGCCATTGCCTACTTTGCCACTGGCGGTCTTACACTTTGATGGGAGGACCATCTGAGTGGGCTAGACAGCTCCCTCCCAGCTTGCTTCCTGCCATCTCCACTGTAGGATGTTGGTGCTATGTGTGGTGAGACATGTGGGTGGGAATCACTGTGTTTTTTTAAAAAAGGAAATACTGTGTCTACCCCTTTTTGTTTAGTTCCCACCTTGGCTTAGCCAAGAGATGCTCACCCATGTGCTCCACTTCTGCCTCCCAATGCTGAACTACATGCCCATTTACTGGTGTGTTTGCTTTATGAGGATTGCAAGTGTCTAGTCTAGTGGTAGGAGGCCGAGCTGTGAGCAAGAGATTTCTCAGTTCAAATTTATCTCTTGTCTTCTCAGCCATTAGTGGTGCTGGCTGGAAAATAGTTCAGTTTCTAAAAGTGATTTTGCGTGTGTGTAGTAAAATGTGTATTTGTAGCATTAGTGAATGCTGTTGAGCATGGGTAGGCCAACTAAGGCCCGGGGGCCAGATCCAGCCCAATCGCCTTCTATATCCGGCCCGCAGACGGTCTGGGAATCGGCATGTTTTTACATGAGTAGACTGTGTCCTTTTATTTAAAACGCATCTCTGGGTTATTTGTGGGGCATAGGAATTCATTCACTCTCCCCAAAAAATATAGTCCGGCCCCCCACAAGGTCTGAGGGACAGTGGATTGGCCCCCTGCTGAAAAAGTTTGCTGACCCCTGCTGTTGAGTTCTCATGTTTCAAAATGCTTAAATAGCTCAGTAAAAGTTGGTTTGTTTTTCAAAGCAAACAATAAATAACAGAAATAAATGTGACACACCAGTACAGATCAAGACATCCTTATTTCCCAAACTGGCATGGGTGGTGGGTGTTGAGCATCTAAGTCTGAAGCATAGGAAATAAAATCACACCACATGACAGAAAAATGTTTTGGCTCCTCCACCCCCCCCCCCCCGGAATAACGCTGTTTATGTGCATTTTTTCCACAGTAGCCAAAATCCGTAAGTTTTTATACCACACACTCAAATGCAGATTTTTAAGGTTTTCCATTTCTGGCCTACTGAAATACTGGCTACAGCCAACATCCATGTCAAAAGTTCTTTAGCGAGACAAGCTTTCAGGTTGTTCACCCACATATTCAGTAATAACAATTGGGGGGGAGCCTGAACAGGTGATTTAATTACTTTAGATTAGGGTTGTATTTAGCCCTCATAAACAGCACCCAGGTGGAAATTGCAGAAATGTCAGAGAAAAACCCTACGGATGGCAGCCCAGTGCGGTGGTGTAGATTTTGGCAAATTTCGTTTTTATTTTTTTGAGATTTCGCTCAACAACTTTTCTGTCCGGATATTCACTTTTTTGAAATATGGCAACCCTACTTGAAGTGTACATGCTTTCATCTTTACCTCTCCCATCCTTTTATAAATTCATCTCCATTTCATCTCCCTTTTGTGTTTGTGTCGGGGGCAGGGGGGTGTTCTTCCGGAGTTTTTTTGTGGAAATATAGGGCATTGGAAGCTTCTGATTCAGAAATTTATGGAAAAACCACATTACGGCCCTAAAGTGAACTCCTTCTTAAAGGCAAGTTGCTTTATCTCTGCCCCCTTAGCCTCCTGTCTGGTATTTGGGGGGTAATGCTGGTCAACCTTACAGGGTAGTGTTGGGTGTGGGAAACAAGACACCCTCTGCAAGTGATCTGCAAGTAGCTTTTCGATACTGCTAGCATGGGAGACTGTCTGGGGCTGGTGATGCGTCTTCTTCCCATGCGCAGAGTCGCCTACAAAGAGAAAAGGGCTGATTTCATGTGCTAAGTTGAACATGTGTGGGTGAACATGTAGCTTCTATTTCCAAAATGTTTATTTATTAATCTTTAACCCACTCTCCAGCTGGAAAGGCTCCTATAACAGCTTAGATACAATCAAATTAATAACAAGAGAGCCCCTGCTTGCGGGTTTGCAAGTCGTGCCACCACATGAAAGGAAAAAGGAACTGGGGGGGGAAGGGGGGGGAAACGTAGCCATACACAAAATCTTAAAAGTTAAATGGTATTTCTTAGGCATCAGTTATTGAAACACTTTCGGGAGTAAGTGGGGCTCACTGGAGCAGAACCGGTGGAATGGGTCTGCTTCTCATCTCTGTTATACTAGCAAGGCCAATTCTCTCTCAAAGGCAATACTTATTATACTCATCTATTTGTTGCATTTATATCCCACTTTTACTCCGTGGAGGTCAATGTGGCATGCATAGCTCTCCCTCTCCCCATTTACTCCCCACAACACCCCTGTGAGGTAGGTTGGGCTGAGAGGCAGTGATGGGCCCAAGGTCACCCAGAGAGCTTCATGGTCAGGTGGTCAGTTTGAAAACTGATCTCTCCCAGATCCTAGTCTGACACTCTAACCACTACACCACACTGACTCCCTGTTACCAGCTTTAAACTCATCATCTTCTCCAAGTTGAGCACTCCCACATATTTAGTGAGGGAACCTGCCCCACCCCAGTATAAACACAGCTGTAAACCTGGTTGCTCTCCCTATTGGTTAACGTGGGACCAGGATACTGCACAAGTCTTGGTAATAGACTAGAGCTAGTGTGACTCTTTGGGCTGTGACAATGCAGTATATTGTTGCTTAAGAATCCATGACTGGATGGCAGAGCGCAGCCATTGAGAGCCCTCTCCTCCATGAATTTGTCTAATCCTCTTTTAAAGCTATCTAGGTTGGTGGTCGTCCCTGCTTCCTGTGGGAGTGAGTTCCATAGTTTAACTAAGCACTGCTGTCGCAGCAGCCTTATCTTTATCCTGCTTCTTATGTCAGTTTTGGAAACCTAGGTAGGCAGTCCCTCTCCTGCCCAGTCATGCTCGATTGCTGCTCCCTTTTATTTGAATCTTGTCAGTCCCATCTGGAAACGTAACTCTCTCACACAGAGCAATGCAGTGAGGCCTGGTAAGGAGGGAGCTGTGCAGGAGCCCCCGCCATAGCTGGCCCGGCCCCACCCTCTGGGCAGGAAATGAGGCAGCAGCTTTGAGGGGAAGTCCTGAGCTTGAGACGTGTCCCGTGAAACTGCACTGCTGTTTAGCTTGCAGTGGGCTGTTCTCTCCTCGTCTGCCTGGCAGGAAGGAGCAGCTCTTCAGCCAAAATTGTGTGTGCACTTCCAAGTGCTCTGTCAGTTGGTTTGGACCTCAAGGTTTTTCTTCTCCTTTATTCTTTATTTTTTTGAACCTAACCCATTTGTGGCCTGAGCATCCCTTCTCCATGCTGCAAATACATGGGCAGCTAGGAGACTCCCTCTGGCCAGTCTCCAGAACTCAGAGGAAACTGGTGACTAAATGCTTCCTCTGAATGACGTCGTCTCCTGGACCTTTCCCTGACTTTGTGCAAAAAAGGCCTTATTTGGCTGATTTGCTCTTTGCACAAGCCCTCCCTGCATATGCACAATAAAGTTCCTGTTATCGGGCATTGAATCATCACCCTTAAGGTCAGGGCACCAAGGCCTGCTTAGGAGAAGAAACTCTTTGAGATTCTCAAGACTTTGCTGCCCACTGCCAAGAACAGCAGGACTTCTAAATGCATAAAAGAGCCCTGCTGTATCAGACTGAAGGCCCATCTAGCTGAGCATCCTGCTTCAATCAGTAGCTAGCCAGGTATATGCAGAAAAGCAGAGAGTCCCCCATAGTATCTTTACAGAGAAGCTGGTGTTAATGTGGGCTGGATGAGAGGTAACTGTTAGGTGGAATTGTAGCTGGTTGACTGACCGAACCCAAAGGATGCTCACTAATGGTTCCTCATTATACTGGGAAAAAAGGACAAGTGGAATGCTGCAGGGTTATGTCCTGGGCCCGTTGTTAAATGTCTTTATAAATGACTTGGAATAAGAAATTGAGGGGATGCCCATTCAATTTGCAGGCGACACCAAACCAGGAGGGGTATCTGCAGAAGACAGAATCACGATTCAATATGACCTTGACAGATTTGAGAATTGGGCCCAAACTAACAAAATTAATTTCAATAGGGACAAATGTAAAGTTCTGCACTTAGGTTGGAAGAACCAGCAGCACAAATATAAAATGGGGAACACATGGCTTGCCAGCAGCACACGTGAAAAGCATCTAGGGGTCTTAGTAGCTCATAGGCCAATGCGAGTCAGCCATGCGATGCAGAAGCAAAAAAGGCTAACGCTGTTCTAGACTGCATCAACACAAGTCTAGTGTCCTGATCAAAGAAAGTCGTAGTTCTGCTGTATTCTGCCTTGGTCAGACCACACCTGGAGTTCTGAGCACTTCAATTTAAGAAGGATATTGACAAGCTGGAACGTGTGTAGAGGAGAGTGACCAAGATGATCAAGGGTCTGGAAACCAAGCCTTATGAAGAATGGTTGAGGCAGTTGGGTATGTTTAACCTGCAAAAGAGGAAACAGAGAGGAAAGGTTCCTGTATTGCAGTGGAATTGGCTGGATGACCCTTAGAGTCTCTTTCAATTCCATAATTCTATGAGTCTGTTGTTTTATACTATTCTGAGCCATTATTGTCCTTGGAGATGACATGTCTTAGATGAGTCATTTATCATTATACCTATATATTCTACTGTTCTTTTGTTTCTGTCCTGTTAAGGTATTGTCTGTTAAATTATTCTGTTTACCTTACATAGTTGGTAGTTGAAAGAATATAATCATAGTGAGAAATGACTAATCTGGGTATCTTTGCTTGTTTCCTGAGCTTGGCAGAATCTTTTGTGTGTATGAAACCCCTTTTGTGTGTATGAAATTCCCCTGGGGAATCTCAAATTATGCCAACTTTTACTCGTGCCATAATCTATAGAAATAAACCATGTGAAGAGTTCACATTGGCACACACACCTTTGCAGTTAGATCAGGAAGGCATGCTTTCTTAATTTGAGTTTCAAGCAAAATGTTCTAACCTGAAATCTAAACTCTCTTAAGATAGCAGTATTTCTGTTTTCATGAAGCAAAAGATTTTGAAAATAACCCTCCTGAAGATAACAGATGCATAATGTCAGGGAGCTAGCAAGTTCTCTGACCTGTGAACTGCTTTTAGTTTCCCCAAGGCTGCAGTCTGTCCTGTTATTTCCCCAATAAAGAGCCAGGCATTACAGCAAAGGTGGAAAAACTTGCTTTAGTCAGGTGATAGAAGACCTCTTCTGTAAATATAATGCACCAGTCTCTGCAAATGGTTTAATATAGGCCTAGGACTTGCCAATCAGAAGGTTGGCGGTTCGAATCCCCGCGACGGGGTGAGCTCCCATTGTTCGGTCCCTGCTGCTGCCAACCTAGCAGTTCGAAAGCACGTCAAAGTTCAAGTAGATAAATAGGTACCACTCTGGCAGGAAGGTAAACAGTGTTTCCGTGCGGTGCTCTGGTTTGCCAGTAGTGGCTTAGTCATGTTGGCCACATGACCTGGAAGCTGTATGCCGGCTCCCTTGGCCAGTAAAGCGAGATGAGCACCGCAACCCCAGAGTCGGTCATGACTGGACCTAATGGTCAGGGGGCCCTTTACCTTTACCTTTATCTGACTTTACAAGTCTTTACAAGACTTTACAAGCATCCCTGATGACTGCAGTCTCTGTATTGAATGAGGTTTAGCATTGCTGCTATCCTTTACAGGACCTGTAGCTCCTGTTGTTTGTGTGTGTTTCAAATTCCACAAACTGCCTTATTGTGCAATAGATGCAGGTACTTAAAACCCTGTGGAAAAGCCTTCGCTGTTGGAGCACCCAGATCCATAATTCTCCCAGACTGGCCAGTGGCTCTCCAGGATTTCGGGCAGGTACCTCTCCCTGCTGTACCTGGAGATGCCATTGGGGATTGAACCTGGGACTTTCTGCATGCAAGGCAGGTGATCTACCAATGAGCCACAGCCTTTCTGCAATACCATGGCTCCATGGGAAGCTGAAATGGAAGCACAGAATAGAAGAGGTGTTTTCTAGCACAAGGGGTTGGCTGGCTGTAGTCTTATGTGCTGATGCTCTGCGCCAGCTGCTGCTTGGCAAAATCGAAATGTGACTTGCAAGTGTACCATGTTCAGCATCAGTCACTTGGGCAAATCATTGCAAAGGAAACCACTGCAGTTCTTTACTGGAGGAAAGAGTGGAGATTGATGTGTCCACGTGGTAGTTGCAGTAGCAGAAGATATTTTGGGGGAGGGGGCAGGTACTGCAAACTCTCTATTAATGGTGGGTGGGAATTGTAGTTTATGTGAAGACTCCAGTCTTCTTAGGTGGAAAGCCAGAGTGACATGACTCAGAAGACAGACTTCTCTTCTGGAGGTGCTGTACCCTGAACTTGTTGGGCAGTTAACTGCAACTGCTGTGGATTTTCTATTCTCTGCCTCCAAGGAATGCTAATTCCTCCTGCGTTACATAGGAAGGTATACAGACTCCTTTGGAGAAGCCTGTCCTCTACTGTAGTTATACTCTCACTGAGGAGCACCATATAAACTTCCAGAGTTCCCCAGAGCATTGTTCAGAGAGACAGACAGACTACTGAACTCTTTAACACATGAGCTAGAGGAATAGAACACTTGTTGGGCAGACACACTCTCACTCAAGGCATTTGTCACAACCCATAGTCTGAAAGTGGGTACAGTATCATCAGATGTAGCGAAATGCATATAACAATGTAAGCAAAAACACCACAAATGTAACACTGGCAACACCGAGGGCAGGGAAATACCACTCCCCAAAAGTTGGGTTGAATAAATTAATGGTGAGACAAATTCCTGGAGGCGAGGGCTATTGAAGTCTGCTAGCCAGGCTGGCTATGCTCTGCCTCCATAGTCAGAGGCAGCAATGCTTCTGAATACCAGTTGCAGGGGATCACAGGAGGGGAGAGGGTTCTTGTGCCCAGGTCCTACTTTGCAGGTTTCCCACTGTGGCCTCTGATTCGTCACTGTGAGCAAGAGAATGCTGGACTAGATGGGCTATTGGCTTGATCCAGCAAGGCTCTTCTTACGTTCTTACAAATAAACCAGTGGTTAAGATACTGCAGGAGATGGCTGAAATACGAGGGGCTGACATGAAAACTGTCTGTAGCACTTGGGAACCACCTGGGGATGGTACAGGAAGGCCTGTGCTGCTGTTTTCTCCCGTGCTCCATAGACCAGGGGCAGAAGCAGCAACCTTCCCTCCTCCCACCAGTGCTTTGGATTACAAGCATTCCTGACCTTTGCTCACACTCGCTTGGGTGCCAGGGATTCTTTAGCTGTGATCCCTGCATTGCAGGGGGTTGGACTAGATGACCCTTCGGGGGGTTCCAACTCTACAATTCGGTGATAGGAGCTGGGGACAAATACACATCTGGAGGGCAGCACACTGGCTACTCAAAGAGTGAAGCAACACATCATCAAAATGAGGTATTTCTCCAATGGTGCTGTAGATCTTTTGTGTCCATCCTTTGGTTTCTGGCTCCAATTCAGCTCTCATTCAGCAGTTGACCCAGTTCTAATACTGACTGTAATTACCCTTGGGGATGCTCTCCCTGAAGGGAAAAGTCGCTGAGCCTCATGCACAAGTTAACGCAGAATGCTGATGGTCAGATAAAATAATGTGTGCATGGGAGCAGCGTCTGGTGCATGGTACTTAATGCTCCCCACCCCCAAAACCAGCTCCTTAAGTGGTGTACTGCACGTACTTCCCCAACCCGGTGCCCTCCAATCATTTCTTTATTTTGACTACAATTCCCATCAGCCTTGTTGGGCTGGACTGGGAGGAGTTTCTCAGTTGGGGAGGAGCAAAGCACCCACAATCAACATCTGAACCATAGTTTTGTTTAACTATGGTTTAAAGTTATGTGCAAACCTTAAAAGTTCCTATCATTTTAGTGGGGGAGTGAACTGTGTGCTTTCCTCAGTGAGAAACTCTGCCTTAAAAGTGCTTTCACTTAACTCTATAGCTTGCTCATTTTGTATACAGTCTAGATATGCTGCAGAGATGCATCACCATCCAGTCTCAGCTCCACTTACGCAAACTGCAGCCCATTTACCTTTCTTGGTGTAACAGTGGGGCATGAAGACTCAGCTGCTCCCTACCTGCATCTTTCCTCTATCTACCCTGGGATTCCAGTTCTTGCTGCAGAGAACCCCTGGGAGCTGACTATTATACCCAACGAGGATGCAGAATCTATAGGCACTTGAGCCTCTGCTCCAGGTATGTCTCCAGCCCAGCAAGCTTATTTCAGTGCAGGCCAAGAAACATCATGGCAAGGGTTTGGACTAGATGGCCCTTGGAGTGCCTTCTAATTCTACGATCCTATGATTCTGTGATCAGGCTTTTTGCTGCTATTCTTTTCTCACACAGAAGCAGCACCACTACTGCTTCCGCTTCGTCTGGCATTGCCGTTCACTCCTTCCCTCTCTTTCTGCTGTTTGCAGAGAGGATGCCATCTGCTGGCAGCTGACTTTTATGGGCAGGTGGATCGGATGAAAGAGAATCTGGGGCCACCCATTGCCCACAGGGAAGGGGGAGTGGAGTTGCTTGGCAAGTGGACCTATTGAACCCCAAAGCTGGCCCTGTTTCAACGCAGAATAAAAAAAAAGAAGCACAGAGAAGGTACAGCTCTCAGACATTTATGGTGTAGGGGGCAGGGCTGTGAAGGTGTTAATATTATTTATTAATTAATTAAAATGGACATACCATTTGATTGTGTAAAGAAAAGAAAACCTCCCACAATAATCTCAGAGTGGTTTACTGAAAGAATAAAACAATGCAATTATCAGTAAAGGCAGTTAAAAACAACAGTATAAAACAGAAAACAACAACAACAAAAACCCCTAAGATCAACGATAAGCTAGAAGCCAGATGTCAACATTCTGTATATTTTGACTGGCTTGCCTAAACATAAATAATTTTAGCAGGTATTGAAAAGAGTACAGTGAAGGCACTTGTCTGATATCAGTAGACAGGGAGTTCCGAAGTTTGGGTGCTGCCACACTGAAAGATCTATTTCGTAAGAAGGTGAAAGATCAGGCATGAAACTTCAGGAGTTTCTGCCTGCAAGGTAGCAGAGAACTGCAGAGACCCAGCAAAAAAGATGAATCCAGATGTTCTCTTAATAAAATAAAAACACACCATTGGAGGCTGCAGAACAGATTTAAGAGCCAGATTAAGTGGGTGACATCCAGCATAAGCCTTGCAAGTGCTCATGAAAACTGGTGTGCGACACCCTCTGCATTATTATTTTTACCAAGTGTGTGTGTGGTCTCAGTGGAAGTGGTTTCTAACAAAGCTGAACTTTGCTGGAAATCTAAACAGTAATCTGCCCCTTCAAGCAGTCCTGATCTCTACAGCTTCTGTTGGTGCAAGTGACATTCTCTCCCTCCTCTTGTGAGCACTTAGAAAACCAGGTTTAAGTTTCTTAGTCTTCCTTTTCACCTGTGACCAGATGACGGGATGAAGCAGAGCCCTGTAAATCATGTGTAAGCTTTTGTTTGCTGTGGACTTTACAAAAATACTGAGCTAATAAATCTCTCAAAGCCTCTGCTCTGCAGGATTAAGTTTCTAGAATTGGGTAAGGCTGCAACTGTACAGTTATGTGACTTTTTGTTTCTGTAAATGCAGCTGAGAGGGGAAAGTGCCTCTCCTCCAAACTTCCTATTTCTAAAAAGAACACTGAATAATATTACCCATTTCAGGTTGATGAATTAATCCAACCCCAACCCCCTTACCCTGCACCCAGTGGCGTAGCGTGGGTTGTCAGCACCCGGGGCAAGGCAAGTAATTTGCGCCCCCTAACCCGTGGATTTGCGCCCCCTAACCCTAACCCCCAGATGTTGCGCCCGGTGCGGCCGGCCCCCCCTGCACCCCCCACGCTACACCACTGCCTGCACCTGATGGAAATATTTATTTGCACTTTTCCCTGCAATCCAGTTTGGTGTCTTCATGTCCCACGAGTGGCTGCTTTTCTGGATCCATACCATGGGTGATCACAAACAGCTCGGGCTTTGCTGCTCAGTCCACAGGAACTGGGTGGTGTTTTTTAACACTTGTTTATTTCACAAAATGTGATACACTACTTGATTGTAAAAAACAACAACAACCACACACCCCCTCAAAGCAGTTTACAAAAAGGATAAAACAATAATATTATCAAAAAGCAGAATCAGAAATAATAATTTAAGGCTTCCAAAAAGTTAAGGTAGTAATAAACTAAAAACAGACTAAAACTTTCATCAGCTTTCTAAATGTCTGGGTAAGGTAAAGGTAAAGGGACCCCTGACCGTTAGGTCCAGTCACAGACGACTCTGGGGTTGCGGTGCTCGTATCACTTTACTGGCCAAGGGAGCCGGCATACAGCTTCCGCGTCATGTGGCAAGCATGACTAAGCTGCTTCTGGTGACCCAGAGCAGTGCATGGAAATGCCGTTTACTTTCCCGCCGGAGCGGTACCTATTTATCTACTTGCACTTTGACGTGCTTTCGAACTGCTAGGTTGGCAGGAGCAGGGACTGAGCAATGGGAGCTCACCTCGTTGCAGGAATTTGAATTGCCAACCTTCTGATCGGCAAGCCCTAGGCTCTGTGGTTTAACCCACAGCGCTACCCGCATCCCTAAATATTTGGGTAGACATGTCTAAACAAAAATGTTTTTAGCAGGTGCCGAAAAGTGTGCAGTGAATGTGCCCGCCCATCTTCAATAGGCAGGGAGTTCCCAGGTGTAGTTGCTATCTTTTGTTGTGAAACAGTAAATTGCCGCTTGACTCAAGTCTGTTAGGGTTTTGGGTTTTTGTTGTTGTTGTTGAAAGCACTTTTAAACATTCTTCAGCTGAAACAAGGCTGTCAGAGCAGTTCAAAGATAGCTTAGAAAGCATAGCAATCTGTGCCCTCCTCAGGCTTTCAGTCTAAAAGATAGAATGCAAAAGGGAAATGGGATTGGTGGGGAGAAGGGGAAAAAAGCAAACAGGCACCAGTTCTCTGACCACCACCTTTTGTGCTTCTTTTGGAGGTGGGACACATAGAAGGGCCTCCCCCACATCCATTGCCTTTCATAGCTTCTAATTAAAATCCAGGGTGAAAAGTGCTCAATCTACTGGTGCGCAAACTTTTTTCAAAGAAAAAGTTTTTTCATCATCACTTTTTGATGAAGTGAACATGAGTGAGGGCCAACCAAAGTTGTTGAGCTCTTTTTAGGATTTGACTCCAATAAATAAACTGCCACAGGGGCTGGATTAGGCCCCCAAAGTGGACTTTGGACATGCCTGCCTTAGTAGGACCAATCAATATGTCACAAAATAATGAGCCACCTTCTGAGTCCCCAGAAGACTTTGTGAGATTGACTCTTAAGCAAATCAGCAGAAAGGGGGTAAAATCACAGGGAGATCATTGGCTTGATCTTCAAGATTAAGATCAGCATTTGGACTTGCCCTGAAAATGGAGATTTTTATTGGATTTGCCTCTGCTAGGTGCTGCAAGCCCAATGATTCTTTGGGAGCAGTTGGCCCTCATACTGGAAACAAAGACCAGCAGTTACCCAGAGACAGATATACAGTGGTACCTCGGGTTACAGACGCTTCAGGTTACAGACACTTCAGGTTACAGACTCTGCTAACCCAGAAATACTACCTTAGGTTAAGAACTTTGCTTCAGGATGAGAACAGAAATCGCTCGGCAGCAGCAGCGGGAGTCCCCATTAGCTAAAGTGGTGCTTCAGGTTAAGAACAGTTTCAGGGTAAGAACGGACCTCCAGAACGAATTAAGTTCTTAACCCGAGGTACCACTGTATCCATATTGTGTGCGCAGGGGGGGGGGGCATGGAGCCAAAATCTACAGTCTCCCAAAACATTTGCTTTTTAAGTTCCTCCATTGGCCACCCACCTAGGTTGGTAGAAAACAAATCCATTTGACACAACCACCATATTTTACCACATTCTCCCTCCCACCAGCTGAATCCCTTCCAGGCTAATGTTGATACCATATTTGTATGGAAATGCTCAAATAGCAAGCAGGCAACAGAGCTGACTTTGACTTGATAAGCACTTGACTTTATTTTTAACTTTCCCTTTTTGGTCGGACTTCTGTGATGCAAGTCTGGAAAACAGGCATGTAGAATTTGGCACAAGGACCCCTTTTTTAAAGGAACCTTTGGCCACTGCCAGGAGGAGAACAGCCCACTCTTCCAGCTTCCAGCTGGATTCATTGTCTTTTTGTTTTCATAGTGATTACTTAGGCAGCCTGCTTAGTATTTGGCTGGAGTTTTCCAACATATAACGTGGCTCCAGTCTTCCTCAAGAAAGCTCTGCAATTGGGCCTAGAACACTAGGTCGATAGAGTGGGACGGACTCTCTCAGAAGGTGAAGGACCCTTTTTTGCTGGAGGTTTTTAAGCAGATGTTGGATGACCATCTGTCAGGAATTATTTAGCTGTGATTCCTACATTCCTGGGGGGTGGCTTAGATGACCCTCTGGTGACCCTTCCAACTCTACATTTCTATGATTCTATGATATGTTTCACTTTGTCTTTATGTCTCTACAATCAATATGTTGAGGGAGAAATCTACTCTTCTCTCAGATATGAACTGCACCATTTATAATTTCTCCTCACTCGTGTTAGAAATGGCATCAGAGTTGGGGTTTGTTGGGGGGGGGGTAATCACTCTTTTGCTTAATTTTTATCCTGTCCTCAAGAAGGCCTTCTGGTGGGCACCAGTTTAAGAATAACACAAATAAAGCAAGATCCAGTTGCATCACCTGAAGGTTCGGGCAGTCAGTAAGGGCAACCCTTCATAGTTGGCTTTCATAGAATCCTAAAATGGTAGAGTTGCAAGGTACCCCAGAATAATCTAGTCCAGCCCCCTGTAATGCAGGAATCAAAACTTTGGTTGTGCAAAGTTGCTTTGCACTAGGGTGTACAGGCTAAAAGTCAGTTATGCAAAACACACCTGAGCTGTGGAATTCTTAACAACACAGTGTCATTGGTTGTGTGGTTAAGTAGACCTCAAAAAGTACTGGCCAAATTCTCCTGCCAGGTATTAACCAAGAGCGGCTCAGCAAAAGCTTTTGTAGTCAGGGGCAGCATATATCTTAAGTGCCAGATGTAAGGCTAAATGAAAGGGTTATGGTCTTAATTCATGGACTTAAGTTTTCAAGCGCATCCAGCTTTATGTTGCTAGGAATTATCTGATCCAGAAAGCTGATGTTTAACAGTTATTGTATAACATATAGCTGGTCTTGTTCAGAGAAAAAGCAACATAGGTGTGTCTTTTAACACCTAAGCATTTTAAAGTAGTTCTTGGCCCTCCGCCTGAGGCTTTCAAATAGCTTTCTGTGACCTGAAACCCTCAGACTTCTGAGAATCTCTGAACTGTGAATGTGTGGAGCTTTCCTGCCAGCTCAGTTTCCTCTCTTTGCTCTGAAATTGGATTTATGGCAGGTACACCACTAGGTGATTTGCACATGAAGGGTGTGAACTGACATGACGCCAATCTTTTTTCTCATGGTGTTACCATCACTTGATTGCTGCACATGTGAACCTGGACTACAGTAGCTTGCAAAGTAACCTCACTGGTTCTGGGGCTGGATGCATATGGTGGCGGATCAACTTTTGAGAGCCAGTGGTTCTAGAGTGTCTGGCCATAAAGCTAACTGGGTGGCCCTTGGGCCAATCACTGCCTCTCAGACTATCCTACCTCATTGGGAAGTTGTGGGGAGTAAATGAGGAGAGGGAAGAGAGCTGTGCAAGCCACCTTGAGCTCCTTGGAGGAAAACATGGGATATCAATGCCAAAAAAAGGGGGGGGGGAGAGAGAGAGAGAACCGCAGCTTGAAATCCTGCTTTGAGTGGAGTTAAAATGAAGAAGTAATAAGCATGTCTTGCTCTGAAACTGGCCCCACCCCTAAACTTGCCTTTTATTTTTCCAAGTCAGAGTAACATAGCTTACTCTGTCCCTTTTCCAGTGTTGCACATAGGAAACATTCAGGGCGTGTTCAGTAATGGAAGTGGAATTGCAGCAGGCAAAAGATGACTTCACTAAACTCCTGAAAGGCTAGATTTCTTAGACATCCAGAATAGGCTGATGTGCGGGACATCTGCATGAGACCATTATAGGACAGGAAGGCTGTATGATAAAGAACGGACCTCTGGAACAAATTAAGTTCTTAACCTGATATTGTTCTTAACCTGAAGCACCACTTTAGCTAATGGGGCCTCCCGCTGCCGCCGCGCCGCCACCACCACGTGATTTCTGTTCTCTTCCTGAAGCAAAGTTCTTAACCCGAGGTACCACCGTATGCGATTTCAGGAGTGGTGTGGCAGAGCACTTTCTCTTTCCGGAAAACATAGCATCCCTCCCAGAGGAAAAGCACAGCAGTTCCTTGTCTGCAGAGCTGTGGAGCTATAGGCTCGCACACGAGTCCCTCTTGCTGCTCTTTTGCTTTTTTTTTTAAACATGAGGATTTAGAGCTTAAACATTAGAATGCTCTTGGAAACAGATTTCCCTGATCTAACCATTTCTGGCTAAAGATATATTTGGAATAGATAGACCTCATAGTCTGGGCAGGCCTAGTGAGTAACGGTTCGTTGTTTCCGAGCAGTTTGCCTGCTGGGCAGTTACTCAACAAGAAGCAATGAGCAAGTCCAAGTTTTTGGCATGCCCCACCCAGGTCTCTGCCTTTAAAAAAATATGTGGTATTTTAAGCCTTACCCTATGAGTGATTTCACGACTGCATCTGCCCATCTAAAAACCCTTCTGTTAGGACAGATGACTTAAAGTCAGCTTCTTTTTTTATTTCCAGTTCATTTGTTTATTACATTTATATTCCACCTTTCTTCAAGGAACTCAAGGCGGTGTACATAGTTCTCCCTCCCCCCTGCATTTTATCTACGCAACAACCCTGTGAGGTGGGCCTTCAGGCAATGACTGGTACAAGCTTACCCAGCAAGCTTCATGGCTGATCGGGGATTTGAACCTTGGTCTGCCAGGTCCCAGTCCAACATTTTAATCACAACACTACAGTGAAAGTCACCTGTTCGGTTGTTTATTCATTTTTCAAAAAAGAAAACTACAGCTACATGCTTCATCCTTCATCCCAGGGCAGTTTGGGAACATAAGCACATAGGAAGGTCCCTTAAAGTGGATCAGATCCCATTGGTCCACCCACCTCAGCATTGTCCAGCAGTGGCTGTCTGGGTTTGGGACAAGGACTCTCTTCCAGTCCAATCTGGAGGTGCTGTTGGGAATTGAACCTGGGACATTCTGCGTGCAAGGCAGATGCTCTACCTCTGAGATATGTATGGCCTTCTTTTATGGCAAAGTTCAGTTCCCTGTAAGATAGGGACTTAACAGTTCTGTAGATTACTTGTAGCAGCTTTTCCCAACCAGGTGTTCTTGAACTACAGTTACAGCTGTGCTCTGTTATATTATGTTGGAAGTCACAATCAAACGCAATACAGTGGTACCTCGGGTTACAGACGCTTCAGGTTACAGACTCTGCTAACCCAGAAATAGTACCTTGGGTTAAAAACTTTGCTTCAGGATGAGAACAAAAATGAGAACAAGTGGCAACACGGCAGCAGCAGCGGGAGGCCCCATTAGCTAAAGTGGTACCTCAGGTTAAGAACAGTTTCAGGTTAAGAACGGACCTCCAGAACAAATTAAGTTCTTAACCCGAGGTACCACTGTACAATTAAAACATGCCCTTTGTTTTGCTTTTAGTCTTTTAATGACCACCTCTTATTCAGCCAGAAGTTAGCTCACACTCCAGATGTAAATTTCAACTGGCAGACATATAACCCCTTCAGTTGTTATTTTTAGCAATCTTGAAGGTAATTGGAGAAAGGGAAGCTCTGCTGACCTTTGCCCTAAGGGCTAGCCTAGATGGCTGTTATGTGGTTTGAGGGCAAGATGAAAATTCCTCCTCTCTAAGTCACTCACCCCTGTCAGGGTTCCACAAAACCTCTTGTCTCCCAGCATGAAAAACAGCTTGTTCAGAGCAACAGAGGTTAATTCCTTGTTCACTCTATTTATCAAGAGTGAATTCAATAACCCAAGATTTACTGCTTGGTTATCATTAATCCTCACATAATTATCTCGGTCAATGAGCTGTTGACAGAAGATGTTCAGTCCATCTTCTCCCCCAGAAGTCCTTCAAGCGGCCTTCACCAATTGGACACCTTCCAGATTGATTGTACTACAATCAGCTCCAACCAGTATGGTTTCCCAGAGTGGCTGGGGCAACCCAGTCAGGTGGGCAGCATATAAGTAATAAAATCACTATTATTATTATTATTGTTATTATTTGGAGGGTGGGCAAGAGTGTTGCTTGTGTGCTCAGGTCCTGCTTGCTCATTTCCCACAGGCATCTAGTTGGCCACTGTGATAACAGTGAACTACATGGGCCATTGGCCTGGTCCTGTAGGCTCATCTTATGTTCAACCATTTCTGTTTATTCTTGCACTTTATTTAAAACAAAAACAATGGGACAGTTGAAAGCTTCCCTTTTATACAAAGGCAAAGAGTGGTAATTCTAAAAATTCGTAAGACTTGTGCCAAGGAAATGGAGATGATAGTGGTCGTATTGAGTTCCTTACTATTGCATCTTCTATAGATACCATTTTCACAGTTCAGATTCAGCTGTGCTAGGGAGCCACACATATAAACTGAATGTAGTGGAGGTGGTTTGGAACCAAGGCCAGCCATGTCCTGTCTTTACTCTTTGAATTTGGAATTTGTGCCACTTCGGGGCCAAGAACAGAGTATCCCAGGGGGGAGTTGCTTGTCAGTCTAAACCGCTGTTTTGTTTTGTTTTTCTCTGAGCTAACCAAAATGTCACCATGACCAAATTGGCTTTTTGCAAACCATTCTTCTAAATGCCTGCCTTAAAAAAAAAAAAAAAAATAAATCCAAGCCCAAAGCATCTGTTATCTCTTGAAACAGCGACAGGAAAGCGAGGGGAGGGTGCTTGAAGATTCTATTTGCGAGAAAGGAAATGGCAAAAATAGAGGAATTGGATCCTTGCACAAGTTCATGAATAAGTGTTTCAAAAAGCAGTGCCATAAATATATGAACTTGAGTGTCACAAGAGCACGCCCTTCGCTGGAACAGCTTTGCTGTGACTTCCTAGCCCTCATCACCAGAGCCTGCTTCCTAACACAAAGCAAAAACAATTATGATGGATGTTTCCATGATCCACACAAGTAAACTTGACCCCGGTACTCAAATGTGCATCTTGAGATGCTTAGTGAACCTGGCTTGAGGTTTTCGCAAGGTGTGCGCATGTGTGCGTGTGTAAAGAGGGTATTTAGCTTTGGCTGGTGGGGGCCAATCTTACTTTGCATGAGGGCCACTAAGGGGCATCTTCCTGTACACATGGTTGTCTCTTGTGAGTCACAGAAAATAATAGCCATCCAGCCGACTGAAACAGGAAACAGAGGAAACACAGCATAGGCAGCAAGTCAGGCCTGCACCACAGGAGGGAGACCCTCTTCTGTTGCTTCATATTGCTTGCTCATATCAAGCATTACTTGGGAAGCTTCTAGCCACAGTAGAAGCAGAGGACTGTGGGATGCTAAATTCTGGTGCCAGGTGCAAATCTAATACCTGTGTGGTACCAGTGGTGGAGTTGTCTGAGGTTACAAGAGGGCAAAGAACAATTAACTTTTTCTGCATCTGGGTCCCCTGTCTCCAGTGTCCTAGAGCCACCCAATCAGCAGGGATGGAGAGCTTTTTAGCCACTCAGAAGCCTTCTCATGCTTTGTGCTGACCAGAGCCAATCAATGGAAAGGAGGTGAATCAAACACAGAGGATGGGCTTCTAGGATACCTCTGGAGAAGGTGTGTGGAAGGACACAGAGGAGGGGATGTTCTGTATGTTCCAAAGCTAAGCACTGAGGAACACTGAAAATGCAAGGCATTTCCATTTCAAGAGAATGGTGTGTGCTCTGTTGCATACAGTGGAACTTCAAGAAAAACACAGCCCTGAAAGAAGGCACTGGAGAACTCTGGCAAATCATTTTCCATGTACATGTGCAGAAAAGAGTAGACCTAGCTGAAAAGCTACACGTGGATATCTGCAATGAGCATTGCAGTGCACCCCAAATTATTATCAATATCTAATCATAAGATCTCCAGTAGTTTTTGGACTACAATTCCTATCATCCCTGACTACTGGTCCTGCTAGCTAGGAATAAAGGGAGTTGTAGTCCAAAAATAGGGACGCGGGTGGCACTGTGGGTTAAAGCCTCAGTGCCTAGGGCTTGCCGATCAAGAGGTCAGCGGTTCGAATCCCTGCGGCAGGGTGCGCTCCCGTTGCTCGGTTCCAGCGCCTGCCAATCTAGCAGTTCGAAAGCACTCCCGGGTGCAAGTAGATAAATAGGGACCGCTTACTAGCAGGAAGGTAAACAGCGTTTCCGTGTGCTGCGTGGTGCTGGCTCACCAGAGCAGCTTCGTCACGCTGGCTACGTGACCCGGAAGTGTCTCCGGACAGCGCTGGCCCCCGGCCTCTTGAGTGAGATGGGCGCACAACCCTAGAGTCTGTCAAGACTGGCCCGTACGGGCAGGGGTACCTTTACCTTTACCTTTTAGTCCAAAAATAGCTGGAGACCCAAGTTTAGGAAGAGGAAGGTTTTCAGTTGGTTCCAGAAAATGGACAATGTTGGAAAGCCACACAGAAAGGGTGCTTTGTCTCTGTTAGTGGATCAGACAACCAAGCGAGTTTTCAAGGAGCTCTTTACAGCTTCTAAGGAAAAGTCTGAAAGCATCTCTGGCATGAACACCCTTGAAAGCTCTCTACATCCTGAAGTGGCCTCTTATGTCCTTACCCTTGCATGTTCTGTTCTACTGTAAAATCCTATTGCAATATTGGAATTATTTCCTTTTTTCAGGGCAAAGAGTCAGTTCTGTGGAGGAATTCTGGGACCGCCAAATAGAGTGCTCAGCTTCCGCACTTTAGAATAATGGAACCATAGATTTGGAAGAGGCCAAAGAGGGTCATCTAGTCCAACTCTTTTATTCCAAAGCTGCCTTATTCAGTGTCTTAATGGAAAGTCCAGACACTTTGCTTGTGGAGCATTTAAAATACGCTCATAAGTTCAGTCTTACACATGTCTACTTGGAAGTAAAACCCTACTTGGTTCAGTAGGAACCAATATATTCAGTAGTAAATATATATAGGCTTGCAAATGAAATGTGGTTTGCAGCTGTTTAGGGTAGTCAAGTAAAATTATTGGCAGGAATGACTGAAAGAGGCTTGTGGGAAGGAAGTTTTAGGTAGTCATGTAGACAGCTGTGAAGCGCACCATTTAACATTTCTCTTCTTCTTCCACCACCATTTCATGCTTTGCAACTGCTTCTATATTCCTGATGTTGGAGTGTAAAAACAAGCAAACAAGTTTACCAATCTTGGCCTTTTTCTGAGTGAGGAGAGCTTGCTGGATAAGACCAGGAGGGGCCCACCTAGTCCAGCATCCTGTTCTCACAGGGGCCAACCAGATGCCTCAGAGGGAAACCCACAATCAGGAGCTGAGCTCGACTTCTTGGGATCCTTCCCAAGGCAGCCAAGCGGAGGGTTAAGCTTGTTCTCTTCTGGTTGCAACAGGGTTCTGCTCCGAACCTTGGGAGCACCTTCTAGCTGGTGTTCTGTTTCCTGATTAGCTTAGGGATCTGAAAAGCCCCCCTTTACAGGAGGTTTGATTTAATTAAACTGTAATCCCTTCAGCAATTGCAAGCACTTTCATATGACCCAGGGTGCCCCCGCCCTCTCTCTGTTGGCGCATAAAATACCAAAGGAGAGTTGCGGAGAAGGGCTGGCGATTGGAAAAGTGGGCAAATGCCTGTAAGTATTGCTGGAGCTCCCATTCTGGATGGGGAGGGCATATCTCTCCTGATCCTTGGAAGCCTCTGGGAGATCAGTCTGAAAGGTCTTGGGGAGCTGGGGGTGAAATCATGTTGTTGTTGCATATATCAGAAGGTGTGCAAGAAAATAATCCTGAGGCTGCACCAGGTCACTGAGGGACTCTCTAAGTTCTGCTGGCTTGATGGATAAATGAGACTTTTTCCCATGGAGGATAGGCTCCTACCTAGCTGAATTTTGGTGTCCCTATAGATTGTTCTCTATAGCAGTTGATCACACACTCTTGTAGTTATCTGAAATTGCTCTCTGGGTGTTGGATGTTAAGTTTTCCTATAGTAGATAGCACTACTTTACATATATACATGCATGCATGTATACATACATACATAGTGGGTATACCCATACAACGGCCTGAATCAGTGGTGGGGTAGTGTTGATACAACCATTGGGCTTAGTTTTTTGTTTCAGTGAAAGCCAGTTAAAAGTTCTCTTCTGAGAAGCCAGTGAGCAAAGCAACAGCAAACACTCCTTCTCCCAGGTATCTACAGCTAGAAGCATACTTTCTCTGAGGTCCTATCATGGCTAAATAGTTATTTGCAGACTGAGGAGTCATCCAGAATTCCTTTTGTACTGGTGGCTTCCCAGGCATAGGTACATGATTTAAAGTGTCAGAGTGGGGTTTTTTTTGTCCTGGTGCTTTCCTTGAGAAAACCAGTGTTTTACCACTGAAGTGGAGCAACAACAATCCATGGAAAATACAATTGCCATTTACTCTCATTCAGCGGTAAAATGTGGGGGGTTTTCCCAGAGAAAGTGCTGGGACCAAAAAAAAAGAAAAAGCACACTCTGGAATGGAGGTTTTTAAAGCTTGGACCTGTGCCTAGAAATGTGGCACAAAAGGAAGTCTGGATGACCCCTCAGTCTTTGTTGCTTGAAGCCCCAGGAGGGAAGAGGGCTCTTGCGCTCAAATCTTGTTTGCTGGCTTCCTACAGGCATTTGTTTGGCCCCTGTGAGAAGAGAAGGCTAGAGTCATGGGCCCTTGGCCTGATCCAGCAGGGCTTTTCTTACATTCACATGGTTATTTATTAATCTAAGCCAGACACCATAACCAGCTTGTGTGGCAGAAAACTCCACAAGGCTGCATGTCGCATTGAGCTCCTTGGAGGAAAAGGTGGGACATAAATGCAATAAACAAGACCCAGTTTTCACCATGGTGTTGCCCTTGGCCATACACAGATCTGAACAGTCCATTGCAGAAGCATTTCTAGAACTATACCCCTCACCCTCTCCCACCCCCACCGTGCCCCACAGGAGGCATGAATGGTGGGGCAGCTGCTCACCAGTGGGCAACAAGAAGAATCTAGACTCCTTGCTCTTTTTTGTAACTGATGTCATAAGTCAGCTAGACAGTGTTCTTTGTTCCCACTCCTCAGGGTGTGTGTTCAGAGTTGTTTTGGCAGGCAAATAGTTGTTTGTTCCTCTCCCTGCCTCCAGAGTTGACAGCACTTTGAAAGAGGGATCGTTCCCCCCACCCCCCGCCCGCTTCTGGTCAACAGATTTCTGCACACTTTGCATTGTTAGAAAAACCTGCTGGCTCCAACAACAGTAGGGCCAACGAGGTGCTGTTTACACCATGGGAGCAAAGAAATGCCTCTTGAAAATATTTTGTCACCAACCTTGGAGAACCGCTACCTTCCAATTTTCATTGCTGGAACATCTTAAAACATATACTCCATCCTCTGCAGAATGACTCTGCACAGCAGTTTCAGTGCTTAGCTGTGCATTGTTGGTGTAGTGGTTAGAATGTCAGAATAGGGCCTGGGAGAGACCAGGGTTCAAATCCCCATTTGGTCATGAAGCTCATTGGGTGACTTGGGGCCAGTCATTCACTCTTGGCCTAACCTACTTCACAGGGTTGCTGTGGGGATTAAATAAGGATGGGGAGAACCATGTATGCCACCTTGAGTTCCTTGGAGAAAAAGGGTGGGGTGAAAATAAATGGCATCAGGTAACAATACGCCTCCATAGCCATCTTTCTGTGTTGAAGTGAACTACAAAAGTGTTAAAACTACCAAAATAAAATGCCTGTTCCTTCCCTGTGAATATCTGTTGGTTCAGGCTCTTTTAGGCTTGCTTGTAACTTTTTTTATTTTTTAAAGTTGCTTCTATTTTGAGGATATTTCAGAAAATGGGAGACAAATGTTTGCCTTTAAAAATTCAAATGTTAAAACTTCTAGCCAGAGGCTTCCTTTCCTATGTGAGACCATATGAAATAGTGAACAAACAATCAAACACTTATACCAGGGGTGCCCAAACTTTTTTCAATGAGGGCCAGATTCGATGAAGTGAACATGCGTGAGGGACAACCAAAGTTGCTGAGCTTTTTTCCCCCAGGACATGCCAGACTTATACTGTGGGTATC
This sequence comes from Podarcis tiliguerta, assembly GCF_965153285.1. Lineage (NCBI taxonomy): Eukaryota > Metazoa > Chordata > Lepidosauria > Squamata > Lacertidae > Podarcis > Podarcis tiliguerta. The sequence continues at coordinate 20,494,471 of NC_139553.1, forward strand.
TATGCAGAAGTCTCTGACCTTCCAGTTTATGAAGTCTTGACTGAATGTCATGGTCAATTGTGATGCTTCTTGGCTGCACTGTGTATGGCCCAGCTGAACTCCTTAAACGGGGGGTGGGGGGTGGATTATGGAGAGGTAGCACAGATGTTTCTGGGAAGTTTGACAGTCCCACTCATTTGCAATCTTTAAACCGGGTGTGGCTAAGATGTGCCCCCCATCCAGTATCAGCCATTAGCTCCCATCAGTCCCAGCCAGCATAGCCAGTGGGCATGGATGATGGGACTGGGAGTTGTGGTCCAGCAACAACTGGAAGGCCAAAGGTTACTATCCCTCCACTAAAATTATTGTTTGCATTTGATGGGGCTTGTTGTTTTCAAAGTGTGTTCTGAAATTTGCAGCAGGCATTAAAATACTTTGAAGGCTGTCATGATAACTTGCTAAGGTAGGTCCATATTGTGAAGGTCTAGATTGCTCAAAGCCACTTGATGAGTTTCTAGGAAAGTCTGTGATGCTCCTTAAGACATGTTGCAAATTCCTGAGTCAGGCTTGCAAAGTATCCTTTGCCAAAACAGTTGTGTCTTGCAATACTTTGAGCTGATTCTTAAATACTCTAAACCCCGGAATGCTTCTGCAGTGACACTTTTTTTATCTTAATAACTGCAAACACACATCAAGTATAAGCACATGAAACAATGGTTTGTTTTAACCATGTTTTGTTCAGTAAACCATGAGCCACCTAGCAGATGAGCATACAATCCATGTCTTGTTTCTTAAAAGCTTACCTGTTTTATCTCTTTTCAATCTCCTCTTTTCCAGGCTAAACATACCAAATCTACATGTCCATGTAATCACTAGCAAATAGGCTCCTACCTAATTCAGAAAGGAAGCATCTCTAATTCAGTTTTTTTTTGGCACATCTCCTAACCTTTGCTATGTAGTGATTGATCGCTGGCATAGCAGCCCATGACTGCTCCATCATTACTCTAACAAGATTCTTGCTGCTTCTGGAGGGGCTATAAGGTCTCTTTTACTGCCAAAGTCTTGCAATGAGTGGAGAGTGAGCTCAACTACAGAGGGACAAGGCCTGTTTCTGCAATGATGGTGGTGTGTCAAAGGCACCCAGGTAGTAAAGGAGTCTGGCTTTTGTTAAAAGTGCATGGATGTCTGTGCAGAGGAGCCTGGGCAGGTGCCAAAGGCAGCTGAAGCTCCTTTTCTCAGGCTATGTCGATACTCAGCCAAGAACTGAATGCCAACACAATCTTTTGTGTTGCTTGCCAGTGTGGGTGAAGAGTGGATAACCAATCAATCTTCTTCTGCTGAAAGCTCTTTGCTTCAACTCCTTCCAAGTATGTTGTGAGCTCATGTAACAGAGTTTGCTCAACTTGAATGACACAGGGCACTCTGCAAACAGAGTTCTCTCGGTGTTGATCTAAGGGAGGCATTTATATATTTCATGTGTTACTGTGGGTGTCCCAAAAGAGTCAGTGTTGAGAACCTCTTGGCTTTGACATTCTCATGGGTTCTTCAAGTAGCCAAGTTTAAGACAATGTTGCAGGAAGGAGGATAATACTGACCTTGCCAGTTGGTTGATAAAAATGATAAAAACATAAAATCTATCAGTAAGAGCTGGTTTGCAGAGAACCTCAGGTTTGAAAGCCCTGTCTAAGTTATATAGTTTATAGAAGACTTCTAAAAATGAGTGGGCATGTCTCCTGTCAAACTTGTATTGGCAAGGCATCCCACAGGGTGAGAACTGTCTATGTTAATGTAGTCCACTGGTCTACAATTGGTGGGTTGGGACCCTCTAGTGGGTCATGGCCTGGTCCAAGATGGGTCACAACAGGAGAACTACCACCGTGCACCTCTATGGGAGAAGCTTAAGAAAAGGGCCTCCACATGCATGTTTGGTGTAAAAGTGCACCCTGATTCTGAAAAGGTTAGGGACTGCTGGTGTTAGTGTACACTAGATCACTGAAAAACAACTTTTGATTTCATTCCCTTTAGAAAGAATAATGTTTCTGTCTTTGGGCACAAAGCACATTGTGCGTGGAGGCTCCACAAATGTAGGTTGCAAATAGTATTAACTTTGGTGTAGCCCTCTGTATTAATGTAACACTCCTACTGCTGACCTCTTTACAAATCCAACCATAGCTGCCAAGCCAACTTATTAATTGAGTGCCAGTGAAGAAACCGGCTAGTATAAAACAAACTTGCATGGGCAGGTGAAACTGAAAAGTCATTCCAGTATCTCACTGGACAGTAAGGTAAAAGGTAAAAAAACCAAAACCAAACCTGGACGGTTAAAGGTGACTATGGGGTGCAGCACTTATCTCGCTTTCAGGCCGAGGGAGCTGGTGTTTGTCCACAGACAGCTTTCCTGGTCATGTGGCCAGCATGACTAAACCACTTCTGGCAAAATAGGATGCTGTGACGAGTGCCAGAGCGCATGGAGACAGTTTACCTTCACACCAGAGTGGTACTTATTTATCTATGTGCACTGGTATGCTTTTGAACTGCTAGGTTGGCAGAAGCTAGGACAGACCAACGGGAGCTCACCCCGTCACATGGATTCAAACTGCCGACCTTCTGATCAGCAAGCCCAAGAGGCTCAGTGGTTTAGACCACAGCACCACCCGCGTCCCTCATTATCTCCCCCTACAAGAACATCCTGTAGAGAAGAATGCTCCCAGAGGGGGTATTTGAAGGGAAATGGGTATGGCCACCCTGGAACTTTAGAAAGCCACCTTCTAGTTTCATCTCTGCCTCTTTGTTCCAGAATGAAAGGCCAGTTGCACCTCCTTTGGCAGCTGCTTAGGGTGACCCACTTTGCAAGAGCCACGAGCCCATGCCACCTGGATCCCCTGGATCCACCAATGGCTTTACAGAATCTTGCTTGATTGCATATTATTGAGCTTGGAAAGAGATTTCAATATATTCTTAATATTTGATAGGAATGTATTGCTTTTCATAGCACAAAATTGCTTCTTACTCTGATATGCAGGTTTGCTTTCTCATTCTCCAAAGTGTGTCCATTTAATTCCCTCCAACCTCACATCAGCCATTGTTCATGGTGGCTGGAGCTGATGACAGTTGCCCAAAACATCTGGAGGGCAACAGGTTGGGGAAAGCTGATCTAGTACATTTTTGAGATAATGGTGATGGGTTTCAGTCATTCAATAAAGGCTGTTTCATCTTTTAAACTGCTGCTGAAAACTTTTCTTTTCTGCCAAGGCCTATGCAGGTAATTGAGACTACATCTTTTCACAATGGTTAATCAATGTCTGATTTTAACCTTTTTTTTTTTTACTGTATGGCTTCAGTGTTAGAAACTGAGATATGAAAGCTAGGAGCTAAATGGCACCTTAATCCTAGGTTATGAGCGTAACAACAGAATGTCTAGGCATGCTTTTTAAAAATAACAAGAATACAAAGCTGAAAATGAATGAACTGCAGCTAAAATAATATGTTCATTTTTCACATGATCTAGTCCTTCCCCTGCCCACCCCCCCCTAATATCCTTAAGAGGGTCTCTTTCCAGTCTTCAGAGAGTAGCTGGAAGTGGGGAAGCAGAAAAGATCCTCATTTCCTCCCACTCTGCAGTTTTAATCTGAAATCTTCGGCGTAGCACTGTGCCCAGAGCTCAGAAACGGCATGCGCTGATGAAATTCCCTGTCGCAAAATGTGCCTAGAACAATAGGAGTTTTGAACATGTACTTTCATTGTAAGCCACTTTGATATGTTTTATGGAACAGCAGCATATAAATATTTTATAGTAAGAAAGAAATTTTGGCTCATGCTGCTGGATGGGTGAACGGATTTTCATGAGGCATCTGGATTCTAATTCTACCCTCCTGTTTTATATTCCAGATTACTGTCCGAGTTACCACCATGGATGCTGAGCTGGAGTTTGCCATCCAGCCCAACACCACAGGGAAGCAGCTGTTTGACCAGGTAGGTAGACCAGCCATGTACAGACTGAATCATCTGAAGCATTTTTCTCTGTGTGGAATTGGATATTGAATGATGAGGAATCTCATCAAGCAATAAATAACAATGTGCGGAGCAGCCTTTGTTGTTAAGACTAGTAGGTGCAGCTAGCCACAGCAACCAAATACACGGGTGAGATGTGAGATGCAAGGTAAATAAAAGATAGTAAAGGATAAAAGAAAGGACTCATTCACACAGCACATAGTCTACCTATGGAATTTGCTCCCCCAGGAGGCAGTGACAGCCGCAAACTTGGATAGTTTTCAAAGAGGATTGGACAGGTTCATGGAGGAGGAAAGGACTATGCCATGTTCCCTGTAGATGTTGCTGCGCTATAACTCCCATAATCGCAGGAAATGACTCTCCTGTCTGAGGCTGATGGGATGTCTTAAACATCTAGAGGGCACCAGTTGGCAAAAGGTAGTTAGAGCCAACGAAGCTTTCTACCTTGGTGACAAACTCTCCTATCTGTTCTTAGATGTCTTGCCTGATGGTTTCCTATAGATTGCATTAGAATGGGGTGTGACTCGCAATAAAGCCTTAAGTCTCCTCAGGGTTTATATTTCCCTCCATTAGACATTCTGGCATTGTGAGGAAATAGATTCATTGTGGTTAACCTACTCATAAAGCACTTTTATTATTTGGGGCTTGTAGTAGTTTTAATTCTTGTACCCCATGCCACACTCTGAAATGCTTATCCATTACAGCGCATTAATGCTCTATGTATGGTGTAATATTATTACACCATGACTGGGTCTGGTTTCTTCATATACTGACTCATGAAGCTGAATGCGCTACCAAATAAAAAGCAGAACAGTGTGTTGTTAGACTGCGTGCCAACCTAGATGTGATTGGGGGTGGGGGGTATGTATATTATTTATTCTATGTGCTGCTGCCTGTCATTGCACCCTAGCTTCCATGGGTCATGTAGTGCAAAGGAGTTGCAGCAAAGTCCAATGACTCTCTTTTCCTTTGGATGCTTTGGCTGCTACCAGGTGAAAGTGTTTTCTTCTACTCTGGCTATCTTTCACCGACTGAAAAACATGGATCTCAGGCTTTTAGGGGCCACTCCCTCTTGGTTCTGTAAACTCACCCCCAGTGCCCCCTACCCTATAAAAAGCATTATTCAGAATGGCCGTTTGCATGACCCACTACAAATGATAATTTCATAACAAAATTCAAAACAGTAACAATTAATTGCACATTTGTTCAGAATCCAATTAAAATGTAGTTTATTTAATTCAACAAAGTTGATGAACTTGATCCAGTGATAATCAGCTCTTCAAAACCTGATAGTCTGGCTTGGGCCACCCAGTCAGATGGGCAGCGTATAAATAATAAATTATTTATTTTACATCACCCACTGCCCCCTTCTGGCTGCCCCCTTGCCTCTTAGTGTCCCTCTAGGTCAGGCTTCCTCCACCTCTGCCCTCCAGATGTTTTGAGACTACAATTCCCATCATCCCTGACCACTGGTCCTGCTAGCTAGGGGTCATGGGAGTTGTAGGCCAAAAACATCTGGAGGGCCGAGGTTGAGGAAGCCTGCTCTAGGTAATTCCACTGCTCATGAGAGCGCACCACTGATATAAAGCAACTCTTCCACTTCTCTCTTGTCAAAAGGGAGCCTGTATTGAAGGAGGCCCATCCCCTGCTTCCTCACATGCTCGACTTCCTTCCATAAACACACTCTCCCTCACCTCCCAATCACATGTATGGGTCATCAAGTGACCAACATTCATGACCACCGCTTTCCCAAGTATATGGTTTGACGTGCCAAGAGTCGGGATATAAATATTCTAAGGTGTCCCAACTGAACAGAATTCACAAGTTCAAAAGAAGTCCACAAAACAATTAACGAAAATTTAAAACAATGCAGAAGTGTTAAACAACACCAAAATTAGCAACAAAATATCAGATGGAACTCAAAACATGTCAAATGGCCCCTGGCAAAGAGGATTGTTTTGACTCTTGTGCTATGCAGGTTGGGGCTGACAAAGTAGCCATAACTTCCTGGTCATGGGAGGTGAAGGGGAGGGCAAGCCAGTTATCCCAATTTGGGGGCCTCCAGAGGTTTTGGTCTAGCCTGCAGAGCTGATGGAGGCATGGCTGTTCTGGGTGGGACTGATGGGAGTTGTATCCCAAAACCTCTAGGTTGGGGAAGGTGGTCCAAAAAGGAAGGATAGCACAGAACTATTGCTTTCCACAACCTTGCGTGTCTGTTCTGGCCCCATCACCTGAACAACATCTTCATGGGAAAGTAAGTATGGGGTCTTCCTGAATAAAAATGTTTGTCCTTGGTTTCTTTTTTTTCCATTCTTTTATGTCCTGTTTACAGACAGCTGTGGCACTATGGCCTCCTCCCTAATATTTCCTCCTTACATCTGTCAAAACAGAGTGTTGCTTTCACATAGAGGATTTCTACAATATAACCTCACTGTTCTGTTAGTATCCATTATAACCTGCTGCAGCAAAAACACCCAAAATCCTTATCGCTTTCCTCCCAAAGCAGGCACAAAACCCTTTCATGCAATATGCATGCATTTGTATTATGCTCGAGCCCAGCAGCAACCAAACCCTTTCGGACCACCGCTCCCATGGTTCAATGCACTCACCGCCAGGGTTCCCTACCCTACCCTACCTTATAAAAAGCATCTTTCTGAATTGTTGTTTGCACAACCCAGTAAGGAAGATAGTAATACCATGAAAATTGAAACAGTAAGAATTAAAAATCCAGTTAAAACTAGTTTAATTAATCCAGCAAAACTGACAAACTTGATCCACTGATACCAGCTTTTCAAAGTCTGATAGTCATTTACACCACCAGTGACCCCCTACTGCCCTCTTGCCTCTTAACACACCCCCCCAGGTAATCCCACTACCCTCTAGGGGTCAGTACCACCCACTTTCAGAACCGCTGTACTACATAGCACTCAGTGAAAGTTAAGTTGCAAACATGTTTTAATAGTTGTTGTATCAACAAATTTAGTATGGCCACTTGTTGAGGAAATAATGGATTGATTTTAACTCAGTTGCTTAAATGGCCCTTTTTATCTTTGGTTATCTAAATGATGATTTAAATTGCATTGGTTTTATATTCATACACCTTGTCTACTGGGGATGAGATATACTAGTGTTTTGTAAGAAATAAGTTGGTTAACATCTTAAGGCTGACATGAGCACAAAGAAAGGGCCACGGCATGATCCACCCGTGCTGTGACTATGTGCATATGCGGATGTAGGTGTGGGTGTTTGTAATCTCTTGTTCCATCTTTGCTTCAGATTTCATTGCATCATTCATTAGGAAATGAATTGAAAATAAAATTGCTAGCAGCCCATCTAGTCTAGCATCCTGCTCTCACAGTGGCCAACTGACTAGAGCAGGTTTCCTCAATCTCTGCCCTCCAGATGTTTTTTGAGCCTGCAATTTCCATCATCCCTGACCACTGGTCCTGCTAGCTAGGGATCATGGGAGTTGTAGGCCAAAAACATCTGGAGGGCTGAGGTTGAGGAAGCCTGATCTAGAGCACCCCCCTCTCCTGTTGTTTCCAGCAACTGGTATTTCAGTAACTGGCACTGCTGCCTCCAACTGCGGAGGCAGAGCATAGCCATTCTGGCTAGTAGCCATCAATAGCCCTCTTCTCCATGAATTTGTCCCATTCTCTGTTAATGGCATCTAGGTTGGTGGTCATCACTGACTCCAGTGGAAGTGAATTCCACAGTTGAACTATGTACTGCGTGAGGAAGTCTTTTCTTTTATCAGTCCTGAATCATCCAACCTTCAGCTTCACTGGATGTCCACGATTTCTAGTGTCACAAGGCCACATGATTTAGCTGGAAAAGGAAATGACGAGAGAGCTCTACTGGGCCTCTACTGTCCTAGAAATATCAGAGCCCAGGGATGCTCAAAAGTCAGTCTCACTGCTTTCCAGCAACATTCAGCGCTATGTCAGAGATAAATTTCAAGCAGTTACCAGAGTCTTGAGGACGTGAAGCACACATGTCTCTTGATGATAATAACAGATTGTATAATGTGTCCTGACTGTTCATAGTGCTCCATGCACACTGTCAGCTGCTCCTAGCTACTATCATGTATAAGTCAACCCCAATTGTGGACACTGCAGGGACAGAACTCAGCTTGGCCAAGTTAAGCTTAAGTCCATATTACCAGTGATTTGAGCAGGGCATTCCTTTAGCAATGTGTCATGCATAGGGTTACTAGGCATCTGGGGCTGATCTGAAGTCTCTCGTTTTGCCTTGGCCCCTCCTACAGGGGCAGGGGGAGCTTGGATCTCCACATGAACAGGATCATAGAATCGTAGAACTGTAGAGTTTGAAGATAACCCAAGGGTCATCTAATCCAACCCCCTGCAACACAGGAATCTATTGCCCAATGTGGGGCTTGAACCCAAGACCCTGACCCTAGAGTCTCATGCTCTACTGTCTGAGCTACTCCCCATCTCCCTAATTTAAGGAGTGCCTTAAATTATTACTAATATTATTGTATTAAGAAGACTATGTGTGCATCTTGCAAGCTTCAGCTCAAGAGCAGCTGGCTTCAAATTTTTGCATAGACCCTCGGGGGGGGGGCATGTCCTCCTCTGCTCTGTCCTCCCCTCTCCCAGTTCTCCATCTTCAGGGCTCAGTCGCAGGAGGAAGCTCAGAGGAAGAATCAACAGGGCCCAATAATAAAAAATAAAGAAAAAATGGGGGGGGGGAATAAATAAATTTGACTTCCGATTAGACTCACTGTATTGTTGTTCCTATTATTGTTTTACACACAGTTTCAAATTACTATTTACTTTCTTTGTTCTTATAAAAAAAAAGGAGTTGTCATCTATACTTTTATTTTACAAGAATCATTTGAGTTCTGCCAGGAGATTGTTGGTGTTACAATAATTTTTCAAATACTCTTTAAATTTTTCCATTTGTTCTGTTCTTTCTGTATTGGATACCCTCTAACTCTCCCCGTCATCATAGCCAACTGCAAATACTCTATCATTTGGACCGGCCACACTCATTTATCGTAGGTGTTTTTTCACTTTTCCAGTTTCTTGTGATTAAGATCCTGGCTGCTACTGTCAAGTACATAAAAAGTGGTCTAGCACCAGTTTAACTGTCTATCGTGTAATGCAATAAAATTCAAAATTATAACAATTAATTGTACATTTGTTCAAAAACCAAGTGAAAATATTTAGTTCAATTAATTCAACAAGATTGATGAGTGTGATCCAGTGATACTAACTTTCCAAAGTCTGATAATCATTTAGCCCCCCCTGGCTCCAACCTTCCTCTTAGTACCAGATTATACCCCACCACCATCAGGGAGAGGTACCGCTCATTTTGAGAACCACTGGTCTAGGCCTTCAGAGTACTAGAAGTACCCAGGAAAGGTTTTTACCTGACTTTTGGCGAGCGCCGCAACCCCAGAGTCGGTCACGACTGGACCTAATGGTCAGGGGTCCCTTTACCTTTACTGCAGGTCTTGGGCAAAAGGGAGTTCAGAATAGATTCTCCAGAGCAAAGGCTCCAGGAGTCTTGGAGGCATTAGAGTTGGTGGGCTGGCCATGTCTTATTTTTGGCTTCTGAAGTTGCCTTTCTGTAGGAAGACTCATGAATCCAGGAAGTTGCTGCTATGCCAATGCCTTGATAAAAAATCTAATCTGCCTTTAAAAAAAAAAAATCATTGCCCTGGAACTCGGCAACTGTCTCTGGACAATTGCAACGGGAGGAAGTTGATTTGCAAAGGAAATAACCCATTCAGCTCTGGCCACAATGGGAAATAAAACCGATTGTTCCATACTTTATTTTTGCTGCCTGACTGAATGTTCTGGCTTGCCCAGCCTGCCCTGTGGTAGAAGAAAAATAAAAACAGCTTGGCTAAGAAACTCTTCTCTCTCTCTCTCTCTCTCTCTCTCTCTCTCTCTCTCTCTCATTCTCTCTCTCTCTCTCCGACAGAACATTGTTGGAGCCCTGTTTTCAGTTCTGCAACTTTACAAATGACGCAGTTGCATTGGGCTGTTAGCATAATGGAGGACTGAAGTAAGATTACGTGGCTAGTAGCTACAAACTCCCAAAACAAAGGCATGGTGGCTGCCAGGCAATATAACAGACTCTGCCCCCCCGCCCCGGTTTTGTATCAGGCTATTTAAGCCACCACCATGCCGGCCACTTTGTACCCTAAATAATGGAGATGGTGAAAGATGATGATCATCATTAAATTTATTGCCCACCTTTCATTAACAGGGTTTACAACAATTAATTTTTTTAAAAAAAGATAAAACTTATTGCAATCACAGGAATAGGTAGGGTGGGCCTTGAAAACAACCACATCCCAGAGTAAAGAGGTGTGTCTTAAGCATTTGCCAGAAGCTATATAGCAAAAGTGTCAGGTGCATCTTTGTGAGGAGGGAGTTCCACAATTTAGGGGCTGCCACAGAGAAGGCCCTTTCCTGGGCGGCTACCATCCCAAAAGGTTGTTAGAACTGCCAACAGGGTTCCCTTCTGCCTTAACACTTGGAGGGTTTCTAGGAAAGGCAGCAGTGTTTCAGATATTTGGGACCTGATTTGGTTAAGGCTTTGCACCCAGAATTGGACTGGCAGCCAATGCACCTGCTTTAAAGACCAACTCTAGCTGCCAGTAATCTGGCCACTGCTTTTGGGGCCAGCTGATGGCCATTCTGCAAATCAGTAACTCTGCTTAAAATTCATTGGCCCAGATTCTCCTGTAAGTGTTTATAAAATGCCGAATTAGTACCGTAGTTGTAGTTGGCTTATGATTTTGAAATGCTGATGCATGTGATGGGTTTGTTTCTGTTCCAGACTGATAAGGCCTTAGGGAAGTGATAAGAGTGTTTCAAAGCAAACAACTTATTTTGCGGCGTGAAATACAGTGGAACCTTGGGTTACGTACCGTCCTCCTTACGAACACTTCAGGTAACGAGCTCCGCTAACCCGGATGCAGATGCTCCTGGTAGCGAACTTTGCCCTGGGATGTAAGCGGAAGTTGTATGCCGGCGGTGTGGCAGCAGCGGGAGGGCCCATTAGCGAAAGCGCATCTCAGATTAAGAATGGTTTCGGGTTAAGAACGGACCTCCAGAACGTATTAACTTAATTCGTTCCGGAGGTCCGTTCTTAACCTGAAACTGTTCTTAACCTGAGGTACCACTTTAGCTAAAGGGGCCTCCCGCTGCTGCCACGCCGCCAGAGCACGATTTCTGTTCTCATCCTGAAGCAAAGTTCTTAACCCAAGGTACTATTTCTGGGTTCGCGGAGTGTGTAACATGAAGTGTTTGTAACCTGAAGCATCTCTAACCCAAGGTACCACTGTATTCAAATTATACATCTATGCGAACTGTGTGCGTATGTGAATGAAACCCTAGAATTGCATTAAAAAAAAAATAGGCCACGTTATTCTAATGGAGAGAATTTAAGGCAATGTGTTTCACATTGCTTTCGAATTGCAGCTAGTTACAGTGGTGCCTCGGGTTTAAGAACAGTTCTGCTTACGTATGATTTGGTTTACGAACTCCACAAAACCAGAAGTAGTGTTCCGGTTATTGAACTTTACCTTGGTCTAAGAACGGAATCTGAAAGGTGGAAGGGCTCCAGCGGCAGGAGGCCTCATTAGGGAAAGCACGGCTCGGTTTAAGAACGGATTCAGTTTAAGAACGGACTTCTAGAATAGATTAAGTTCGTAAACTGAGGTACCACTGTATATGTCTTCTCTCCTCAAAGATAACTCCAGGACGAGTTCTGTATTCTTGAAGGGCTGCAATATTTTCCCAGTGCAGGGACCAGAATCATGTGTTTTAAATGCTATCTTTATAGAGAAAAGGTAGGCCTCCGATTGTGGGCAGAGCACAGCCATTGAGAGCCCTCTCTTCCATGAATTTGTCTAATCCTCTTTTAAAGCTATATCTAGGTTGGTGGTCGTCCCTGCTTCCTGAGGGAGTGAGTTCCATAGTTTAACTATGCACTGCTGTCACAGCAGCCTTATCTTTATCCTGCTTCTTATGGCAGTTTTGGAAACCTAGGTAGGCGGTCCCTCTCCTGCCCAGTCATGCTCGATTGCTGCTCCCTTTTATTTGAATCTTGTCAGTCCCATCTGGAAACGAAACTCTCTCACACAGAGCAATGCAGTGAGGCCTGGTAAGGAGGGAGCTGTGCAGGAGCCCCCGCCATAGCTGGCCCGGCCCCACCCTCTGGGCAGGAAATGAGGCAGCAGCTTTGAGGGGAAGTCCTGAGCTTGAGACGTGTCCCGTGAAACTGCACTGCTGTTTAGCTTGCAGTGGGCCGTTCTCTCCTCGTCTGCCTGGCAGGAAGGAGCAGCTCTTCAGCCAAAATTGTGTGTGCACTTCCAAGTGCTCTGTCAGTTGGTTTGGACCTCAAGGCTCTTCTTCTCCTTTATTTTTTGAACCCAACCCATTTGTGGCCTAAGCATCCCTTCTCCATGCTGCAAATACATGGGCAGCTAGGAGACTCCCTCTGGCCAGTCTCCAGAACTCAGAGGAAACTGGTGACTAAATGCTTCCTCTGAATGACGTCGTCTCCCGGACCTTTCCAGCTTCCAGCCCCTTCCATAATTTTATCCTGAAATATTTCCTTCTGTGGCTCTTGCAGGAGCTTCTGTGAAGTGGACAAATGTTGGTTGTATCTGGTTTGTAGTGTAAAATTGTGGAGATTAGATGTTAATTAGCCAGCTTTGCCCCTCAGATAGTGGTAGGTTTCACCTTAAGGTTTTACCTATCCTTTGGAGGTATGAGAGGATCAGACTAACAATGCAAGTGTTTGTAATTTCCTAAAAGTTTTTGCTAGCACAAGCTGAGCAGTTTTCTTAACATCTGTGGGAATACGTTCCTGAGAAACAGCAGCAGATGGAAACTGAAATTATGACACAAGGTTTTCCTTGCTTTGAAACAGCTTATGTTTCCTCTTGAGTTTTGCAACCTTGCATGGCTGCAGATTGCCTCAAATTCAAGATGGTAGCCCTAAGGTGGATATAAAGGACAGGCCTGTACCTGTGTGTGTTGATATAGGCAAGCGCGTGGGCACACACACACACGTTACAAGATATTTCTTCATCTTTTCTAAGACTAGGCAATTTTATAGAGAAGTTCTGTCCCAGACTGTGCCTGTTACAACTCCTTCTCACCCCTTCCAAGCTCAGGTTAATTCATGGTGATATAACTTTAAAAAACAAAACAAAGCAGTGTAGTTAGGTAAGTGAGTACACTGAGTTCATTCTTACTTATTCATGAAATTTATATATTACTTGACCAAAAAACCCCTCAAAACTCAGTGTGGTTTACCAAAAGAATAAAGCAAGAGTTAAAAAAAGCTAAAAATAAAATAAAATTCGAACCTTCAGAACATAATCTATGATAAGCTAAAAACCAGGTTAAAAGTACATGTCAACATTCTGTGTATCTGGATAGGCATGCCTGAACAGAAATGTTTTCGGCAGGTGCCAAAAAGAATATGGTGAAGAAACGCCTGATGTCAACAGGCGGGGAGTTCCAAAGTGTGGATGTTGCTGCTCTGAAAATATATGCTTTGTTACTGCATGGTGAGATAAATGGGCCATTGGCCTGATCCAGCAGACTCTTAGGTTCTCATGGTTCGTCTTCATACAAGGCAATTTCCAGAGTTCCTGATGTCTGAGGTAGTCATGGTTCCTGATGTTCCGCGCTGGTCATGGGACCGAGACGGCTCTGGTCGCCCTAACAGATGATCTCCGCAGGCAGCTGGATCAAGGCGGGTCGGGGCTGCTGATTCTTCTAGACCTGTCAGCAGCCTTCGACATGGTCGATCACGAACTCCTGGACCACCGCCTTGCCGACGTGGGGATCCAGGGCACAGCCCTTCAATGGCTGCGCTCGTTTCTCTCTGGTCGGGGACAGAGGGTGGCGCTTGGGGGGGAATTGTCATCCCGCCACTCCTTGGTGTGTGGAGTGCCCCAGGGTGCGATACTCTCCCCGATGCTTTTTAACATCTTTATGCGCCCCCTCGCCCAGCTTGTCCGGAGTTTTGGGCTGGGCTGCCATCAGTATGCTGATGACACCCAACTCTATCTGTTGATGGATGGCCACCCTGACTCGGCCCCAGGCACACTGATCAGATGCTTGGAAGCTGTGGCTGGATGGTTACGTGGGAGCCGGTTGAAGTTAAATCCTTCGAAGACAGAGGTCCTCTGGCTGGGACGGGACGATATGGGATTGAGGGGGCAACTCCCATCTCTAGCGGGGGTGCAATTAGTGCCAGCACCATCCGTTAAGAGTTTGGGTGTAATCTTCGACACCTCCCTCTCCATGGAGGCGCAGATTGCAGCTATAACAAAGGCGGCATTTTTTCATCTCCGCCAAGCTAAGCAGTTGGCTCCTTACCTCTCTCGCCCTGACCTAGCCACTGTGATCCATGCGACGGTCACCTCCAGACTGGATTATTGTAACTCGCTCTACGTGGGGCTGCCCTTGAGACTGACCCAGAAACTCCAGAGGGTGCAGAATGCCGCAGCGAGACTCCTTACAGGGTCTTCACTGCGAGATCACATTCATCCGGTGCTATACCAGCTGCACTGGCTCCCGGTGGAGTACAGGATCAGGTTTAAGGTGCTGGTTTTAACCTTTAAAGCCCTATACGGCCTAGGACCCTCGTACCTACGGGACCGCCTCTCCTGGTATGCCCCACAGAGAAACCTACGCTCGTCAAATAAAAACATCCTGAAGGTCCCAGGCCTCAGAGAGGTTAGGCTGGCCTCAACTAGAGCCAGGGCTTTCTCGGCTGCGGCTCCAATCTGGTGGAATGCTCTGTCCCAAGAGACTAGGGCCCTGCGGGACTTGACATCTTTCCGCAGAGCCTGCAAGACAGAGTTGTTCCACCAGGCCTTTGGTCAGGTCCCAGCCTGACTCCCTCCTCTGGCAATCTGCACAGAATTTTGCTCAACGGTTGCCATTAATTTGACTTTAATTAATTTTTATAATGGAATGTTTTTAGAATGTTTGATTATTTGATTGTTTGATTATTTAATTGTTGTTAGCCGCCCTGAGCCCGGCTTCAGCTGGGGAGGGCGGGATATAAATAAAATTTATTATTATTATATTATTATACATTGCTTCCACCGGCGACTAGCTTGGGGTCATTTCCTTGTGCTATGAAGATCCTAATTATAATTGATGGGATTTCAATGGGGCTCATGCAAAATGCCAACGTTTAAAGCCCTAAATGGCCCCAGCCCTCTATACCCGAAGAAGTGCTTCTACCCCCGTCATTCAGCCCAGACACTGACGTCTAGCTCCAATAGTTTTCTGGTGGTTCCCTGATCGCGAGAAGTGAGGTTACAGGGAACCAGGCAGAGGGCCGTCTCAGTAGTCGCAGCTGCCCTGTGGACTGCTCTCCCATCAGATGTCAAGGAGATACAACCTTTAGAAGACATCTGAAGGCATCCTTGTATAGTGAAGTTTTTAATGTTTTATTACATTTCTGTATATGCTGGAAGCTGCCCAGAGGGGCTGGGGCAACTCAATCAGATGGGCGGGATACAAATAATAAAATTCTTCTTCTTCTTACTTCTCCATGGGCCAGCTCTATTGATCTCTCTCCTTCTGCTTCTCTTATTGGCACCCACAGTCTTCCCTTTGGAGATGGTCTCAGTCACCTTCGTTTCCTCCTCTAATGTGAGGCTGCTTCTGGCTTCTAGAAATGTTGGATTTGTATGGCTATATGGAATAAAACTGCCCTACTGTGCTGGGGTGGGGGCTCTTATGGCTTCTCCTGAAGCAACACAGCCTCCTGAACCACTGTTAGCCTTTCAGCAGGGAAACTGAAACAGAGGCCTGTAGGTGTGAATGTGGCTGCCCCCATCTAGATGGAAAGACTGCCTTGAGAACAGCGTGTCATTTTAGCCCTTTGGATCAGGCCATTTTCCTCCCACCTCACATAACAGTCACCCTCCAACCATTATGCTGACGCAGTGATGGGCATTTTCTTTCATCCCGAATGCCAGAAGAAGCCTTTTTTCCTTCTGTGTCTGTTTCGAATGACCTCTCCCACAAGTCAGAAATGTAGAACGAACCAGAGAATGATGCACTGCAGACTTGTGAGGAGTTTCATTAAAGGTCCCAAGTGTGGATTGAGAGAGGAAGGTCATAGAATTATAGCGTTGGAAGGGACACCACAGCTCATCTAGCCCAATCCCTTACAATGCAGGAATCACAGCTAAATAATATCGGACTAAAGATATCCAGATTTAGTTGGGACACTTGCTTATGGTGAAGTCCTCTTCAGCCCCACCAGATGATCTTCTAAGGAAGCCTGCAAGAGGATCGAGCCTCATAGTGCCAAGCAGGTTAAATCTGAAACAAGGACTGCAGCTGTCATTGAGCCTAAGCTGATGCAGCATACTTGTAGAGCGCCACCCCCCACCTGCCGCCTTACCTGGTCTTTGCCGGCAGTGCTTCTGTTGCCACCAGTGGAACTTTGTTCAACAGGGCAGGGCTGGCAGGTGGCACCAGGTGCCCTATGATGGTTGCTGCTCTGAATTCTACTTTGGTCCAAGAGTAATACCCTAGTCCAGTTATGCATTATTCCTAGTAAGTACGTCATGGAAATAATTCCATTTCCACCACCACACCAACTTGATTCCTGATTGCCTTCCTGTGCTCTTGAGAAAATGTGCCTTATCATTAGTACTGTGACTGGTTCAATAAAGTACAGTAAAGCTCAAATTGCAGAAATTGTGCTGTTCCTCACCCTGTGGCAGCTGCAATCATTTTAACTGTTCTGTTGGTTCTAAGGGCCAATCTACACTGGAGATTAAAAAGCCATGGTTTGGCATGTTCAGCTATAAGTAGTAGGCTTTAGATCAGCGGTTCCCAAAGTGGGTGGTAAAGGAGCGGTAGGATTAAGCTAATCAGTTTTGTTGAATTAAATAAAGTCAATATTTTCAACTGGATTGTGAATGAATGTGCAATTTATTGTTACTTGATTTGAATTTTATTCTGTTGTTATTTTCCTTAGTGGGTGGTGCATTCTGAATAACAGCGTCTGAATGCCACTCACTACTAACAATCAAAGGATTAGTAAATTTAGATCAAATTGTCTGATACCAGGGGCAGTGCAAAAGAAAATGCTGTCTCTCAAGCACCATGATGGTTACCACTGCTACAACCTTATTTGACAGGACTATGAGGACAAACCGAAGCAACCCTATGTTGCCCTTTTAGAGGAAGGGTGAGATAAAAATGGAGCAGTTTTTGTTATTGCATGTGTGTGAACCTGAAGATAATGGAAATTCCCCAACTGTGAGGCAGGAGCCCAACTTTTGGATATTGTATGACTAATGTCTATTTTGAGACTTGGCTTACTTAATTAGCACCTCAGAGATAGGCCAAGTTCCAGTCAGTCTCTGCTTTGGAATTCCATTCTTCACTATGAATGAAACAATTACATGGCATTTGAATTTTACTGAAGGCAATCAAAGGTCAGGGATGTAAAATGACCTGGAGGGGAAAAGTCCAATCTAGGTTTTGAGGTATTTTCTTTTCTTTTTAGGAGAGTGGTTTGCTTTCACCTTGGGCAGCTAGGTGCAATGTTTTCTTTAGAGTGATTGCTGTTTGTTTTCTTGAGGGTTGTTTTTGTTTTTTGCCGGGGGGGGGGGGGTAACTATCCCTCTCAAGTGAGAAGGTAGCTTTGACCCTCCCAACTTGGTATCACAGAATTCCTGATTTCTCAAGATGGTCCCTATGGTCCTTTCAGTCAGGCCTAGCAAGAATTAAGGGAACACACTAATACGGTGGGATGGGAAGGTTTTTTATATTGATGTGTCTTGTGCTAAAATGGGGAGTATGTGAAAGCAATGCTGTAGCAAATAGCTCACACAAATGTGCATTCATTCATTTATTCATTTATTTTTATTACCCCGCTTTCTTTTGGAACCCAGAGTGGCACACATGAAGATGGTCTCCCATCCAGGCACTGACCAGACCCAAAACCTGCTTAGCTTTAGCAAAGTGGTGGCCCCATGTGCCTTGAACATGTGCTGCCAAGAACTTGTGTGGGTGTGTCTGAGTGATTGTATCACCAGCTCCAAGACCAATTAATCTATAACTAAAACTGTGTCTGTGTAAAATGCCTTTTAGTGTGGAAACAGTCGTTCTTCTGGAAATACTATTTTTGAAATCTGCCCTACCAATAGGATCTGAAGGTCATACTTGGCAGTGTAAGGGTAGTTTAAGAAATGCAGGTCACCCCTGGTCCTCTTGAAAATTGTGGTATGTAGAACATTCTGGGCTACTCAAGGCAATAACCAGTGATATTAATGAGAGGTGATGCTAGATTTTCCATTTTCACTTTGCCAGGTGATCCTGGAAAAAATGGGCCGGCATGCCAAGACGACACTCCTTAGCTTTTCTCCAGCCATAATTTATTTTAATTATTTCTTAGCTGTTCTTCAAAATAAAATCTTCCCACAGCGACTCGCAACACTTAAAAAGCGATTTTAAAACTATATAAAATATAATGCTGTGCCCTCACCACAGCAGTGGTTCACTACGAAGCTTCTGTGTAATCATAGCTGGGTGTTCCAAAACAGAACTAGCAAACGGACACCACTTCACATCACCCAAATAAATGTTTTTAAAGCCTGCCTTGCACTGCCACAGCAAGGGGAGTGGTGAGGGCGCTGTGTGGGTGATGCACCTCAGAAGAGAGAGGGGAGCCTGTACAGTGTAATGGCTAAGAATGCTTGGCTAGGACATGGGAGACCAGGGTTCGAATCCCCACTTCACCATGAAGCTCACTGGGTAACCTTGGGCCAGTCATTTGCTCTCAGATTAACTCACCTCACAGGGTTTTTGTGAGGCTAAAATGGAGGGGGAGAAGTGTGTGTGCACCCCCTTGTGCTCCTTGGAGGAAAGGTGGGATATAAATGCAATAGATAATAATAACTAAATAAACTCAAGCATAGCCTATGAGAGTTACAACGGCTACCAGATCTTTGCTGCTACTACTGTGTGTTGCTTTGGGCCGTCCTGTTTCTCTTATAATGGTTTGCCCCTGAAAATTATGTTCATACCAATCTGTCAGCGGGTAGGGACTGGCTTTCGTTTTAAAATTCCTTTACCCATCTCCTAATTGTTCCAAATTTTAATCCAAATGTAAAAAGTACTCACGGTACAGTTCTTAAGTGATTTTAGCGTTGGAAGAATTGACCGCTAATGCCTCACAGTCTCGCAGCTTTGTACCATCAAAGAAAGCGTTCTATCCTTGCGTTGCAGCTCTGACCCCCTCGCTCTCAGAGCTTGCCAGGGAGGGGGGAGCCCGCTTTTGACACCTGCCACTTTTGACGCTACCCCTTATTTTACAGCAGGGAAGATGACTGTCATATCCTGCAGTGCTGTTTGCAAGTCTTTATTTGTAATATATTCATATCCCGCCTTTCCTCCAGAGAGCTAAAAGTGGCATGCATACTTCTCCTCCTTCCCATTTTATCTTCACAGCAACCTTGTGAGGTAGACTAGACTGAGAGAGGCAGCTTCACAACCAGGAAGCTTCATGACCAAGTGGGGATTTGAACCCTGGTTCCTCCCAGGTCCTAGTCCTCATTTTATCCCTACAACAACCCTGTGAGGTAGGTTAGGCTGAGAGGCAGTGACTTGTGACCACGGGTCACTTCATGGCTAAGTGGGAATTTG
Organism: Podarcis tiliguerta; assembly: GCF_965153285.1. Classification (NCBI taxonomy): domain Eukaryota; kingdom Metazoa; phylum Chordata; class Lepidosauria; order Squamata; family Lacertidae; genus Podarcis; species Podarcis tiliguerta. Next base: position 20,514,147 of record NC_139553.1, read on the forward strand.
AACCCTAATCATCCACAGGTCATAGCCCAGCAGTCTTAATGACTGCACCAAAGTGGCTTAAATAAGCAAGCTTTTTATCAGACAGGAACCCACAAAATTATCTTAAGCAGAAGAAAGTGGCCGGTTATATGAGCCTGCACAGCTGAGGGAAAGATTCCGGTGTCTCTTTAGCCAAAATGTGTCCCAAAATAAACCAGCAAGCTTTTGAGTCCACCAGAACTCTTCCTTCAGGTGGGATGCTAATCAAGGGTGTGAGAAAAGAAAACTGCCTTGGTTCTGCAGCTATAATGCATACGTTGGTAAAAAAATGCATTTCTCTTTAGTTGTGATTCCTGCACTGCAAGGGGGTTGGACTAGATGAGCCATGGGGTCCCTTTAAATTCTGTGGGGGTTGTCATGAAGAACAGTTACACTTCAGAATTCACTACGCCATTGTAGCGATCACTATCCATGTGAAAGGTGGTTTTGAGGAACTAGTTTGACAGGTCCATACAAGTTCTGCCTGCTCCTCTCCCACACTCCTATAAATCAGGCGTGCCAATCCCTCAAACGTATGAGAGGGCTGAATTCCCTATTTTGATTCTGTCCCACCTCTTCCTTCAAGAAACTCAAGGTGGCATAGATGGTCCCCCCCCCCACTTACTCCCCACAACAAGGCTGTGAGGTAGGCCCAGAGTCATCCATTTGCCTTGGGAAAAAGGCTGTGTAATCTGTGTGGGCTGTTGAGACGGGGTGCAGTTAGGGAGGCTTATTTTGTTGCTCTGAGCCAGTGTATGATACCCGCCCCGCCCCCCAAAAAACATGGGGCAGCGGGGCTACCTCACAGGGTTGTTTGTGAGGATAAAATGGGGAGAAAGACAACCATGTACACCACCTTGAGTTCCTTGGAGGAAATAAGTAGGGCTAGAAATGTAATTAGTAAGTAAAAGTCTTGGTACAAGAACAGCTAAAAAAACTAGACCATATTGGATAGTGTAAAATATAACAGAAGGTGTCCTCCCCGCCCCCGCCCCCCGAGGTTTGCTTCTTACAAGAGGATTTTAGGGCCTCATAACACCATCAGTTGAAAAACAGGCCCTAGACATTCAAGCTGATGAAGCAGCTGCATTTTTCTTGGTTTTCTTGCAGTCCTATGAATTCTTGGCCTCAATGCTGTTAGATCTAATGTGCCTTACTCCTAAGAAGAAAACAGGCTGTTAGCATCTATAAACACACCATAACTTGAATGATTATGTGTGCCTTTCTTAATGCAGTTAGAGTTTTGTGCTTTAAGACAGCAGCATTTTATAAGTCTTTCGTGTCTTTTCCCTCGTCCCCCCGATATTTGTCTGTCAGACTTTGAAGAACTGGCATCACTGGATCAAGTTCATAAGTTTTGTTGAATCAGTTAAACTAAACAGTTTAAATTGGATTTTAAATAAATGTGCAATTCATTGTTACTATTTTGAATTGTATTGTTAATGGTTTGTGCAAGCCGCTATTCTGAATAATGTTTCTTACAGGGTAGGGGGCGCTGGGGATGAGCTTATGGAATGGGGAGGGGGGAATGGGCAATAGTGTTTCTGGAGCGTGGGGGGAAGCAAAAGTTAAAATATTTGTTTTTGCTTTTAAAATCTTCACCACTGGATCTTAATGTGGTGTTTCACTGGTAAGCACTTTCTTTCTTTCCTTTGTTGAACTGTCCCCTGTTTTAATGCCACTGGGTGTTCCTGGAGATATGTAACACCTTTCCTAGGCCACATTTGAGCTCAAATACAACCACCTGTAACTTTTGCTTAAAAAGTACCTTTCTCTTTGGTTTTCCCAAACAGGTTGTGAAAACAATAGGTCTGAGAGAGGTTTGGTTTTTTGGACTCCAGTACCAGGATACCAAGGGCTTCTCTACATGGCTGAAACTCAACAAAAAGGTAATTACTGATGTGGGCATATGTCATCCTTTGTTTTATTGTCTGCATTTTAATAGATTTCTTTTTTATATTGTTTTAATTATATTAGAGCTTAATGACTTTTTAAACTGTCGTTATCTATCTATCTATCATCTATGTAGCTAAGCTTTCTGTATTTGATCTGAGTCATTTTAATTCGTGTTAGCTGCCTTGAATCCCAGTCAGAGGAAAGGGAAGATATAAATAAATATAATTATAGACATACCTGTTTGCTTGCTGCCTCACCCACAAAAAGACAGGGTCCCACTTTTTTGAGAAGCAGCAGTTTCTTTATTTTTCTTTTTTTAGTGTTTCTCCAGAGCAGTAGGAGAAACCCCAGCAAAAAAAATTTTTTTAAAAAAAAAATCAGGTTGCACCTTAACAGGAGTTGCAGTCTCGGGATAAATAGGTACTCCTGAACTCTGCCTTTATTAGGAAGAAAAGGTCTGGGTATGTTCTATTTGTAAAAAACATGTTTTTGATGATTTTCAGTTACAAGTGAATTACTGTATTTTTCGCCCTATAGGATGCACCTTTCCCCCTCCAAAAATGAAGGGAAAATGTGTGTGCGTCCTATGGGGCGAATGCAGGCTTTCGCTGAAACCTGGAGAGCGCTCTCCAGGCTTCAGGAAGCTATCCGCAAGCCTTGGGAGCCCGCGGGACTTCCCGCCGGGCTCCCACGGATTGCGGAGAGCTGCCTGCACCCCGAAGCCCGGGCGTGCTGAGCAGTCGCGCCCGGGCTTCGGGTAGCTCTGCGCAAGCCGCGGGAGCCCTCCCACGGCTTGCGCAGAGCTGCCTCTTGTCCCGAAGCCCAGGCACGCTGAGCAGTCGTGCCCAGGCTTCAGGTAGCTCTCTGCAAGCCGCGGGAGCCCTCCCACGGCTTGTGGAGAGCAGCCTGTTCTGGGGGCTGGGGTCAGGGGAAGCTAGAGCTTCCCCCGCCCCAGCCCTGTGCCTGGGGGAAAAATATATATTTTTTCTTTATTTCCCCCCAAAAAAACTAGGTGCGCCCTGTAGGCTGGTGCGCCCTATGGGGCGAAAAATACGGTAGATATAAAAAAGGAGAAAAGAAAAAGCAATATCTACAATAACAACAGCTGTACAGAGCCATCACAAAAGTGGTCGTTCATTGAATGTACAATAGTTGAATGAAAGTGTCATTCTACAAATGTTCTCATAGGGAACAGTATCGCCCCCATGGGGAGGTAGGGTTATCTAGGGGGCACTGGTGTTGATGATCTAAGACTCCTGCTAAGTAACTTTAATTCAGACATTTGGGAAACTGTTATCACCCAATGCATTAAGAATTTGCTGAACAGTTAAGTAGTTACTAAATCTGGTGTCTAAGACTATTGCTAACTTACTACCAGACTCTGAAAACTAGTGTTGCCGGATCAAGTTAATCAATTTTGTTGAATTAATTAAACTAAACAGTTTTGATGGATTCTGATTAATGTGCAGTGAATCATTACTGTTTTGAAACGTGCTACTGTCTTATTTAAACCACTATTCTGAATAACACTTTTTATGAGGTGGGCACTGGGCTTGAGTCTATGGCCCGTGTGTATATGTGTGGCCTGAAAAGGTTTGGGAACCACTGATCTAGACTTTGTTACCAATTCGCTGCAGGTAACAGCACAGGATGTCCGCAAAGAGAGCCCGCTTCTTTTCAAATTCCGTGCCAAATTCTACCCAGAGGATGTGGCAGAGGAGCTGATCCAGGACATAACCCAGCGCCTGTTCTTCCTCCAAGTGAAGGAGGGCATCCTGAACGATGACATCTACTGTCCCCCAGAAACTGCCGTCCTGCTGGCTTCCTATGCTGTCCAGTCCAAATATGGTGACTTCAACAAGGAGGTGCACAACCCTGGTTACCTTACTGGCGACAAGCTGCTTCCTCTAAGGTAGGTCAGATTTGACACATGCTTCTAGCCTTATGGGAAGTGGACTACTTCCTGGTGACTTTCACCATTCATATTCTTCCAGTGGATCTAAATGGCAGTAAAAAAAGGTGCAGTCTGTTAACTTCCATAACTGACTGGTGATCTCAGTGTAAAGACAATCAGCTGCTAGCCTAAGAGTGACTCAGTCCTGTCTGCTCCCCACAAGATGTTCGTAAGTTGCTCCAGCTGGGGATAGACCTATCTGTCTATCTCTGGTCTATGCCTCATTCATGTTGTTACACATAATTGCCTTCTGTAGTCACATTTCTATTTGTGTGGAAACAGAAAATGCTCATTTAAATGAAGGAGAGGGCTACAGATGGCTGTTAGCCACATTTTTTATGCTCTTCCTCCAGTTCTAGGCAGCAATGCTTCTGAATACCAGGTGCTAGAAACCACAGGAGGGGAGGGTGTGGTACTTGTGCTTAGGTCCTGCTTTCCCTTGGGGGCATCTGGTTGGCCACTGGACTATAGTCTTTGGCCTGATCCAGCAGGCTCCTCTTAAGTTCTTAAATCCAGGGGGGCATAAGAAGAGTCCTGCTGGATCAATCCAAAGGCCCATTTCAGCCAGTGTACTGTTTACCTGGCGTGCTCTGGTCCATGGGGTCACGAAGAGTCGGACACGACTGAACGACTAAACAACAACAACTGTTTACCACAGTCACCAGATGTTGCTAGGAAGCACACAAGCAAGACACAACAGCAACTTCTTCTGCTCATGTTCCTTAACAACATATTCAGAGGCACACCACCTCCTACAATGGAGGCAAACACTAGTGTACTAGCTGGGCCTTTCTCAGTCATTGCTAAGAGTTCCCCACTCTCACCTCTCTGCCCTAGAGTCTGGGTTTCTCTAATTTGTGCTGCAGTGTGGCAGAGCTAAGGAAAATCAGGGGTCTTGTATTTCCTGCTTGGGTAGAATTCTCTTCCCAAGCCTTGCTGGCAAAAAACAAGAGAGACTGGGAAATATAGAAGCAGCAGAAAAAGATAGCTTAGCGCCTTCTCATCCAGACTCCAAAGCTTCCTGCAAGGTTGAACAAATACTTCCTCTCCATCCAATCAGGCATGGGAGGTTCAGGAGAAGGACTCACCTTGCTTGCTCACAAAATTGCCTGTCAGCACTGACTTCGGACTCCCATGGAATAGTAGCACCGTGGGGTTGCCACATTCAAGCACAACAGCCACACTCTCCTCTCCTGTGGTTTCCAGCAGCCGGGATTCAGAAGCATCACTGCCTCCAACTGTGAAGGCAGAGCATAGCTATCATGGCTAGTAGCCCTCAATAATCTTATTCCTATCCATTAATTTGCCCAGTCTTCTTTTAAAGCCATCTAGATTGGTGATCATTACTGCCTCCTGTGGGAGTGTGTTCCATAATTTCTCTGTACTGCTTGAAGAGAAGCCCTTTCTTTTACCTGTACTGCATCTTCCAACATTCATCTTCCTTGGATGTCTGTGAGTTTTCTCTCCACTTTCTCCATGTCATGCATACTTTTATAAACATGTGTCAGGTCGCCTCTTACTTGCCTTTTCTCTGAACTGTCCCAGACATTGCAACATTTCTTCAAAGGGGAGTCACTCCATCCCCTTGATCATTTTAGTTGCCCTATTCTGAGCCCTTTCCTACTCTGCATTATCCTTTTTGAGATGAGGTGACCAAAAGTGTACATGTACACAATATTCCAAATGTGGGGCTCTCAGATGATTGACAGATGACCAGGCCCCACCGACATGTGCAATTTGGCTCTTATCTCCTAGGGGAGATAAGGATCTGGCTAACTGCCTGCATCCGGTTCCCCACCTTTGTATTAGGTAGAAGCACCAGAGAAAAACTCTCAGACCACTGATTGCGCTTAGGGGACTACATTTTCCTTTGTACAGACAGATGAGGTTTGAAAAATAAATTCCCCACAAGCTTCCTTTGCCACAGTTTTACATGTATGGAAGCTGCTTATCTCCTGATGTGCTTTGCTGTTCTTTGCTTCCTAGGGTTTTGGAGCAGCACAAACTTAACAAGGATCAGTGGGAGGAAAGGATCCAGGTGTGGCATGAAGAACATCGAGGAATGCTCAGGTAAGGCTGAAATTATAGCAATAATTGGTTTGTGTTGTATAAGAGCATCTTTTGTTCATAATATAGCTTCATCTTTAAATATTCAAAGTGTGTCACAGAAGTCAATGCAGTAATGAATGAATTTTATTATTTCAGTCACAGACCAGTTCCAGCCCACATACAATATCAAGGAAGTCATAAAACACAATAGGGATACATTTGAATTTGCAATTAGGGACGATACAGGGACAATGCAGGGATATTAACAGGGACAATACAGATATAACAGGGACAATACAGATATAGCAACAGTTAAAAAAAATAAAATTAAAACTTAGTCACTAACATATAACCTAAAATTATCATTTAAGGCCTTAATCATTATGATAGCACAGCTTGTTCCCTAAGCTTTATGGCAATCACACAGAATTTGGCTACCCTTAACGTGATCTCAGGATCCTTGTCATCTACCAGGGATTTTAGACATTGAAGTTCGGATTCATTTGAAGATTTTTGCATAGCAGGGGTAATAAATACCGAGTGTATATCCCTGTAGAAACTGCAGCGTAACAAGGCATGAGAGACAGTTTCTACCTCCATCAAGCCGCAGGGGCAGACTCATTCCGCGTATGGTTTACCCTTGAATCTGCCCTCCCATAAGGCATATGGCAGCACGTTGAATCTAGCAAGGGTAAATTACTGTCTGTATTTAAGTATTTGTAATTTTGATAAATAATTGGCTGGGGTAAATCCTCTCCCATTATCTTTTATTGCTGGGTGTTTATTCATCCTGCTCACGTGGCATTGCAGTTCCACATCCCAAATTCGTTGGCGGATTATTGCTCTAGCTTTCTCATAACCTACAACTATCAGGGTCTGTGGGGAAAACCCCAAGCCTCTTAGCTTTTCATGCAGTGTAGCTAGCTTTCCATTTGGATTGGTAGGAATCTAGTAGGGTTAAGGGTGCCAACCCAACAGGGAAAAAGATAAGTTTTAACCAATAATGGATCTTCATATCCATATCCGAGCGCTAACAGGGATTTGCCAGACCTCCAGGCGGACAGCTATGTTTAGACACACAAGAAGGGATCCCTAACAGGCAGTGATAGAACTTAGTTTGGAATGATTCTAAGGGAGCAAGGTTTAGGAAGCTGCAGATCTGAGAGCCATATGTCAGTTGTGTTAATATTTTTGCAGCAAAGACCTGGGAGGCTGCCGGAATATATTGGCCCCCTTTTCCATAGAAAAACCTTATAATAGCTTTGGTAGATCTTTGGGCATTGCAATAGTATTAATGCAGTAATGATTTGACAAAGAATTGCTAACCAGTAGCTCTCCCTTTGTAATTGATGGATTACAAAATCCATCACTTGTAACCCTTGAGACTGTGTTGAGTGGGACCGGGTGGGGCGTGACAACCTCTGGAAGGGATGCTGTCAATATAGGCAACTTGCTACCTCTTCGTAGTTTAAAAATATACTTTGAGGCTTGGTTGGAAAAACCCATCATTGTATTTACAAGAGGTCAGAAGTGTTGTGTTTTGAACTACTTTTAAACTCTGCCGAGCTTTGCGAAAATTGTATTAAAAATCCATTCTCTTGTGTACTTTTAGAGAAGATGCCATCTTGGAATATCTGAAAATTGCACAAGATCTGGAGATGTATGGTGTGAACTACTTCAGTATTAAGAACAAGAAGGGCTCAGAACTTTGGTTGGGAGTCGATGCCCTTGGACTCAACATTTATGAGCACAATGACAGGTAACAAGACTGTCCTTCAAACTTGCATGGGGACTGGGAGGGGAGAGGGCCATCTGTTGCATCAGGCAAAGGTGCATCTAAGTCCAGCAACCTTCTTCTAGCATTTGCCAGCTGGCTACCAAGATGTTTTCAGGAGGCTCACAGAAAACCATCACAGCAGCAGTTCTTTCATGTCAGTCCCCACCTTGTGCAGTTCATATCCTCTTTGTCTATGACAGCTAAAAGCTTTTGCTAGATCCATCATAGGGGACTAAATGCAAAGCCTTAACTTCCTAGGGAGAGTCTTTATTTAGTGGGAGAGATAATGCGGTGTAATATTTATATCCCAATCTTATGGGTAGGTGTTTATTTTCCAGAAATTTTATTTGGGATTGGAACCTGAGATTGGGTATAGGAAGGCTTGAATCCCAAGCACCATCCATTCTAGATAGCGTGACATGGGGCCATATTGTGTTTATTTACTGTGTTTATTTAGAGCATTTGTACCCCACTCGTCAGCCAAAATGCCTCTGAGAATGGCTTACATGCCATTGATTAAAACAAAGCAGTCATCTCTCACAGATTTACAATCTTTTTTTTTTAATGGCACACAAGGAAAAGGGGATAGGGAGGAAAGAGAGCAGGGTGGAAACCTCCCATACCAGTTCTCAAGCAATTGTTCCTATAATGACCAGCCTACATAGTTCAGTGGTAGGAGGAGGTGCTTGTTGGAACTGGGCTTATCTCCCACTGAAGCAGCCTGAGGGAATGGCTGCACCATTGAGGGGAGAGGAGGCCTGATGGGGCTCATCTGCGACAGCAGAGTTGGTGATGAGAGTTGTAGTCCAGCAACATCTGGACTTTCTTGAGCCTGAGAGATGCTCTGTGATTATGTCTTGCTTTCATACTCCCAATTTAATTGATCCTTTGAATTTAAGGAAGTATTTTTATCAGGTTACATAGGGCAACTGATCCCAGAAAGAAGTGGGAGTTTATTTTCTGTAGTAGTTTACATGCTTGAGTCTTCCTGTGGTGCCCAGTGTGATCCACATCTGGACTGGTGCTTCTTTGGTAATTACTGATCTATGTACTCCTGATCTCATGTGCCCTATATATTTCCTCTGGGCACTGATTTTAATTAACAAAGTATTAACAAAGCAGGTAACTGCAGGGACCTCCAAACCTTGTGGACCAAACTGGTGCAAGCTTCTGTTGGGTGTCCCCTTTCTGCAATGTAACGCAAAATGCACTGTGTAAAGAGGCTAGTAGCACATCTACCAAAGCATCCAGTCATTGGATTAATAATATTGTGTGTACAGTGGTACCTCGGGTTAAGAACTTAATTCATTCTGGAGGTCTGTTCTTAACCTGAAACTGTTCTTAACCTGAAGCACCACTTTAGCTAATAGGGCTTCCTGCTGCCGCTGTGCCACCGGCGTGTGATTTCTGTTCTCATCCTGAAGCAAAGTTCTTAACCCTTGGTAATATTTCTGGGTTAGCAGAGTCTGTAACCTGAAGCGTATGTAACCTGAAGCGTATGTAACCTGAGGTACCACTGTATAGGCACCAGTTCCTCAGTAGGTGTCTTCATATAAGATGGAAATCACATGGAATGGGTCTGCACTCACCTAATAGCCTGAGTTGCATTTAAGATTGTGTATATTTTCTCCAGGCTTCAAATCCTGTATCCTTTTGAGGCCTGAGATTTAGTATGTTGCTTTGGGCAATTTGGACAAGCCACTGTCCAAGCCACTTACATTGCATTCTGTGCAAATCTTACATAAATTCAGTGTATCTGGTTTTGTAAATTCTGAGCAACATTACCTCTTTTGTCTCAGTGATGGAAAACCATTCGTGCCACATCAGTGTAGTCAGGTTGTTTAACTGCCAAAGTATTCCAATGGGCTCAGCTTTTGAAACATTAAATCCTTTATTTCATCTTTTTCAGGTTAACACCAAAAATCGGATTCCCTTGGAGTGAGATTAGAAACATTTCATTCAATGATAAGAAGTTTGTTATCAAGCCCATTGACAAGAAAGCCCCAGTAAGATTTCATTTGTAGTTTAAAATATTTTAGTTAATAATCTATTCAAATATTTAATTGAAAATCAGTAATTTGGGATTGTTCTCTTTTGCTCTATCTACATAACGAAAAAAGCCAGTTGGTTGTGATGGGAAATCCCCTGGTGACAGAATGAACATTTAGATTTTCATAAACAAGTGACTCCCAGTTTGTTTGTTTGTTTGTTTGTTTGTTTGTTTTACTGTGCTCAAACTGGCTGGGACTGGTAGTAGTTGCAGTCTAAAATGTGTGGAGCTCAGCAGATTGCAGAGGGCTGCAATAAACCTCACACAACTGGGTATACAGTTGGTTTGATGGGCACTCTTAAGGAACGAAGAGCTTTTCAAACAGTCATTTGTGTGAAGAGTTTTCCACTTGGTAGTTTAGTGATAGAACATAAAAGCCCATTGTGGTTAGTCAAGTGTCGTCTTCTTCCTAAGATGAGGTAAATTCATCGGGTGTTTGAAACAAAAGCTAGAGAGAAGTTGTACATTTGTTTTCATCTGCGGGGCTGAGTGAGCAGCGAACCCTCAAACTCTGTTCAATTCAATACCATTGAGATCTCTGGATTGCTCTTGCCTTTCTGGTAGCAGAAGTGCTTCAGGACTCTTTAGATTAACTGGTTCCTGGACGTCTGCTTTGTTTTTCTGGGTCAGCAATTGTGCCAAAAAAGGTCTTCCCTTCATTTTCATGAGAACAGTTTTCCTGCGGTGAGACAGCTCACTCTGGAAGAGGTGAACCTTGCTGTGTGTAAGTAACAGCAATATCGCTGCGAAGATGAATGGTTCCTGGCACTTGAATGCCTTGTCTGGATGCACGGAATTCTTCCAAAGCCTTTTTTCTTTATGGGGGTGTATGATTTGATTTGATTTAATGGGATCCCTTGGTTATAGCTTCAGCATATCCAGGGTTTGCATACAGAGCTACCTCCCCCTTTTCTTCAACAAGTAGCTGATTGGTAGAATTTGTTTGTTTTAAATAATTATTTATTACCATTACTAAGAACTCAAAAGTGCAGTTGCAGGATATTACCTCATACCATATGCAAAGCAAGCAAACAGTAGATAATAAGAGAAAGAAATAGCGAGAGGCACCATTAAAACAAAGACATCCGTATTTCCTAAGATGGTGTGACTGGTGAGTGTTGCACATACAAGTCCAAAGTATAGGAGATAAAGTCCTACCAGATGACATAAAAGCATTCTGAATTCTTTCCTGCCCTGGGAGCACACATTTTTGTGTTGTTGTTGTTTTTTGGGGGGGAGTAGCCAATGCCAAAATATTGAGGCTTTGGGACTGAAGTTCTGGGGTCTCTCTGCTGCAGAGTTGAACATGTACTCTCTATCAGATGGGGTGTCTGTTCTTCATGATTTTGTCTTAGTAAAAAAGAAAAATGAGGTGTTCAACACCTCTGGGTTGGGTTGGGGCATGTCTTTTGAAGACAGCTCAGAAGCGGGAGAAGCTCAGCTTTCCCATTCTAATTCTGCTGCACTGGCTGTTTGCTCCCAAACCCAGGTTAAAGTGCTTACTGGTGACTTTCAGATTCTAAGGCTATGTGTGTGTACAGTCACCGTTCTTTCTACCTGTGGTAGAAGCCCTGGTCTGCATCCCCTCTTTTTCAGAGGCAAGGGTTGTGCCTGGGATTTTCTGCCTGGGGCACCAATAGTGCAGAGGTGGGGGGACGGGACTTGATGGTGATTCCTGTTGATTAGCGAAAAGTTCACTTACTTCTGCTACTTCAATCTGATAACGTATTAATTGGTTGTGCTTTTCTTTTTCCAGTAATGGGATATTTTATTGTGTTAATGTTTGGTTTTTAGACAACACTCAAAGCTGGTTGTGTGCAACATTTCAACAGAAACACAATGTAGAGATGCTCCACTAATATTCGAGTGAGGTTTATTTAAAGGCCATCTTTCAGATTTAAATTCCTATCCAGATTTCCAGCTTCCTGACTCATTGAAGCTAAAGGTTGCTGAACAACCATTTAGCTCTTTTTTTCTCCTTTTGTCTTTTTGCATGGGGGAAATTGTCTAATTAATTGGATGCTATTTTGCATGTACTTGAGACATTAGCTACTACTGGAGAAGAAAGGGAAGTGACGCAGGTGTATCCATGATTCATTCTTTATTTTTCATCTTTCTTTCAAAGGACTTTGTATTCTATGCCCCACGGCTAAGGATTAACAAGCGTATTCTGGCTCTTTGCATGGGGAACCATGAGCTCTACATGCGTCGGCGTAAGCCAGACACAATTGAGGTGCAGCAGATGAAGGCTCAAGCCCGAGAGGAGAAGCATCAAAAACAGATGGAGAGGTGCGTTCAACTGAATGCAAACGCCTCTGAACAGAGTGCCAAATGCTGACATAACTGGTTCCCGAACGCTGGTGCACAGTGTCTTAGTCATGGCCATCTTCTGTAGGAAAAGTTGTGGCAAGATTGGAGTTTAGTGATTGGGGTGTGGCATGTGTTCTTTCCATAGGCAAATCCTGCAGCTGGAATATAGTAGAAGAGGCCTACGCCCCCTGGAAACCACAAGGAAGGGTGGAAGCGCTCAGATCCTGCTTGTGGGTTTCCTATTGGGGCTTCTGTGAGAACAGGATGCTGGACTAGATGGGTCCCCTTTAGTCTGATCCAGCAGTCTTTTCTTAGTTTCACATTGGTATGGAGAAACTGTGGCTCTCTGGATTCTGTTGGACTCTGACTCCCACTGCATGCAAAGTGTATGGTTTTTCTGTGTAATGGGTCTACCCCGTAACATATGTGAACAGCATTTCCCTGTAGCTGCAGGGAGAAGGATGTAACAGTGGGAGAAAGCTCCAGCTGATAGGTCAAATAGGCTCAGCATGGGTCACAATTCAGCTTAGAAGTCTGTTTTCCTCACACCACACTCGTTTGCCTTATAGGTGTGGGGCAAGTAGAGAGGAAGCTGCAAAGGAACATTTGGAAGCCTTAAAATGCTGTGGATTGTTCTTTAGCAAGCAGGCCTTGCTGTCAGTGTTCATCAGCTGATTGGCAGTCACAGCAGGCCCTGGTGGGATTGGCTGTGCTTTGGAGCTCCAAGTTGGGGATTCCATTGTGCAGCCAAATGGTGGTGCTTAACTCCTAGGCCCAAATATCTGTTTGCATTGGATGCAAAGGATGCTGCTCTGTCGGTGCAGCTCAAGCTACCTCTGCAAAGGAAGAATGTGGTGTTGTTGTGATATCGGGTGATTGACAGCTGGGTGGCCCTGCCCACTTGTAAAATAACCTGCAGGGGTGGGGGAAAGCTCAGGAACCAGCCCACTGGCTGGATCCTGCCCCACTCCTGTTCTGATGGAGGCTTATTTGTTTGCTTATTTTTTTAAATGTGCATATTGCTATATCACATATATCAAAGTGGTTTGCAGCAATAAAAATATAAAATTATACAACTAAAACCATGAAAAAGATTTTTTTAAAAAAACCATGACACCAATTAACCATTGTGGAAGGATGTATTCTTAATTTCCGGCATAGGCCTGGCAGTACAGAAAAGTTTTCGGCTAGTGTTTAAAAGTTGGCACAGAAGGCGCCCGCTTGAGCAAACGAGTGCAGCATCAGGATTAAAAGTTTAGAAAATTACTTTTCTTTTAATTTACGCTAAAAACAAAATATTGATTGCTGGTGACAGAAAAACTTCTGATGCAAGACGAGAAAGCCTCAACTAAGAGTTTTGTTGCACAAGAGAGAACTGGAAATCTGTCAGCCAGGTGGGGTTGAACCTTGTGTTATCCTTCACATTTCCTCCTTGCTTAGAGCCCTGCTGGAGAATGAGAAGAAGAAGAGGGAGCTGGCAGAGAAGGAGAAGGAAAAGATTGAACGCGAGAAGGAGGAGCTGATGGAACGGCTCAGGCAGATTGAAGAGCAGACAAAGAAAGCTCAGCTAGGTAGGGGAAGCTTCTGGTGCCCACCTTGCAGGTGGTGGGAAGGGGAGCTTGGTGCTGATTTACAGAGTTGGTGGGCAAGCTGTAGACCTATCTCTCTTTCTCTCTTTAGAACTGGAAGAGCAGACCCGCAAGGCACTAGAGTTGGAGCAAGAAAGGAAGCGAGCTCAGGAAGAAGCAGAGAAGCTGGCGAAGGAGCGTCAGGAAGCTGAAGAGGCAAAAGAAGCCTTGCTGAAGGCCTCCAATGACCAGAAGAAGACCCAGGAGCAGCTGGTAGGCTGGCTCTCCAAAAGCGTCGCCTGCGTTGGCCACTGCGAGAACAGGATGCTGGATGGGGAGGGCTTAGTGGTCTGATCTAGCAGCCAGACCCTTCTGGGGTTCTTAGGAAGTCATTGTATTTATGTAATTATATAGAATTGTAGAGTTGGAAAGGGACCCAAAGGGGTAATCTAGTTCAACCCCCAGCAATAGCAGCTAAGTTATTTTATTTCCTAAAGTTTATATACCACATTGACTGTAAAAAAAAAAAAAGCAAACCCAAAGCGGTTTGCAAAAAGAAAATGATAAAGTTATCAGTGAAACCAATTACTTAAAACATTTTTTAAAAATTAAAATCAGTGATAAACTGAAAACAGATAAAAATATGTCCATGTTTTACCTTTCTGGGTAGATTTGGCCAATCAAAAATGGTTTTAGAGGCACTGAAAAGAGTGCAGTGAATGTCCCTTGTGTCAGTAGGCAGAGTATGCTGCTCTTCCACTTAAATGACCCCAAAGTGGCTCACAACACACTAGAGAAACATGCATATTGATACAACTGCCCATTATCAGTTCATTTCAGTACATAATGTAGTAGTCCAAATAAATAAACAATGTTGATAACGCTGACACATTTTAAATTCCAATGTAGAATAGGCGCTGTTGTTCATCACATCAACAGGAATTATTTATGCTAGAATATAAAAATTTATAGGGAGAGCAGGGGAACTGGGTGGTGGGCCAAAGAGGTCTAGGAACCACTGATCTAGAGCAGGGGTCTCCAAGTTTTCCTTGCCTCGGGCCGGGTGTCTCCAGCAATGATTGCGCAGAGGGTGAGGGAGCATGCGTAAACGGTGTACATCCAGGTTGGAGGAGGCCTGTGTGCATGCGTACAAGCTGGTAAGACCGGCCGGCGGTGGCAGGGGTCTCTGCAGGCAGGATAAACGAGTCCCTCAGGCCTTATCCAGCCCCCGGGCCGTAGGTTGGTGATCCCTTATCTAGAGGAAACCAGGCTCCACTGCAGGCTTAAACTAGTTTAATAGTTATTCCCTCCCCAAAGGAGACCTGGGAACTGTAATTCTCTTAGGGTGGTATGTGTGTATACCAGGGTTCTTCTCTTGAAGAATCATGCACACTCACGAATCTGATTTTTGTATCAGTTTTCTTAACTGTTTCCCAAGATCACAGCAGGGGTGTGGAAAGTACACTTTATACCTTACAGCTGAGCAAGGGCCAGATTGGGGAGTAGTGGGGCAATGTAGCATTTTAGGAGCCTGGTTGCCTACTTCACTTGTGATCTTCTGTTAATTCCTGCAGTCGTCTGAAATGATGGAGCTCACCAATAGGATCTTGCAGCTGGAACTGGCTCGGCAGAAGAAGGAGAGCGAGGCTGTGCAGTGGCAGCAGAAAGTGAGTGGGGTGACTTGGTCCTGCCTTGAAACAAGCCTTTTCCTTCCTCTCCTGTGCCTAGGAGTGACCATCCCATTTCCCCTTGTCCCAGTGATGGGGAAAAGTAAAGACACCCCATTTGCACAGAGAGGCAGGGGATCCTGCTTACAAGGCGTATTCTCTACCTTCCACAATGTCAGTGTTGCAGCAAATGTGCATTTAACTTGTGTAAAATAGACATGGCCCTCTGCAGTATATGCATGCATGATCATCTGTGATGCATGACTTTGACTCTTGCTCTAGAACAACAATGAGGGAACCTTTGGCCCACTGGTCTGACCTGATTTTATTTATATATTTATTGCATTTATATACCGTTGTTTCTGCCAAAGAACAAAAGGTGCTGTATGTGGTTCTCCCCTCCTGATTTTATCCTCACAACAACCCTGTGAGGTAGGTTAGACTTGAGGGGCAGTGACTAGCCCAAGGTCACCCAGTAGTTTTCTTGACTGACTGGGGATTCAAACCCTGGTCTCCCAGTTCATAGCCCAGCACTCTAACCACTACACCACACTGGCTTTCTCAGATGCACCAGGATGACACCGAATTAATGCAGAATCTCTTAAGTGGTGCTAGAATTATGATTTGTCAGAATTCGACAAAAATGAGATCAACCTTCTTAAGAGAATGCTATATTAAACCTTGGACATAGTGTGCAATGATAAGCTTACGTATATGGTGAGAACTGGAGAGGGCAGACCACAATATAATGTATTCATTGAGAAATTGAGTCTTTATATAAAAGGACGTGGGTGGCGCTGTGGTCTAAACCACTGAGCGTCTTGGGCTTGCCGATCAGAAGGTCAGCGGTTCGAATCTGCACAACGGGGTGAGTTCCCATTGCTCTGTCCCAGCTCCTGCCAACCTAGCAGTTCAAAAGCACACCAGTGCAAGTAGATAAATAGGTACCGCTGTGGCTGGAAGGCAAATGGCATTTCCGTGTGCTCTGGCTTCCATCATGGTGCTCCGTTGTGCCAGAAGCAGCTTAGTTATGCTGGTCACATGACCTGGAAAGCTGTCTGTGGACAAACGCCAGCTCCACTAACCCATTGGTGGGTTGATATCCTCCCTCAGGCCCAGATGGTCCAGGAAGACCTAGAGAAGACTAAAGAGGAGTTGAAGTCAGCCATGGTCACACAGCATGTTCCAGAACCAATGCAGTCTGAGAACGAACATGATGATGAGCAGGATGAAAATGCTGCTGAGGCCAGCGCAGAGCTGAGGGCACATGCCTCCGCCAAGGACCGGAGCGAGGAGCAGCGGACTACAGAGGCAGAGAAGAACGAGCGGGTCCAGAAGCACTTGAAGGTAATGTGGGGCCAACACTACTTTGAGGGGGAGTGCGGCTGGTGGGCAGGGTGTGGGCCTGAGACCCGCTTCCCTCAAATGTCTAGCACCACCTATTTATTATTATTCATGTCATAAATTTTATGCACTGCTTGATTGTACGGGGGGTGGGGACGAGGTTCAAAGCCATTTACCAAAAAGACAAAACAATAAGGGGGGGGGAGGCTGTAGAAACAATTATTTGAAACATTCAAAACATGAAGGACAACAATAAACATAAAAACAAGCTAGCTTTCTAGATACCTGAGTATTTTAGCAGGTGCCAGAAAAAGTACAGCAAAGGTGCCTGGCTGTTATCAATAGGCAGAGGGTTCCAAAGTGCAGGTGCTGCCATGCTAAAATACTGATTTCTTACAAATTCACAATGGGTATTATGTGGCACTTGTAATAGTGCCAGTTACACAGAATGAAGCAGGTGGTTGAGTGGCCATAAAGAGGGCAATGCCATCTCCCAGGTAACCTGGTCCCAGGTTGTTAAGGGCTTGATCCACCTATAGGTCGTACAAGAGTAGCATAGCTAATAAATACCATGATGTCTTTCCCATAAACCTTGGTAGTAAAAGATGCTTCATCAGCACACTTGGTTCCCCCATCCTGTCAGCCCGGTGGATTGGGGCAGGAAGTTTGAACAACCATAATATCTCATCATAACATGGATTTTTATTTGTTGGCACATTGTGGGAAACAGGATGAGAAATGTCCCAGGCTTCTGTTTTTGGCAGGAGGCTATGTGTCTCTTGTAACATCCAGTGCTTGCACTTAAGTTCCCACTTTGTTCCTAGCAGTAAATATTTTCAGATGGCTTTCACAATAAAGTTAATAAAAGGGCCAGGTGGAAATGCATCTGTCTTTGGCCAGCTGGACTCTACACCCTCTTCTGGCAAAATGCTATTTTGGACCCTGTCACAACAGAGCTGAAGGATCCAGTCCCCATTGTACAGACACATCTGCAATTTATCTTGGCTTCTTTCTAGCAAAATATTTTCACCCTGCACTTCAATAAAACATTGACGGTGGCTTCCAGTTAAATAATAATAATAATAATAATAATAATAATAATAATAATAATACAGTAAAATGAATTGAGATGAGAGTTTTAGTGTGAGAATGTAAACATTGGAACTGTGGGTGAGAGTTTCAGACGTTTGGAGTATCAGAACTCTCTGAGTGCTATTATTGGCTCTTTACCTGCCTAAGAACATCCAGGGAAGAGCCCACCTGGTCCAGCATCCTTTCCTGTTGGGATTTACTGACCCCATATAGACGCTTCTGAATACAAGTTGCTGGGAGCCAGAGGAGAAGAGAGCTATGTATTTTTTATTGGATTTCTATTTCCTACAAGGAGCTCAAGGTGCCATACATGGTCCCTTCCCCCATTTTATTCTCACAACAACCCTGTGAGGTGAGTTAGGCTGGGAGACAATTACTGTCCCAAAAATTCAGCCTTGGAAAAAGAAGCTCAGTGTTCTTCTGCTTGGGTCATCCCTGCAAATTTTCCACAGGCATCTGGTTGGCCACGATGAGAGCACGATTCTGGACCAGATCAACCATTGCCCCCATCCAGCAGACTCTTGTTATGTTCTTGGATTGGCTCGGGCAATGTCACTTGATTCTTCCACTGTTGGATTGGTGAATGGCCTTCACTGAGAAGCATTCCCCTCTGGGGCTCTCTGCCCTCAGGCAACTGGGATTCCACTTGCACCAAACAGTGCAACACATTTGACTAAAACATATGGATGTTTTGATCTATTTTTTCTTTTATTGCTGATTTTATCTTTCGTCTGTTGCTTTTTATAGCTTTTACTATAATTTTATTGTGTACTGCTTGAGAGTTTTTACAATCAAGTAGTGTATAAATTCTATGAAATAAAACAAGCAAATAACATTTTAAAACTGGTCTTTCCTCCCTTCACGTTTTGCACCTACAGGCTCTCACGTCCGAGCTGGCCAATGCCCGCGACGAAACAAAGAAGACTGCCAATGATATGATCCATGCCGAGAACATGAGGCTGGGCCGTGACAAATACAAGACCCTCCGCCAGATCCGGCAGGGCAACACCAAGCAACGCATTGATGAGTTTGAGTCCATGTAATCATTCGTGAGCCTTCTGCTGCCTCCCCTGCACTCTTCCTCCCTCCCCTGCCACCTTTTTCTGTGTTTAACTGCATTGTGCTGGAACCACTACAGAAGAGTCACCACAGTCTGTTTGAGAGTTGGGTGCCATCCAACATAGGGTGAAACAGGATTAGTCAGCTGTGCCTTAAAATAATAATATATTTTTTTTATGGTGATGCCCCATTTTCTTTTCTCAACCTGAGTTGAAGAGAGAAATCTGTTCCATGCAGCTTTATGAAACATCTGTGCTGGTCCTGTGACCCCCCCAAGGACCCATCCCTGCCACTAGTCTCTCTAGCCAATGTTTGAAGAGACTTGTGTGTTGGGGTATCTTTACTTTTTAAGCCTGTCTAGTTTTGATAATTAAAAAAGAAGAAGTTCGGAAGGAAAAGTTACTGAAGCAGAATTTAATGT
The DNA here is from genome assembly GCF_965153285.1 of Podarcis tiliguerta. Lineage (NCBI taxonomy): Eukaryota > Metazoa > Chordata > Lepidosauria > Squamata > Lacertidae > Podarcis > Podarcis tiliguerta. The sequence goes on from NC_139553.1 coordinate 20,533,352, forward strand.
TCTTGTGCCACCCACCCACACATACATACAAACGAAAGACCAAAGCTTTTTATGATTCCCAGAGGTTTAGCAGACCAAACGGATCACCCTGATCTTTTTATCACTTTGCACATGCCACTGCCTAAGCAGTTGAAAGAGGCAGGATTCCATAAATGTTGTGATCTGAAATGTTGCCATATCCAGTTATGTGTGTTGCTGGCCTCCAAACTTTGCTGACCACCGATTCCCACCAGAGATTGCAGATTTCAACAGTATCTGGAGGGCTCCAGGTTCCCCAACCTTGTCCAATAAGGAGATGATGTTTGGGATTAGTAGCAGCAACATACTTGGTCCCATTCATATTGACCAGCCATTAACCCCAGAGAGCAAGACAGATGTGGGGAAATATTGCAGCTGACCCTTTCAAGGGAGCTCTGTAGCGCACACAGCCCACATTATTGGTGCCTTATGACATCCTTTTCCATGGGTGTAAAGTTTTTATAGAGTCCTCATGTTTACTTGTGACCAAATGCAAAAAAGTACCCTGTCTTCTTCACATCACCAGCCACTTGCACAGTCACAAAACCCGCCTTTGATTTTAAGAAAAAGCTTCTGTCTCTGCTGCCTTGGTGGTTGGAATGCAGCAGATCTTGTCCCCAAATCTCTTTGGAGAGCCAGTGTGGTGTAGTGGTTAAGAGCAGTGGACTCGTAATCTGGTGAACCGGGTTCGATTCCTTCTCCTCCACATGCAGCTGCTGGGTGACCTTGGGCTAGTCACACTTCACTGAAGTCTCTCAGCCTCACTCACCTCACAGAGTATTTGTTGTGGGGGAAGAAGGTAAAGGAGATTGTTAGCCGCTTTGAGACTCCTTTGGGTTGTGATAAAGCAGGATATCAAATCCAAACTCTTCCTCCTCCTCCTTCTTTGCCTTGGAGTGCCTTTTGCTTTTCAGAATTTTTAAATAAGTTTTATGCGGCTTTTCTTTTAGGAGGTTGCTCCTATTTGCCTCCTAAGTCCAGACAGAACCTTCTAGTGCTATTTTGGCCGCTAGTTTTTTTGGCAGGGCTTCCCTTTTTTCAAGAGAGTTTGTTACCTCACTTTTACCTGTGCCACGACCACATCAGGTACAGCTGGGGACTGCCTGTCTCCCCACCCCAACCCCCAGTCTAAGAAGCTTCTTTTTCAAAGGAGTTTTTTTTTGCAGAGAAGCTGTCCTGCTCTTCTGCACCTCTAAACTCCTGAACTGCATAATCTCTTCTGATCTTCTCTGTCCGCCCCTTTCCTCCCAAAGTGTGTTAATACCAGCAGTGCCACTAGAAACAGGAAAGTTGTGTGGAGAGAGTGGAACAAAGACAGGAGCTGCAGTTCAGGGGTGGGGATCCTGTGGCTCTCCAAGGACAATGGGAGTTGTCATCCAGCAACATCTGGAGGGGCACAGGCTCCCCATCCCTGCCCTGATTCGCTCCGGTGAGGGCAGCGAAAAACCTCCCATAGCTGTCCCAAAGCAATGTCAGCCTGCTTTGGGCAGCTTGGTGTTGGCAGCCCTAGTTGCATGGAGGCAAGACTCCCTCAGCTTGCAAAATAGCACAGTCTAAATGTCTTCTGTGAGTTTGTTATGCACCCCTTGTCTCCTCTCTCTCTTTTTTAAAATATATATATATATACATATACATAGTGCCTTTAGGAAGTGAGAGTAGGAACTGTCAGCTCCTCCTCCTCCTGAAAATATGCAACCTCATTACTTATAACACTTACACACACACACACACACACACACTGCAGTTGAACTTGTCACAACTCATTTACCCTTAAACTGAAGAATATGTGATTCCTTATCACTTTTAATCACCTTTGAAAACGTTTTGTGCTCCAGACTTGTAATTTGGCAGTTTTCCTCCACATTACTGGCACACTTTGGTTCAGAGAACTACATCCTCACAAGAGAAATCAGCGCAGAGCCTCCCAGGTCTGTGCTGAACTAATGAAGTAGTTAAAGCATCTCTGCATCGCTCCTGGTTGGGTCACGGAGCTCTGTTGACACCTTCCACTGGCACAGTTGCTTTTCCTCCTGCCCTTTCACTTCTAGAAAAGGAGCAAGCCAACCTATGCCAAGAAGCCTTAACTCCTCGTGTAGTTGGTTCAGCTGTCCCCTGATCCTACCAGTATTATGTTATTCCAGTGGTATCTAATGGTATTGATTTCATTCTCTTTTTTTCTAGCTGTGCACGATTAGAAAATATTAATCTTGGAAATGTGGAGGGGGAGGGGGAAATGCCCCCCTTCTCCATGGACAAATGTATACTGTATTGTAAAGAGATTGATATTTTGCAGGAAATTAATGTAAGAAGCATTCAGTATTACCATGAGATTTTTAGACACTTTTTTAATTATTTGTTGGGATTCATGGAGGTTTCCTCTCCTCCACTCCCCCCCAACTTGTTTACTTGCTATTACTTTGGATATATCCTGTCCTGGGGGAGAGGGGGTTACCCTATTATGCATTTTTTTGTGTCTGGCTTTATATTTGTGTTTTGGATTTTTTTTTTTTTTTTGGCTGTAAATTATGTCTACCTTTTTACATGTTTTGTTAAAACACCAGTTTTCCCAGGTGGGGTTGTAAGGTTGATCTGTGTCTCTGTGGGGCAGGCCAGCCATGTTGATCCTTGCCACTCAGATGCCTTGCCTGCAAAGGGGTTTTGTTAAAGTCCACAGCCTGTTCTCTTCATTCAGTGCCAATAAAGTTTAGGTCAATTGAACCCTTGGTGTGTTTGTGTGTGTGCATTATTCTGGTGGTGGTTGAATCTGCAGGTCCAGTTAGTGACCTGTACACACCCATGATTCTGAGAGCTTGATCTTTCAGTGTAGAATCATAGAACTGCAGAGTTGGAAGTGGGCCCAAAGTGTCATCTACTCCAACCCCCTGCAACTCAGGAATCCTAGCTAAAGAACCCCTGACAGATGGCCATCCAATCTCTGCTTAGAAACCTCCAAGGAAGGAGGGTCTACCACAGCTCTTACTGCCAGAAAGTTCTTCCTAAGGTTTTAGTCGAAATCTCCCTTCTTGTAACATGAATCCATTGTAGATGCAAGCTGCCTCTGTACTGGGGTCAGCAGAGGGGTAGGGGCAAGATGAGCCTAGAATTGGGATGGGAATACAGCCTGTTGATTAACCAGAGTGCTATTATAGCTTAGGAAAATTTACTAGAACGATGATCTGTGCTACAGCAAAAGGACTACTTACTCTATAGGCCAGCAAGGATTGGGTGTTGTTAGATGAAAGCTGTCACTGGCATGAATCAGGGTTGGAAGGAAGGTCAGACTTTTCTAGTCTTGCCCCATGCTTAGTACAAGGTCTTCATCTCCAGCATCCCTAACTGGTGGCCCAAACTCTACTCAAATATTTCCAACACAGGAGAGCCCACTCTCTTCATGAGACAGTCTGTTCCACTGTTGAACATCTCATGCTATTAGTAGGCATAGGCAAACTCCAGCCCTCCAGATGTTTGGGACTACAATTCCCATCATCCCTGACCACTGGTCCTGTTAACTAAGGATGATGGGAATTGTAGTCCCAAACATTTGGAGGGACAGAGGTTGCCTGTGCCTGCTATTAGGAAGCTTCTCTGAATTTCTGCTGAAATCTCTCCCATTTCCACCATTGGTTAAGGCCACCTGCAGTAATAGACAACTGATTAACTGCTCCATCCTCTGCAGAAGTCCTGAAGATGGTTGTCATGCCATCTTAATTCTTCTTCTCCGGGCTAATCATATTCAGCTCTTTTCACTTCCTTGTTTTCAGGCCCTTCGACATCTTGAAACACTCAAGGTTGTTTTTTAAAAAAATAAAAATAAAATAAAATTGAATGCATTTTAATTTATTAAGCCACTGCAAAACTCAACCCTCCTAAATTGCCTTGAAATAAGAAGTCATACACATACATTTGTTCCCCTTGAATCTGATGAAATTGAATTTGCCATGTGCTCTATTGAACCATTAGGGGGCATTGTAGAACAATATAGATAAGAGAATTTCTGTATAGTGCTGCAGGTTTGGGTTACATCTTATGCAGAAGGACCATACCTCACTAGAAGAACAGGTGCCTCAATGCATGAAAGGCCTCCAGTTCGATCCCTGGTATCTCCAGGTAGGCTTGAGAAAGACTAGTAATTATTGTGTGCAGTACAACCATTTTCTGCAACATGCCAAGTAATTAAAGGAGTAGAATAGTAGAACTGCAGAGTTGGAAGGTAACCCAAGAGTCCTCTAGTCCAACCCCCAACCCCCTGCAAAGCAGGATTCTCAATCATACCTTGCAGATGACCATCCAACCTCTGCTTAAAAACCTCTTAAGGAAGGAGAGTCTACCATCTCTCGTGGGAGTCCGTTCCACTGTCAAAGAGCTCTTACCATCCAAAAGTTCTTCCTGATGTTTAATAGGAATACCTCTTTTTGTAACTTGGTTCAGGTTCTGTTCCTGGCCTCCACAGCAGGAGAAAGCATTATCTTTTAATTTATAATTTTATAAACTTCTGTCATGTTGCCTTTCACCTTCTATTTATGCAATTACTCCCAAGTTTATGTCCCTTCGGCTTCCTTAATGGGAAAACTCATCTCCACATAATCACTTGCAAAACAATACTGGATTCCTGAAACTGGTCACCTTGTACAGATACAGTGTTGGCCTCTCTCATTTCTGCCTTGGGGTGTGATTATAGTAGAGTCAAGGAAAGAGTTTCCAAGGGGCACAGACAAGCCTTAATGATTTATGGCTACAAATACTTCTTAGGCAACTCAAGGATTCCACAGGAATGAGGAAAAACATCAGCTGCAGCAACCTTCACTCAGACCTTCTGGCCCCAGTTCAATGCCCTTCCAGCTCCTCTCTGGGTGTCATCTTCTGTCTTCCTAGAAGTGCAACCCTGGCTTGTTGGCCTCAGCACTTCTGGATCTGAAGAGCAGGGAGAGTGGTGGAGAGCAGTAGTTTTCCATGAACAGGCCTGGAAAGGCTTTAAAAATAATTGTTGAAATAAGTGCAAAACATGCACAATATTGGTACAGACCACCCCAACCCCCAAGATATGAGGCACTCTGGGGGTTCCTGTGTTTATTCGGGGTTTTGTTTCCTTGGAAAGAAGGTCAGCAGAGGCTATGATGACTTTAGGATATACAGCTTTGTTTACACATACAGCCGGAGCCTAAGATGGAGGGGCTCTCAGTGTTAACATTCAACAGATCTTGAAGCTTTGGATCCAGCACGGAGCAAGCAGTTCTCTGTGTCTCCAGCTTCCACCTGGCTTCCAGGTCAGCTCGCCCCCACCACCCTGGCACTTGTTCTCCAACCTAACAGCTAGGTGAGCCAGGAAGGCCCACCCATTTGTTCTATGACACAGAGCAACTTGTCGGGTTATGCTAATCAAAGTACCAAAACCATTGCCTGGCCAAGGGGGCTGGTTTGGAAGCTTGCACTTCTACATTCTACCTCCACAGACAAAGGACACCAAGTATTGGAAGGTACTCAGGGCATCATCCAGATGGACACCCCTTAATCAAGAACAATGTCTTATAAAGAGCATTTGATATAATCTATAATGTACATTAAAGGGACGCGGGTGGCACTGTGGGTAAAACCTCAGCGCCTAGGACTTGCCGATCGCATGGTCGGCGGTTTGAATCCCCGCAGCGGGGTGCGCTCCCGTCGTTCGGTCCCAGCGCCTGCCAACCTAGCAGTTCGAAAGGACCCCCGGGTGCAAGTAGATAAATAGGGATCACTTACCAGCGGGAAGGTAAACGGCGTTCCGTGTACTGCGCTGGCTCGCCAGCTTGTCACGCTGGCCACGTGACCCGGAAGTGTCTGCGGACAGCGCTGGCTCCCGGCCTCTAGAGTGAGATGAGCGAACAACCCTAGAGTCTGGCAAGACTGGCCCGTACGGGCAGGGGTACCTTTACCTTTATAATGTACAATACTTTAATCCAATAAAATATATAATTTAAATTACTACATCTATCATTCTGCATCCTAAAGTTATTTTTTTAACAACTCCCCCCCCCCCCGCAAACCAGCTATCAACTCTCATTTGATCTTGATTTCTCCAGTTCTGAGAAAATCTAATTGCTACAGTCCATGTTTCGCGCCTATGCCTTCTCTGATGTGCATAAGATTAGTGGGTTTCAAATATTTTGGCAGAGACCATCCCTTAACCTCCCATGATATTATAGTTGGTGCTTCTGCCTTTTCCCAATGGAACCCAAATCTTAGCTGCAATAAATACATTAATCCATTAGCTACAACACAGGGTGCTTTTAGGGAAGGGTTGAATAGCTCTGTGGGACAGCCCTTTGTATGCAGAAGGTCCCAGGAGCAATCCCAGGGATCTCCTCTGCTAGACATTGTTAGACTATGCATCATCCTTGCCATTTGGCCCGGCCCATGGGCGTCACAGAGTCCAACAACATCAGAGGAGCAACTGGTTCTCCACACCTCATATAGCCAACACTAAACTAAGAAGAGCCTGCTGGATCAGGCCAATGGCCCAACTAGTCCAGCATCCTGCCCTCACAGGGGCCAACCAAATGCCCCAACACAAAACCCTCAAGCAGGAATGGAGCACAAGAGCACTTTCCCCTGCTGTGTGGTTTCTAGCAACTGATAATCAGAAGCATTACTGCCTCAAGACCATGGAGGCATAGCCATCTTGGCTAGCAGCCAAGGCTGATAGCCTTCTCCAAGTATTTGTCTAGACTGGTGGCCATGACTGCCTCCCGTGGGAGTGAGTTCCACAGTATAACTCTGTGCTGCATAAACAAGGACATCCCTTTCTCTGTCCTGACTCTCCCAACATTGTTCATTATGTATTGCAATATACCTTGTTTTTCCGTCTATAAGACGCTCCCATGTGTAAGACACCCCCTATTTTGGGGGACTCCGATTTAAGAAAATGGGGGGATATGGCCCCCGTGTATAATTTTGGACATCATTTTTTAGGGGGAAAACCTAGTCTTATACATGGAAAAATACGGTATATCCCAACAATCTTCATTAGATAGCCATGAGTTATGAGAGAGGCATAAGGACTTTCCTCTGCCCACTTTCGAGATGTATGATGGATGAATGGTCTGAGTTGGCACTTTCTTGTTTTGCAGAGTATTAAGGACATAAGAGCACAAGAGCTTGCTGGCTCAGAACAAAGGAGGCCCATCTTGCCCAGTATCCTAGTGACAGACCAGATGCCCCTTATGGGAAACCTGCAAGCAGGACATGAGCACAAGAGCCCTCTCCCCTCCTGTGGGTTCCAGAAACTGGTATTCAGAGCACTGCTGCCTCTGACCACTGAGAAAGCGCACAGCTGCCATGGCCAGTTGCCGTTGACAGCCTCTTCCTCCTCCTAGCCCAATCCTCTTTTAAATCCCTCTAGCTTGGTGCATGTACACCAAACATAATAAATAAAAACGGACTCCCCCATTCCCCTTCCAAGGGCCTCTGTCTTGTCCTGCCTTCTGAGCAACTATCTCTCAGATGACAGAGGAGAGGTCACTGCCAGTCCTATGGGCGTCCTTGGCAAAAGGGACACTGATGGACATTCATCTCCCACATCTTTCAGTTCAAGGTTTGCCTGTGAGATAAGCCACTTTGGATGGTTGAGGCACAGCATGCAGGATGCTGCTTCTGATTGGGGAGCAGAAGGAGGCCAGGGGCGCATTTTAAAACTTGGCCAGTGAAAGACGTGCAGGCCTTGTGGCTTTCACCATCTGGAGTCCAGGAGAAGAGCTGGCTCCCCTGCCCGCCCTGTTTCTAAGGCAGCGGCAAGGGAGAGATTGATACCCTGCATGCACATGGACCCAAATTTCATTCACAGCTACAACCAGTGATCCAAAATGGGATCAGGGATTTCCCTGGCCTCAAGAAAGACATCCCTCACTGTAACCCCACGTCCCTGAGATTGTAGCAAATAAACAGGTCACCATTTGTCTTGGGGACACAGCAGTTAGGTGAAGGTTTGCAGTGGTGCCCCAAGGAGACCAGGAAAGCAGGCAGCTCCTTCCCCTCCTTACATCCTCTGCTTACACCAAACTGCTGTGACCAATGCATATGATGGATCAGCCTTACTATGTAAGAGGGGGAGGGGAACCCCTGGCTCAAAATTAAGCAAAGTGAGCTTTCCTCAACAGGCAGCATTTGTTCTGATGTAGTTTCCAATAAGTCAGAACAAATGAGGGATGCAAGTCTCATCACGGCTGACACAAGCCTACGCATGTGACCCCATTTGCAACCCACGTCTTTTGCAACCACAGTCCCCCCCCCCCCCGTGGGATGGGCTGGGAGAACGGTGCCCCCTCTCTCCCTCCCTCCCTCCCTGCTTCCCTCCCAGGGAGGCTGTCCCAACCCCTTCCCATCTGCACTTATATCAGCACTGCAGTCCTTGAAAGACTAGGAGACATCAAGATTTGTCAGCATGATGTCTCGGAGCATCTCTGGGCTCCTCCGCCTTGGGCTATCTCAAGCACACAGGGCCAGAGCCCAGGTTATCTTTGTGACAACTGTTTGCAGTCCTGCACTGGCTGGCCTTCACCTGGGGAGATGCTTCAGTACCAGCCACAGGCTTCAATATGTCCCCACGAGGGGCACAGGGTAAGTCAGGATCTTAACTAAATTCTTTGCTTCCATTGGTCCCATTGGAGGAAGAGGGTGTGGATGCTAATCTCACTGAATTCAACAGGACTTGCTTCTGAGCAGACACATATAGGATTGCACCGTTAAGCCACCTTTCTAGGTCTTTATGATGGAGTGCCTTTGCTCCAGCTGTGAGGAGGTTGTAGCAAGATGCATGAATGACAATTTCTTTGAATAAAGATATGTATGGAGCCTGGGAAAGAACAGATCCTTCCATTGGAACAACCTCGCCTCTCTACTGCTCATCTTTTCTTTTCTTTTCTAAAAAACAAATCAACAAAACTCTCCTGCCTTTCTCCCATATTGGATTCATGGTACCCACACATTCAAACTGAAAAACAGTATTAGATGGATGATAGATAGATAGATTCCATACGTTCCACTAAAGAATGACTGACTGTTCTATCACTCTAAAAATCATACCTCTGGAACGGGACTTAAGGGTCTCCTAACAACTCTCAGCATCCTTAACAAACTGCAACCCCTAGAAGCCTTTGGGGGAGTCATGACTGCTTAAAATGGTATGGTGCAAATGGCATGTTGGATGCCTCTAATCTTTCTGCACAGATTGCCAGTCTTTAACCCTTCACACTTCTCTACCGTTATCTCAGGCTTTCACACTTGTGATGCAACAGGCCATGTGCAGCCTGTGCAGCAGCCCACCCGTGATTTGATAAATCTCCCTGCTTGGGACATGCTGAACTGAGAGAGGGAGATGGTCAAGGACCCAGCAGGACAAAACACTCGGCAGCTGCATTTGGCCTGGCAGGTTAAAACTTGCCTGGGCCTCCATCCTCTGTTGCTGCCCCTTAGGCCACAGTCATACCACATTTAAAGCATGATGATACCACTTTAAACACCCATGGCTTCCCTCAAAGAATCCTAGTTTGTTAAGGGTGCTGAGAGTTGTGAGGCGGTCCCTATTCCTCGCCCAGAGCTACAATTCTCAGCGCTCCCTTGGAAGAGGTCTCCAACAAGCCATTTATAGGTGGGGATGTTGTTATTATTATTATTATTATTATTATCATTGGCTGCATCAGTATTGGATGTGAAATTGTTTTCATATAGGTAATTGCTTTGCATGTGCTTTTATTGTACTGTGAGATCCCTTTGAGATGCTTCATAGGAAGCAAATGAAAACAAGACTTAATTACCGCCACCACCGTCACCGTTGGGAGCATTTACTGCAACAATGATAATATTGATCTTCTCATGTCTGGAAGCATCCTAACTTTATTGAATGTGCGCTTCCCCCTCCCACAGATCTACTGAGAAAGTGAAGCTAAATTTTATTAACCGGGATGGAGATAAATTCTCAGTCACCGCTAAAGAAGGAGAAAGCTTGCTGGAGGTGGTGATGAATCAAAACATCGACATCGACGGCTTTGGTAAGTGATGTGACCCTTTCTCTTTCTTTAGCCTTAAGTCGTTTTCCGCACCTCATGCGCACTCCCATCACTGATTTGCTAAGTGGTAGCACATGGCGCTAGTAATGAGCCAGACCCATCCTGACATTTCTTATGAAATGCTATATTCTGACGCATTTCTCCCAAAACCAGCTTAGATCCAAATTGAGAAAAAGAACAGCCTAACTGTGTTTTAAGGCAGTAACATGTATACAGCTCCAGTTACTGCTTTTATTAATTTATTTTAAAAAATGTGTATAGCACTTGGTTGTAAAAAAAACACAACACACCACCTTCAAGTCGTTTAGAAAATGGTGAAAGCCATAGAACATAAGTAAAACAGGTATAGGCAACAATTTAAATCATTTAAAAAAACATCAGCAATAAACAAAAATCAGATTAGAATACACATCAATGCTCTAGATATATAAGTAGTCTTGTCCAAACAAAAATGTCACACCAAAAAGAGCACAGCAAACGTGCTTGCCTGATATCAAGTTGCAGGGAGTTCCAAAGTGTATTTGGCAGGAGCTAGATACTAGTCAGGAGAAGCAATCTAGTCGTTGTTGTTATCATCATCAATTTTATTTATTTATACCCTGCCTTTCCCCCTGAACCAGGATTCAAAGCAGCTCACAACGATTAAAGCAAAGTAATTAACCTATAATATAATCATAAATGATGTAAAAACAAATATATTACAGTGTAGATGGGTAACAACAGCACAGCACGATTTAAAGGCCATTTCCTTAAAAGCAGTCAGTTGCTAACAGCATGCTGGAATCAAACACTATTTACTCTTCACAGCAGTCTTCTATAAATAAACTCAGTCCCCACTTTTCAGGCAAGCAGTCAATGCGTCAGGCTTTCAAAATGAGCCCCACAAATGGACGCCTCTCTTCTTACACTTTTCTCTCTTACCTTCCTCCTCTACCCCCACATGGTTTGGGTGGGTGGGAGACTCTTGTACTGTATGGTTCTAGCCAGATGGAACTCTGTTCTGGCCCCTCTCAGGTGTGCACCATTGCCATTCTAAGAGAACAAGGGAGGCGTTCACCACAAACGCCTCCCTTGTTCTCTTAGAATGGCAATTTTTCTAGAAAAAAACAGCACTGGTTTAGAGGGTCCAAGTGCCATGCAACGACCGACTTTCTTTTACTTGCCTTTTGACTCAGACCTGCAGCCCCTAATTGGACACCTCTGTAGCTGTCACACATGCACACCCACACCCACACACCCCAATACCCACACACCATACCAGTGTGTCCAACTTATTTATTCAGATAAATGAACGGAAATAATTGCACAAGCAAAACCCACAAAGCTACCCCACTAGGTCAAAGATTCCCACTTTCTCTCAAACACTATATGTGCCAATGCAAGTCTGTGTTATGTGGTCTTCCTTAGAGGCAGCAGGAGCCAGTGGTGGCACAGGGTTCAGGGTGTTGGAGCAGGGCCTAGAAAAAGCCAGAGTTCAAGTCCCCACTCAGCTACAAAGCTCACTTGGATAGCTCAGTTGGTTAGAGCGTGGTACTGATAAAGCCAAGGTTGCAGGTTTGATCCACACATGGGACAAGTGCATACTCCTGCATTGCAGAGGGTTGGACTGGATGATTCCAGCTCTCCAATTCTTTGATTCTATGACTTTGGGCCAGTCACTACCTCTCTGCCTGACCTACCACACAGGGTTGTTGTGCGGATTAAGTGAGGAAGGGAAAGAACCATGTATGCCACTTTGAGCTCCTGGACAGCAGGGTGATATATAAATGCAATAACAAATAAATGAAATACAAATCTGTTGCTTTCTCTGCCGGGGTGTAAGGAAGAAGAAAATGATGTGTTGTAATAAGGCAGATCCAGCAGGTGGCAGCAAAAGCAGGTGCAAGTGATGTACAGCCTACAAACGCTTGTTTTTCAGCAACCTCAGGGAGGGAGGCTATCCATTCATGATTTTAGCCAACAAACCTTATGGGATGTAGTAGCAACCCTCAGCAATTGCTCTTCAACTACAGTAATTTAGGTTTGGGGACACTGTGCACATTTGTAATCTCCGACTGATGATAGATTTCAGGGGTTCCAGCATTTACTCAGGTTTCTGTTTCCTTGGAATCAGGGTCAGCACAGACTGTGGTGTCTTTAGAATATCAGACCTGGCAAGTGTCCCTATTTTCCAGGGACCTCCCTGATTTACAGAAGGCATCCCGGTTTATGATTTGATGCTGGAATGTCCCGCTTTTCCTTAGGACGTCCCTATTTTCACAGGAGAAATGTTGGAGGGTATGGAGTTATCTGACCCCTGAGCCATCTGAAGGCAGTCTTGTATAGGGAAGTTTTAAAAATGTTTTATTATGCTTTTATATATGTTGGAAGCTGCCCAGAGTGGCTGGGGCAACCCAGAAAGATGTGTGGGGTATAAATAGTAAAATTATCGTTATGGATTGGAATGTCCCTATTTTCATCAGAGAAATGTTGAAGAGTATGTGATATATGTGCGCAACACTGTAGGTTCTTGCAGCAGATGACTAAGACCAGTATGTAGCATTGATGCTGGTTCCTTTCCCCCCGAAGGGGCATGTGAGGGGGCCTTGGCTTGCTCCACTTGCCACCTCATCTTTGAGGGCAGCACATTTGAACAACTGGACCCCATCAGTGACGAAGAGATAGATATGCTGGACCTGGCATACGGACTTACCGAGACGTAAGTATCCATACTCTGTTTCTAGACACTGCATATTTGCATGGTGAATTGAACTGCACAGGATCGAAACTCGAGATGGGGGCAGAATTCTGCATCCTCAGAATCTTAGTTCTAGCCTTTTAAAAAGCAACAAGGAAATCCCCTTTGATTTCCTTTTAGTGCCAGCTGAAATTTTAGAAGTGGTTCCTCTCCGGGGAATATGGCAGTAAGAATACCTTTATAGCTTGTGGAACCACTGGAAGCAAAATTACTTATGAAAAATGAGGAAGGAGAGGCAGAGAAACAGGTGTTTCTTCCAAACCTACAGTTCTGTAATTCTATGAAGGTGGTAGTGAGGTTTACTGCCATGTAGGTGCACCAGTGGCATCATTATGGCACTCCTGCCAGGGTGTTTGCACAGTGCTGCTCCCTCCCCCATCTCAATCCTCCTACTTAGCAACAGTGATCCAGCTCCCAGGATGCTATTCTGGCAGCTCTGTTCCATCTGGGGACCTGGTTCTGGCACAAGCAACAATCACAGACTTGCTGGAAGGTATCCTGAGGACGCAGGTGGCGCTGTGGTTAAAACCTCAGTGCCTAGGACTTGCCGATCGTATGGTCGGCGGTTCGAATCCCTGCGGCGGGGTGAGCTCCCGTCGTTCGGCTCGCCAGAGCAGCTTCGTCATGCTGGCCATGTGACCCGGAAATGTCCTTGGACGGCGCCGGCTCACGGCCTCTAGAGCGAGATGAGCACACAACCCTAGAGTCGGACACGACTGGCTCATACAGGCAGGGGTACCTTTACCTTTATCCTGAGGATAATCTAATCTAGGGTTGCCATACGTCTAGAATTTCCCGGACATAGCTGATATTTGGCCCTTGCAGTCGGCGTCTGGGATTTTAAATCGTTGAAATGTCTTGAAAAATCCAGACGTATGGCAACCCATGTCAGAAGTGAAGATTTGTGGCAAATTTACTTTAAAATAGCTCAAAATGTCTTCTTTGGCAGAAAGAAAGAAAGAAAGAAAGAAAGAAGCAGCTCAACAACTTTGCCCCCCCCCCAAAAGCGCAACAATTCTTGAGTCTAGATTTTCAATTTTTGAAATATGGCAACCCTAATCTAATCCAGCCCCTTGCATTGCAGGAATATGCAGCTGTCCCACACAGGGATTGAACCTGCAACTTTGGCATTATCATTTCCATGCTCTAACCAAGTGAGATAGAGATTAAGTGGTGAGATTAATGATCAGTTGAAGCTTGAGTAAATAAAAAAGGTTGACTGGAACAGCTGAAGAGATTTTTTCTTACCAGTACTTGTTTCCAGCTAGAGGAAAAAGCATAGGACTATCAATAACTGTAACTGTAATTTGGTTACGTTGTTCAACAACAATTGAGACAATTTCCACAGCTAAAAGGTAAAAGTAAAGGGACCCCTGACCATTAGGTCCAGTTGTGACCAACTCTGGGGTTGCAGCACTCCTCACTTTATTGGCCGAGGGAGCCGGCACACAGCTTCCGGGTCATGTGGCCAGCATGACTAAGCTGCTTCTGGCGAACCAGGGCAGCACACAGAAACGCCATTTACCTTCCCACCAGAGTGGTACTTATTTATCTACGTGCACTGGTATGCTTTTGAACCGCTAGGTTGGCAGGAGCAGGGACCGAGCAACGGGAGCTCACCCTGTCGCAGGGATTCGAACTGCCGACCTTCTGATCGGCAAGTCCTAGGCTCTGTGGTTTAGACCACAGCACCACCCGCGTCCCATTTCCACAGCTACACATACACAAAAGCTTGCTTTCATTTGCCAAGTGTATTTTTTGTCATTTTCATACTGCAAACTACCCCATGATCCTCGGGTGAAGGGCAGCATATAAATTCAATAAATAAAGAATAAATAAAAGCAGCACTGCGTTGTTAAAAGCCATTTCCTTTAAAATAAGTCAGTTCCCTAAGGCCTTTTGGAATAAAGCAGCCTTCAGCTGTCGGGCAGAAGCACAGTGGGGAGGAGTTCTGAAGCCAGGGAGCCAAGAAAGCACACAGAACAAAACCAAGAGATGTCTGGGTCTGTTTTTGTCCTTTATAAGGTCTCGTCTAGGCTGCCAGGTGCGCGTGAAGAATTGGATGGATGGCCTCACGGTCCAGGTCCCCACAGATGTGTCAGACATCAGGAGAGAACTGGAAGTGGAGAAGCACACCAAGCAATAATAGCTGATGCAGTGTTCTCCTGAATGCTCTTCCTGCAATGCAATCTTTTCAGGCTTCATGTTTCTTGAACATTTTGCTGTTGCTTGCTTTTCCTTGTGACTTCTTGAGATGCCTTCTGTATTTAAAACCTGCCATGTGTACTGAAGTTTGATATTTGGCATGACATATGTGGGAACTGCATAGCATGCCCCTGATACTTAAATGATAGTCCTGGGGTCCTTATGTCTCTGAACCTCATTTTGCTGGTCTGTAATACATATAACGGTGAAATGGTTGCAACTTTTTGTTAACAATGCTGGCGATTCTTACTGTGAGCAATGCGGGGAACTGCCAAACTTTATCAGCTAAGGTGATGTGCATCCCAGTGTTGTGGTGTACTATGATACACTTTTGAGCCAGTTCACAGCAGCCTTGGCTCTTTGACTAATCACAGAAACCCTGCGTCTGTTGCAGGAGGGACCAATAAATTGTTTCACTAAAAACCAACGTATATAAATATAATTTTAAAAGCTGGTGAGCTTTAGAAACCTTTCTGCTGCTTGTATCTATGACTAGTCCTCCTCTTTAATAACTGTTTGTTTCTTCATTGTGTGATTTTCACAGTACAGTTAATATGTTTTAGTTTGTTGTTCAATGCATTTTCCATTTATGGTTAGCCACCTTGAGCAGCTTTCTTTTGGGAAGGTGGGATATAAATATTCTTAATAAGTAAACATCAAAATGCGGGTTTGAACGTGAAAATTATTATTTCACTACAAAGACCAACAGCTTTTTATTATTTGCTTGTTTGCTGAGATATTCATATATTATTGATATGCTTTTCTAATAGGATTCCGTATCAACAAAATATAATCAAAAATGACACAATAAAGAAAAATCTCTGAAATACAAAAAAGTCTTTTAGAAAATATTTTAGATATCAAAGAATCAACCAAACAACAACAACATAAAACAATTCTATCCTCTCCTTCCGATGTTCCTTTTATCCTCTCTTTTCCCTGCATTTTCTAAGTTCACCTCGTCTATCACAACAACTTTTATATACTTTATTTATTTCTTACTCTGCTGGAAGTCTTGCCATCCTGCTCGGTAAATTGTTTGCTTATAACACATTTCCATATATTCCATAAAAAAATATCCAGTCCTCTTTATATATTTAGTCATTTGGTTTCTAATTCTAGTAGTCATCCCTGCTAGCTCTGCATATTCTAACAGTTTAATGTGTCATTCTTCTATCATTAATACTTTATCTGTTTTCCATTTTTGTATTAATAGTACACGGGCAGCCGTTGTTGCACATAGAAACAGATTTCCCTCTTTTTTGGAGACTTCTGTTGTTATTAACCCTAAGAGCAATGCTTTGGATTTTTGGGAAAGGATTTTTAAAATGCTTTTTTTAGTTCAGTATAAATCATTTTCCAATAATTTTTAATTATGCTACACAACCACTACCCAGCATTCTACTCCATTCTACTCCATATTTGCAGAGCTTTTTTTATTTCTTTCCAAACCCGTACATAGTTATCACTAAAGATATTATGATTATTCACCATTAACCATATTTTCCAGGTATTTTACTTTCCCCCCACTCTTTATATAATTTCGTTGGCCCACTCTTATACCCCTTATTTTTTTTATTCCTTATATTTTGTGTCAATACCTCCAAAATCAAAATAAACAATAACGGGGACAATGGGCACCTTGTCTAGTTCCTTTCATGACTCCACCCCTCAGAAATAATGTTATTCACAATAATATTTGCTCGTTGTTCAGTACATATTGCTTCTATAGCCTTTCAAAATGTTTTCCCCAAATCCATTTCCCTCAGAACTCTTTTCATAAATAGCCAAGACACGTTGTCAAATGCTTTCTCCACGTCCAGAAATATCAATGCTGCTTGTTTTTCATTATGCACTTCTAGGTATTCTATTATGCTTATTATATTTTTAACATTAACTTTTATCTGTCTGCTGGGGGGAAAGCCTGCTTGGTCCATATGTATTATATCACTCATAGTTCTTTTAGGTCTATTTGCTGACACTGCTGTGAATAATTTATAATTGCAGTTTAGTAGTAAGATCGGACGAATTTTTGGGGGGATTTGTCATGTTGTCATCTTGTTTTGGTAGCCAGGTGATATAAGCCTCATTCCAAGTCTCTGGAGCTTGTCCTGTTTCTAGCACTTTGGACAGCTATGGACAGCTAACTTGTTCTGGAATTTTTTGTAGTAGTCCACCAAGAGCTTTACCCAATTGGGGCTTTACCCAATTTTCCCTGACTTATCACCTGATGTACCGTATTTTTCACTCCATAGGGCGCACCGGACCATAGGGCACACCTAGATTTTAGGGGGGGGGAAATAAAGGGGGGGGAATTATTGTCTTGGCTTCCTCTTTAGCCACACACAACCTCTCCAGCTGGGAGAGGCTGCATGCGGCTTTGGCAGAAGCCAAGAAGCGCTCCGAAGGTTTGCAGATAGCTGCCTGAAGCCCGGGGAGCGCAGCGGGAGTTGGCACTGCACTCCCCGGGCTTTGGGCTGCAGGCAACTATCCGCAAGCTTTCAGAGCCTGGCAGGAACTCCCGCAACGCTCTGAAGGCTTGCGGATAGCTTCCTGAAGCCTGGAGAGCGAGAGGGGTTGGTGCGCACCAACCCCTCTCGCTCTCCAGGCTTCAGCGAAAGCCTGCATTCACTCCATCGGACGCACACACATTTCCCCTTCATTTTTGGAGGGGGAAAACTGCATCCTATAGAGCGAAAAATACGGTAATTCCAGTTTCAAATCATTGAAACTGGCCTATTTAGTTGCTCTATACTTTCTCTTGAAGTGTTGCCCAGCTTCCTTTCCTCTATATACCGTAGTTCTCCATTTGTTTGAGATCTTATTTTTCTTTCTCATACAAATCTGTGTAAAACCTTACAAATTCCTGTCTTATTTCTTTTGGGTCATTGATTACTCTTGGTCTACTCTTTTTGTTAAATTGCCAGGCCAGCAACTTTCCCGGTTTATATGCAAATTCAAAGTTATTCTGTTTTATAATCTTAAGGCCACCAGCCTTTTATTATTTGTTTGCTTGCTTAATTATACATTTTGCTACATTTACATTTTATCTGTCCTAAATCTTCCCACATTCAGCTTTATTGGATGTCCCGAAGTTCCGGTGTTATGAGAGATGGAGAAGAACAACTCTCTCTCTCTCCACTTTCTCCAAGCCATGTACTGTTTTATAAACATATGGCCATCTGTCATGGATGCATTAGTTGAGATTCCTCCATTGCAGGGGTTGGACTAGATGATCCTTTGGGGTCCCTTCCAACTCTTTGATTCTGTCATGTTGCCTCTCACTCACCTTTTCTCTAAACTAAAAACCTTTATTCACCTTTTCTCTAAACTAAACTAAAATGTCCCAAAATTGATTTGTGTAATGGCGTTATGATATTGGTAGCTTTATTTTCAATTCCTTTCCAAATGGAATTTGCCTTTTTCACGACCACCATGCACTGCATCAACATCTTCATCAAGCTCTCTGCAATGACCCCAAATTCTTACTCCATCGCCTTCAGTTTAGTCCCCATGAACATGTATATGAAATTAAGATTTTTCTTCTTTGCATTGAATTCTATTTGCTATTTTACGGTGTATTCATTCAGTTCCTTTTTTAACCAGGGCTTTGGATTTCAACTGTGGCCTTCCGGCATGGGTGAGATATTTTAATGCAGTTTATGCACATTTGCATATGTATGTGCTTGTTTTCTGTTTATTGTTACTTGTCTCAAGTTGCTGTGGCAAAAAAAGAAACTAGTACATTTAATAAGTAATAATGCTATCGATTTGGGAGGACCTCCCCAAACCCTAGAAATTATTGAATAGTAGGATTTTAATTGGGATATGGATAAAAGTACAAGCTGCAGAGCTGTGCCAGACATGGGATACCTGGGCTGGTTTATGCAAACTAGCCTGGCTGGCCCAGAGAAGAACAAATCTGTAAACATGGCAAAAGGTGTTGATGGGCCACCTGAGAGTAATCCTTTGGCCTGGGGAGACAGATGTTGCCAAGGTGTGTGCTTGAAGGGACAGGAAAAGACAGTTTTTGAGGAAGAAAACACTTCGGGAAGAAGGAGGAAGAGAAAAGACCGGGATCCACGTTGGGCAGGTTGGCTGAAGGCTGGCTGAGAGAGATGCCTTGGACTCCAGGGCTGCAATGCTGTGTAAGACAAGGGAACAAGCCCCTCTTGAGATGACAAAGCAGTAAGATCTAGACTCCCTCCACGTAGCCTGAAGGTGTACATAGGTGACTAAACCATATTTTTTAAAGCTATGACAGTCTCCATCGTGTCTCAAGTCTCCTCAAGAACCACAGACCCTGGCTGAGTGCCCAGAACCCCATGGGCTCTTTCTACCACTCAGCAGAGGGGGGATGACACCCAACTTTTGTAATCTTGATTTTTAAACCCTTTTTTTTTTGGGTGGGGGAGGGCACAGGGCACCACTGACCCCAGCATCTAAGCAATGCAGGAATGGAACAGTGTGACAAGCACAGGATTCTTGCAAATCCCCATGAGGACTTTGAAAACCCCGAATATGAGTGGTGTATTAAGCATCTGGAGCAAATCTAGTTTCCACCTCCTGTACATGATCCCTCCACCACTTTTAGTAAACATGTGAGAATACGGCTCCCTAAATTATTTGTTGTTCTTTAATAATATGACAACAGTTTGATGGTTCATGTGCAGCTGGGAGGGGCAGCGGACATTCAGACCCTGCCAAAACTCCTTGTTTGGGCTGAAGTCAGGATGACTTTTGAGCCAGTTTGATATCTTTCTAGATTCTTGGAATACATATTTAAAAATTTCCTTCCAAAGAAAACTTAACTTTTCATTCTGTTTACTCCTATCTTGAAAACAGGGATTTGGAACATTTAGATAAGGAGATTCTTTCCCACTGTCAAGAATCTTCACTGCCCTCTTCGATACTGTGAATTGCTTCTGAAACATTTTAATGGTCCAAGAGCCTGTTAAATATTAAGAACAACCCAGGAAAAATATATATGATATCCCACATGTAATCAGGAAACCAAAGGTGGTGGTGGTGGTGGGGATGCACTTGCTTGAACAGTGCAAAACACCCTAGGAACAGCTATATGTGGAATCATATAATTGTAGAGGTGGAAGGGACCCCAAAGGGCCAAGTTTGTAGGTGAATGTTAGCAATCAAGCATACAAAAGAGGTTTTTCATGGGGGGTATTGCAGTGGTGATTGGTGAACTATAAAAGGGAGTTAGGCAATGTTCCAGCCAAAGAGAGCCACTCTAAAGCCTTGATTTCAATGGGAAAGAGTTAAGCGTGATCTGATCTGTCCATGAAATCAGCAAGTGTTAATATGGTCTGGATTGTTGGGTTGCCTGCACCCAGACCACCCTGCCCACACACTTGAGATCTGCATCGAAAGTCCTCTTGGTGTGCCCACCCCCTAGGACAGTGCAGTGAGTGGCCTTTTCCCCATAGCTTTGGAATGCCATCCCTGTAGACCAGTGGTTCCAAAGTGGGGGGTGCCACCCCGTGCAGGATGGTGGGATTCACTATGGGGGACACTAAACGGCAAGGGGGTAGCATAGGTCGTTGCTAGCCCTGCACCTCTTTAGACCTCCAGTCCTCCTAACTGCAAAACCATGAAGTGAGTAGGATTCTTTCTACCGCAACAATTCCTCTGTGGTCTCTAACAAATAAAATGTGTGTTAAACGCCAGCAACCTTTTACTAAGCAGTGGACAAAAACGAGTAGGCAGTTTTGACAAATAAAGCTGTGCTTCTTTTATTAAATATTTTACAACCATAGCTTAGAAATCTAGAAGGAAACAATCTCTTTATCAGCTTTTATGTGCAAGAGAAATTGACAACAAAGAGCTTAAACTTGTACTCACAGAACAAACAAGCACAACGGGACACGACACGAACAACAGCAACATTATTATTTTTTTAATGATCGTGTATCAGCAGGAAAAATCTATTTCTTCCAGTTTAAACATAAGGACAGTGATTTCCACTGACTAAGGGAAGAGAGATCTTCTACTTACTTTTAGCTTCAATGAAAAATGCTCAAGAGCAGACCACAGACACAATTAAAGCTTCTTAAACCGGCAGTTAAAGCGAATAAACACTTTGTTTAAAATAGTGGCCCAGCTTTCTTTTCTATATGTCCCATTCGGGAAACCTTCTATAATGTTTGAACGAAACCTTGCTTCAAAACCTCTCTATCACCCAACTCCTTCTGTCCCCTTAGCAAGGATGGCTCTCTTCTTTCACCGAAAGACGTGGTTCAGCTAGCAGGTGATGTATTCCTTGGAGGCCAGATCTGCTGTCCCTGTGGATGAGCCAGCACTGGCAGCCAGCAACCTTAAGCCTACAGCATTTTCCAGTGCATACAGGATCACATGATATCACTTGGGGGGTAGCCATCCATGCACTTCCCTTGGCAATGCTTGGGCTCAGACTATTCTTTTGTTTTTCCCTCCTGAAATCAGTGCAGGCTGTTCTTTGCACCAGGGTCAGCGCTACCCACAGCACAGGATGCCTAGTTTTTAAAAAACGCCCTAAGGTATTGCCAGACCTATTTGCCAGCTGTTAAAATTTCATTTCAGATTGCCCTACCTCTGCTGCTTCTGCCCATTTTACTCTACATACAAATTTCCTTCTTTGCTGGACTTTGGGTTCTGGTCTATGTGTAAATACCACCAAATCAGTTTTGATCTATATGGCCTTCTATGGCTCAGAAGGACCCCAATACTTTAAAGAACACTTTCCTCCCACACATGCCTGCCAAGATCCTGAGGTCAGCATAAGAGCCCCTCCTTTGTGTACCCTATCAACAGCTGTCCAGAGAGCAGCTGTCCAGAAAACAGGCCTTTTCAGTAGGCCTATCAATGGAAATCTCTCCCTAGGGAGACACACCTGGCACTGACATCAGGGGTGTAGCAAAGGGGGTGCGGTCCACCCTGGGTGTCCCCACTGAGGGGGGTGACAAAATGGTGGGCGGCACTCACTGCAGGGCCTGCAGAGCGCCCAAGCCACGCGTCTCTCCTGGGAGTGACGCCGTGGCTTGAGCACCTGCAGCCTCCGTGATGCCCCAAACAGTCTGCCTGCTACTTCCTCCTCAGCTGTAGGGTGGCTGAGTGGGAGGAGGCAGACTCCTTGGAGGCCCCGTGGTGTCCCTGTGGCCAGCTGGCTCCACCCCTGTGGATGACTGGCTCCGCCCCCGGGCACAGTGCACACATGTCGCTCCAGGAGCCTGATCGGCTTGCTCCACCGCTGACCGACATTGATATTTTTGCCTCCAGGCAAAGATGTTCGTTTCCCCCCAGTTATCTGGGAGGCACCCCCTTCTTTGGGGGCTTTTTTCTTGTGGTAATACCTATGTTGGAGGGAGAGGGAGAGGAATTGTTTTCATGGTCTGATTACCTTGTGTTGTGCATCTGTTTTAAACTAATAGTACTGCATATTATTTTTGTTGCCGTTAGGTGTAAGACATTTTAAGACCTTTGTGCAAAATGACTAGTAAGTTCAAATAAATAATCATAACAATGACTAGTAACTTTGATGCATCAAAACACAGCTGGGGAGGGAGGGACCTTGAGACAGGACCTCATGAAGTAGCCAGAGTTGTAGAAAGTTGTAAATGACCCCAGCCTCCCTTATAAAGAAATCCGCAGAAGAAATTTTCAAGTTGGCGGTGCTGACAAGGGGAGATTTGGAGGTTACCGTATTTTTCTGTGTATAAGACTAGGTTTTCCCCCTTAAAAATAATGTCAAAAATTAGGGGGCGTCTTATACACAGATACACCTCCCCCCGATTTTCTTAAATCTAAGTCCTCCAAAATAGGGGGCATCTTATACATGGGGGTGTCTTAAAGACAAAAAAATACGGTAAGTGAAAACCCTGTGGACGAAAGGAGGGCTATTCTGAGTCATTTGTCCATTCTTTCAAAAGAACATTGCAAGAAAGAAATAATGTTCACATGAAGCACATTAGTCAAGGCAAGATGAAATGGGGATGGCGTAAGTATGATCAACAAGCCACACGAAGCCTGCCAAGCCTGGGATACCTTGAGAGCTTCAGTAGGTCTTCCCTAAGAAGAAAGCAGCCAGCAGACCAAACCAAACTTAGCAGACCAGTAGCTTTCTTGCTTTGTCCCATACTTGGCCACATCACATAACTATTTCCACACGTCCTTGGGCATCATGCCCAAGTTAAACACACAAACAATGAGAATTCAGAAATGGGGGGGGGGGGGGATGAAATGAAATGTTTTTCTTTCGAGTTTCACCCAACAAAGTGATGAAAAGCAAAACAAAAAACAGCCCGGATTTCTTTTTGTTGAAATTTTTCTCCAATGTGATTGAAAGGGTCTCCTCAGCGTCCTTGTAGGCTTGCCATGACGTTTGCATGGAGCTAAAACAACAACAACAAAAATCCTTTTGAGTGGCTCTGCTCCTGCCTGCTCACCTCTCTGTGCAAACTGGCATCTTCAGCAGAAAGCAGCAGGATGAAGCTTTGTATGTGTGGAGTACGGCTTCATGTTAGCAGACATCTGTTCCAGTCATTTCTTCTGGGCAGGGAAAACACACACACAGAGGCCAAGGGAAAAGCTACAAATGACCACACTAACAGCCACTTGACACCAGCCCATGAAAACGAATATCTTCACATCTCAGCTAAGCATTTTAGAGGCACTTTCACAGGACTATCCTCCCTATGCGGAAAGAAAGCACAAAAATGCGCAAGGTGCAGGTGCTCTGCTCCTAGACAATGGTTTCTTCTGGAAACATTCGACCGCTGTGCTTCTTGGGCGGGGCGCTGGGGCGGGGCTGGCTTCTAAGCCACTCTGCCCTGTTCCGCAGAAGCTCACTCTCCACCGATTCTGCTCTCATCATGCAGTATTCCTTAGAGCTTTCCTGGTTGAAGTACTCCCGGACGGTGTTGCGGATGGAGGTCGGGAGAAGGACGCGGAGGTTGTGGCCGAATGTGCTCCGCTGGACCCTGTTGTGCCACCCTTCCTGCTCAGCTGGGTCCCCTGGGACTTCCATGAGGGGAACACTTTCAGAGATCTCCACCTGGGGTGACTGGCTCACTGATTCATTGTGGTATCTCCTTGAGGCAGACTGGAGGACCAAAGGAGTGTTTTGCCCGTAGAACACTGTCTGCGGAATATGAATTTTCATGCTCTGCAGATTCTTGGCTGCCTCCTCCTTGTTTTGCCCTACAGGAGATGCTGTTGGATAGCTCGTTTTAGGTGCCATGAATACGGTTATCTTGGTGCGCTTCAGGCTTTCTTGGCCGCGATGCAAAGTTTTGGGACGACTGATCTCAATGTGCTTCACAGATTTCTCCCTTTGCACTTGCGGTGCTGGCAGAGAAGAGCTCTTGGTGTTAGGGAAATGACCTCTGAAGTCTGGCTTCACAGGAGTGCGTCCAAACATCTCAGCAGCTCCTGCCTCTTTCCTCTCTTCGTCCCAGTTGTCCTCACGAAACGGGCTACCTATGGGTATGAAGACCCTCGATGACACTCTGCTGCTGCAGCTTGGCTCTTGGTCATCCACTTGTCTTCCGCAGCAAGCGCCCACATTGCAAGGGCCCAGAGGCAATGGGGAGGTCAAGGGCTTGTGCCACTCCTTCAAGGATCTCTCTGCCATCTTAGGGGACAAGCTGTGGTGCTCGGTAGACGTCTCAAATATGAACGACGGGGTGGAGGCTTCAGTGGGGCTGAAGGTAGATGACTCGGAGCAGTACGATAAAGCGCTCTCCAAAGAGCTCAGTGAGGAGGCAGATGTGGTGGTTGATGAAAGGCTGGAGAAGCTAGACGTGTTAGACAGGCACGACTTCAGAGGGTCAAGCTTCTTGGGCATGCTGGTGCTTGGGTAGGCCCCCCAGAAATTCTGCTTTCCTTTGCTCGGACCAGGGTGCAGCCCTTCATCTATGAGCTTCTGGCTCTCCATCTGCAGTTGCTGGAGCCTGCGGACGTAATCACTGTGGCTGTGCATGATGGTGGCATCACAACTGGATTGCCGGGCCACTGGCTCGTGGTCCTCAACAGAAAGCTGAGAGCTCAGGCAAACGCTGGGCTCCGAAGAGCACCGATTCCTTGAAGGCCCCAGTGAGCAGACTGGGCAGTGTGAGCAAAAGGATCCCTGCTCTCTCAGGAAGTCGCAGCTGTTGGAACTGGTGTGCCCAGCTTTGCTCTGATAGCAGGCAGTGATCTCGCTAAACAAATCCCAGTCCTCTTGATCCTCATTGAGCATCAGTCCATCAAATGGGCTGAAGAGGCCCTCACCGCCTGCTTCCCGCACATAATGCTGATTTGCCCTTCCTTGGTAGGAGGGAGCACTTTCCATCTCATCTGAGGAATCATTGAGCTGGCCTGTGGGGATAAGAGGAAGCCACATCAAGATAAATGTGCATCTGCTGTGCTCCTCAGGAATGCAAAGTGTGTATGTGTGTGGTTTTTATTTGCAGCGCCAACACACAAGTGTCAAAATGCCAGCCCTATTTTAACCCCATTTAATTTGGATTTTAACCCCATTTTAATTTGGATTTGAGGAAAATTCAGTAAAGAAAACCTGCTGCCAACAACCCATTTATAATATCTCAGCTGTTCACAGTATTAAGAGCCCATCTGGGAGCACCTAATAACACAAAAAACAGCCCTGTTGGATCAGGCCAAATGACCCATCCAGTCCAGCATCCTGTTCTTACAGCGGCCAGCAGATGCGAAACCCACAAGCAGAAGAGCCCTCTCCCCACACCTTGTGGTTTCCAGCAACTGGTATTCAGAAGCATTTACTGCCTCCAGCTGTGGCAGCAGAGCAGAGCCATCATGGTAGGTTGCCATCGATAACCTTGTCCTCCATGAATCCCCCTTCCTTAGGTCCACTGAAATCAATGGGA
The DNA here is from genome assembly GCF_965153285.1 of Podarcis tiliguerta. Classification (NCBI taxonomy): domain Eukaryota; kingdom Metazoa; phylum Chordata; class Lepidosauria; order Squamata; family Lacertidae; genus Podarcis; species Podarcis tiliguerta. Next base: position 20,559,226 of record NC_139553.1, read on the forward strand.
CAAGTTAGGTTTTTTGGGGAGGTGGAGATTAATGGGAAAATCAGCTCTGCCACAGCTTGGTGCCCTTCTCCTTCTCTCTCTTTTCTCCACCAATCTAGACGACTTTTAAAAAGGATTTGACAAAGTCGTGGAGGAGAGAGCCATCAATGGCTACTAGCCACAACAGCTATATTCTGCCTCTACAGTGCCTCAGGTCCTGCTTGCTGGTTTCCCACAAGCACCTGGCTGGCCACTGTGAGAACAGGTTGCTGGAGTGACTGGAGGAATCCTGTGGGCATAGCCAGTAAGGTGATTCTTTCTACTTTGAAATCCCCGGCCCCTTTCTGGTCTCTATTCCGTTCTGGGATGTAATCCATCATTAGCATCCTGAGAAGGCAGGGATATTAAATGAACAGATATGTATGTCAGCCATGATATGTATGTCAGATATGTATGTCAGCCATGGTCTTACCTAGGAAGGCACCCGCACTCTTGGATTTCTCTTTCTCTGACTGTTGGAACAGTGTAGCAATGTCCCCTCCAAAAATTTCAGCTGAATTTTCAATCAGGAACTGCACCAGCCTGGCCACCTGTATGAAAGGGAACAGTTGCCAAGGTAATATCTATTACTCTATGATTCTATTAAGTGGAGGATACCAGCTCTGGATGCTGTTCATGTGGCTAATTCCAACAACATGGTACTTGTCTGTTAGTTATTATGTATAATTATTCCAGTCTCTATTCTGCTGTGCGATTAAGAGCTGAAGCACACAATCAGCAAACAAACCCATTTTGTCTCTGTGCAGGGGAAATTTGCATTAGATGTGAACAGAGGAGCAGCAGGGCTGGCCCAAGACATTTTGGTGTCTAAGGGCTTGTCCACATTTTCGCTTGTCCTATGCCTAGAAAACACAGCCCCCAGTGGTTTTTCGTTTGTCCTGCCACTTCCCCTTGGAAAACCCACTGCTTACTGCCAAGTCAGAACAATCATCAATCTGCAGAAATGCTTTTTGACGTTTGTTCTGATTCAGTGGTAAGGAGCAGGTTTTCCTGAGGGAAAGTGGCAGGACAAGTGGAAGTGTGGATGAGCCAGGAGACAAAGGACAAGACTGCTTTGCTTGGTGGAACTGGCACTGTTACAGGTGCCACGTAATACCCACTCTGCATTGGTAAGAACTCAAATCTTTTCGTGTGGCAGCACCCGCACTTTGGAATTCCCTGCCTATTGGCATCAGGCAGGTGCCTTCATTGTTCTGTTTTCAGCACCTGCTAAAATCTTTCTTGTTTAGACAAGCTTAGACATTTAGAAAGCGGGTGTGAGTTTTAATTTGCTTTTGGTCTACTGTAATTTTAACTTCCTGAAAGTTTTAAATTGTTGATGCCACTTTTTCTTATTGATAATTTTATTGATTTATCTTTTCTTTGTAACCCGTTCTGAGGTTTTCGTTTTTTTAAAATAATCAAGTGCTGTATAAATTATATGAATAAGATATACGAATGAGACCAGCAGTGAATCTTATACATCAACACTGGGACCGGGACATTGTGCCCGAGGGCATGAGGTTTGCTTAGGGCATGCAGCAGGACAAGATCTGTGCTATATCCAGCTCTGCCCTTTGACACTCACCCAAACCCACTTAGTTTTATTTATTTCATAAAATTTATATACTGCTTGATCGTCAAAAACCTCAAAGCGGTTTACTGAAAGAATAAACGGTAAGATTATTAGTAAAACAATTAAAAGATTCAGAAAATCCAGACCAGCAATCAACTAAAAACACACCAGCATTCTAAATATTTGGGTAAAGGTAAAGGTACCCCTGACCGTTAGGGTCCAGTAACAGACACCTCTGGGGTTGCACGCTCATCTCGCTCTATAGGCCAAGGGAGCCGGTGTTTGTCCGCAGACAGCTTCCAGGTCATGTGGCCAGCATGACTAAGCCACTTCTGGCGAACCAGAACAGCACACAGAAACACCATTTACCTTCCTGCTGGAACTTTACCTTCTGATTGGCAAGCCCTAGGCTCTGTGGTTTAGACCACAGCGCCACCCGCATCCCAAATATCTGGGTAGGCTTGCCTAAATGAAAATGTTTTTAGCAGGCACCAAAAAGAGTGCAGTGAAGGCGCCTGACTGATGTCAATAGGCAGGGAGTTCTGAAGTGCAGGTGCTACCACATTAAAAGATTGAGTTCTTACAAATGTGGAACAAGTATTATGTAGCACCTGTAACAGAGCCAGTTCCGCAGATTGAAGTGGTCAAAGTGGGCATGTATGGGGTGATCACACAGGTAAACTGATCCTAAGCACCTTTATATACAGTAACACCTTGAACCTGGCCCTGCAGCAAATCGACAATCAGTGTGCATCTCTGAGCAGAGATGTTATATGCTGACAAGATATCACTCCTGTCAGCAATCGTGCTACAGCATTCTGCAAAGGGAAGTCCCACATAGAGTGCATTGCAGTAATCCAGTTTTGAAGTAACCAGTGCATGAGCTACTGTGGTCAGTACTGTCATACCATATCACAAATATCCTCTGGACATGATGACCAAAGCAATTTGGGCCAGGGTTAGCATCATGCAACTGCTAGCTCTGTGTTCCAGCTCTGAGAAAAGGGACTACAAACTTAACAAGGATTTGGGAAGTCTAATCAGAGTTCAGAGTGTCTGAGCCAAAGGGAAAAGCCAACGAAAGGGATGTGGGTAAAAACCCAGAAGCAGAGAAGGCTGTTACCTTCTTTGTGGATTTGCTTTCCTCCTCAGGACCTGTTGGGCTGGGAAGCCACAGCATGTTGGGGGCGATGCAGAGGGCCAAGTTGTAGGCGTTCATTTGATTCTCTGTCGAATTTTGCGCAATGTGATGTAAAACTGCAAATAGGTGTCTGAGCAAAATGAGGTTTGCTTCTGGGAGCTGATTCACTAAGCTGCAAAAAAGAGAAGAGAAACGAGAATGAAGAACATCAGCTCAGACCACAGGCAAAAAGGGCGAATCGGCTCCCTGGAGGAGGGTCCACATCTGATGGGATTTTCGTGGCACAGTAACTACTACTCTGCACAGCCAAAGCATACTCTAAATGTACTTGTGCCTCAAGTTTTCACATCAACTGAGAAAGGAAAAGCAAGCATTCAACATTTGCAGGGAATTCTGCTACTTTAATTTTGAATGCAACATTAGAATTCTTAACAAGGATTATTATTATTTTTAATCCTTTGGACATGCTGCTTGGGTTTGATTATGGCAACTGCATGTCGGACTAAAGTTTTATCATTTCCCCTGAGAAAGTATAAGTCTCCAGTCCCGGGCAGCTGGCAGCACAACTGAGAAGCAGGGTTCCTGCAAATGATACCTTATCTCAGCTGAATCCATAGCAGGACTTGAGCCTTGAATGCTTCTGCATTTCTAATTCTACCCCAAATTATGAGCCTGTTATTATGCTCATGTATAAAGCCCATGGAAAGCCATCAACTGCTGAATGAAGAGCAGCTGGCATAAATCGGAAGAGTGGCTTCCAACCTGTGTTCCAGGAAATATTGGAAGCTTGCTTGTTGATAGATCACATTTCCAAATCTGCCTTTCCTCGACTGCACTCAAGAGTGGTAGGCAAGGCTCTTCCCTTGCAATTCTATCATCACAACTGCTCTGTGAGTTTAGGAACACAGGAAGGCGCCATGTGGCTCAGTATTGCCTACACTGGCTGGCAGTGGCCCTCCAGGGATTCAGACAGAGGTTTTCCCCATCGTCCCCTTCTCTCCCTCCCCGATCCTCTTAAGTGGAGAAACCACGGATTGAATCTTGGATCTTCTGCTGGCAAACCTTGTGGTCTCTTGCTGAGCCCTTCCCTTAAAGTCAGGCTAAGAGAAATTAGCCAGGGTCCACATATGTTTCCCTCCCACACACAACCACTACATGGATCAAGTAATTTTCCATCCCCTTGCCATTTTGAGGAGGGGGCATGCTTGAAATTCTCCTTAAAATAAGAGCATCTTACTAGAATGTAGCGTATGGCACTATTTTTTCTAAAGGATCCCACATGGCAGTTGGAATGGGAAACTGAGTAGTAGTAGATATTCACTACCCAGGGTTATCAAAGCAGACAGACTGTCCCAGTAGCAAACCTTTTGAGTGCTTCAATCTTATGTGCTCGGCTTTCCTTATCCATGGCTTCCATCCACAGCCCGTGCATGTCTGAGGATAGAACACTGTCAGGTATATTGCGTAGGAAATCCTATATTAAATACAGACATGCAGAGTGATTTGGTTAGTCATGCAGAGAGCAACTGAGTCAATTTTGAGATTTATTCTACAATGAGGCACAAAAGCCCTGATTTTGTGAGTGTGTGTCAAAAACCACACAGTTTAAGGTAGGGGTGGGAAAAGTCTATTTATCCCTCACCGTATGGCCCAAATCTGATAGGCCAGGGCTTCCCAAACTTGAGTCTCCAGATGTTTTTTTAACCACAACTCCCATCATTATCAGCTAGGACAGGCATGACCAAACTTGGCCCTCCAGATGTTTTGAGACTACAATTCCCACCATCCCTGACCACTGGTCCTGTTAGCTAGGGATGACGGGAGTTGTAGTCCCAAAACAGCTGGAGGGCCAAGTTTGGCCATGCCACAGCTAGGAGGACCAGTGGTCTGGGACGATGGGAATTGTAGTCCAAAACAGCTGGAGACTAAGTTTGGGAAACCCTGTGATAGGCAGATGTGGACACCCACCAGTCAACCACCTAGCATCACAATGACACCAGGTGACCTGCTGGAATGTTTTGCAATGGGCTTCAAAGCCCTGACAAGTATTTGCTCATTCAATCCCCGCAGGTGCTGCCAACCAGCTGACTGGCAGTGTCTGGAATCCCCTTTTGGCATGAGCACAAAATGGACCCTGTGCACTTCAGTCTGATGGCAATGTGTGCAGTGCTGTGCAGATAGAAGCTTATTGCCCAAGGCTGCTCTACCACACTTGGTTTCATTTTCCAGGGCTTCTCAGAATCCACCTGTAAGAAGGCCAGAACACCACAATACTAGAAACCTCACTGTTTGCAAGAAAACCTATTGGGCAAAATTAACATCATCAGTATCTTCATGAAGCACAGTTTGCACTATCATGGGAGCAAGGAGGGTCAATTTTTTTACTAATTGCCATGAAGAATGGCATGTTGAATGCCTCTAATCTTTCTGCACAGATTGCCAGTCTTTAACCCTTCACACTTCTCTACTGTTATCTAAATTAGTTGACATGCCTGGATGTTAGTATGGGATGACAAACTGCTGTTGCCCATAGGCTGAGTGGGTTATATGACACCACTTGCCATCAATTCTGAATTAAAGGCCCTCCCTTTAGTTGAAATTCCTGAATTGCAGGGGGTTGGACTTGATGGCCATTGGGGTCCTTTCCAACTATTGATTCTATGATACCCCCACAATAACACCTTAAGCCACTGCAGCAGTTCCTTGTTAGTCAGCACAGCAAAACCTAAGGTCTTTAAAGTACTACCAATATGGTCCAACTTACTGTAATAACTCCAGCTGCCACAAAGACAGATTCACCATCCACCTGGACATCATCTCCAGAGTTGAGTTTTTCTTTCAGTTCCTTGCAAGTCTTGGCATTAGCCGAGCGCCTGAAGATGCCCCTTGTGGTGGGGCCCTCATGGTACAGGAGTTGCAGGATATCCTGGGGTTGTGTGGAAGTGAACAATGTCAGTTATATGATCACTAAGGGCGATTATTATAATTTGCATTTTAGACAATCAGGTTAAGCTCTCATTCATGACAGAGGGAAGATTTGTGTTGTTGCTGTTAATTACCCATCCTTCACCAGCAGGTCCCAGGGCAGGTTGCAATTTAAAATTCAGTACAGTGGAACCTCGGTTTTCGAATGTAATCCATTCCGGAAGACCGTTCAACCTCTGAAACGTTCGAAAACTGAGGTGCAAAAGGCAGTCTGCAATTTCAGCAGAAGCCGTTCGACTTCCAAGGTGTGTTCGAAAACAGAAGCAATTACTTCCTGGTTTTCGGTTTTCAAAAACCAAAACGTTCAGCTTCCGAGATGCTCAAAACATCGATGTTCCACTGTACAGTGGTATCTCGATTTTTGAACGTAATCAGTTGCGGAAGACCGTTCGAATTCTGAAATGTTCAAAAACTGAAAACTCAGTAGCCGACCACTAGGCCTCAGGATCTTGCACTCAGCAGAAGCTGCATGGCATGTTCGACTTCTGAGGCGTGTTTGGAAACCGAAGCATTTACTTCCGGGTTTACAGCATTTGAAAACCGAACTGTTTGTCAACAGAGATGTTCGAAAACTGAGGTACCACTGTATTATAAACAGTTATAGAGTCATAGATATGAAAGGGGTCCTAAGGGTCCTCTAGTCCAACTCCCTTTGTATTTGATTTTCTTCAGTGATGTTTATCCTGGGTTATTTTATTTGATGTTTTAATGTGTTGTAAACTGCTTTGAGATTTTTTTCTTAGAAATATAAAGCAGTATAGAAATGAAATTGTTGTTGTTGTTAATAATAATAATAATAATAATAATAATAATAATAACAACCATAATAAACCACTCTGGGAATTGTCACTATGTGAGGGGAACAGGAGTCTCTTAATAACCACTGTTGTGTAGTATTAGACCAGGATCTGGTTCAAATCCCCACATGGCTATGAAACCCACTCACAGTGTGGCCTTGAGCCAGTTGCTCCCTCTGTCAGCCTAACCATCCTCACAGTTGATGTGGGGATTAAATGAGGATGGGGAGAGCCATGTATGCCACCTTAAGCTCTTTGCAGAATAAGGTGGGGCATAAATGCAAACAACAACAACAACAACAAACTCTAAGCGCCAACCACTACCACCTCTAAGCGCCCTTAACAAACTACAGGTACGAGGATGCTTTGGGGTAAAGCCATGACTGTTTGAAGTGGTATGATACTGCTTTAAATGTATAGTGCAGATAGGGCCCAAGCCACCTTCACAGCCTTCTTCACATGCATCTAAATATGCACTGGCACAGTGAACAAAAGAGTAAAGAAGCTATTCTGCAGAGGCACCCAAACAACATCCCTGGGTCCCCATCTTACCATAATTGGCTTGGGGAGGTTTCCGTCAGGACACAATGATTCCAGGGACAGGCCAAAAAGCTTCCTCGAGGTGGTTGGAGACTGTGATACTGGGCTGATAGTTAGGGTGCTGGTGCTTCGGCGGAGTGCCCAATCGATCAAAGATTTCTTCCTCTTGGTGTGCTTTTGTACCTTTTCTGAAAGAACAAATGCACCTCAGGTTTCAGGGTGTTCCCTTTCCAAGGCAAGGTTCATGAGGTACAAACTGGGTACCAGGCAGGCAATTCGGAGCAATTAAGAAGTGGGACTGCCGATCTTCCATGAACTTCCAAATGTCCTCTCCTTCCCCTGCTATCCATCCTGGCTGAGCAAGCCTTTTCTCCTTGTCTTCCTTCTGTCTCTTCTGCCCTCAACATACACTGCTAACCCCAACAAATGTAGATCGTGATATATCCATCAAAGCACTAGGCCTTATGCCCATAATATCTGAGAGGTATTGCTTTCTAATAAAGCAGAATGATGGGCAGCTATTAGAAACGAGGCAGGGAGGTCTCTGAGATCTTTATGCAGAGAGATGGAACTGTTTTGTGAACTACTGGAATGCATTATATAGAAATGAGGGACTAGAAAGATATTCGCTTGCGGGAGGGGTGTTCAGTCCTCCCACCCCAAAAACAGCAGCAACTCATTTCGCTGATTGAATCTTCTAGTTCCTGAAGCAGTTATTAGCCTCCACTAGGGAAGGAGGACAAATTGCCAACCTCTGCCGTCCCCCTTTATCCTTTTCCTGCTCCTCAACTATCTCCATTAACAATATTTGGTGATTTGATAAACCAATAAGATGTTTAATAACATTTGACAATTTTATTGCCTTAATAAAATAATATTGGGGTGGGGCGCCAAATTTTACTCTCAAAGTAAAATTTCAGAAACAAAAATTAGCCCAGAGTTCAAACAGTTGCACCTGAATTTACTGGATTCCTAATTAGTGAGAAAATTCATGTTGGTACTAAATTTCTACCCACAATTAAAACAGTAGGCCACAAGCTAGCAATTCAGGACTATATTTGCCAGCAGTTCGGGACTATATTCTTACCTCTTTGCAGCTGCTCTGGAGCTTGGTGTCTGAGTTTCAGGATGAACTGGCATTGCCTATCCCTGGGGAGCTGGTCCAGGATGGAATTTCCATAATAATCAGTGAGCGACATTCTGTTGTCAGTATCTTGTGGCTGGTGCATGAAGTCTTCGAGGCAGCTGAGAATAATGCTGAAGGGTTGCTCATGGCCTGTTGCAACGACAAGAGGTGTTAGCTTCTGAAAACAGTCAAGGCGCTAGCCCTGACCATGCTTAAACCAGCTGGACTTACGAAATTAAACGCATTGAAAGAACTTGCCTGTCAAGATGAGGGAAGGAAAGACCTTTCTACAGTGGTACCTCGGGTTACATACGCTTCAGGTTACGTATGCTTCAGGTTACAGACTCCGTTAACCCAGAATTAGTACCTCGGGTTAAGAACTTTGCTTCAGGATGAAGAACAGAAATCGTGCAGTGGCAGCGAAGCGGCAGCAGGAGGCCCCATTAGCTAAAGTCGTGCTTCAGGTTAAGAACAGTTTCAGGTTAAGAATGGACCTCCGGAACGAATTAAGTACTTAACCCGAGGTACCACTATATTTCAGATCTCTCATAACCTTAAACTCAATTCTCTGAATATCTGCAGCAATTTGCAATTAAAAAAAAAGTCCTTACAAAAATTATTTAGCATTTTAATGCAGATTTCCCCAATACATGCATTTTTGTATGCAGTTTTAGGTACACATTTCTTGCAAGCAACTTCTAGCATGTTGTATGATATTTTCACCATATATTCCATTTTTATGCATGCTCTCTCCTAATACAGTGGTTCCAGTTTGTGAACATTTTTCAGAAGCTGAACATCTTTCGCAGCTTACGTGGCTTCTGATTGAGTGCAGGAAGCTCCTGCAGCCAATCGGAAGCCACACCTTGGTTTTTGAACAGTTCCGGGAGCCAAATGGACACCCAGAATGGATTAAGTTCAACAACCAAGGTACCAATGTATATGCATTTTTGTAAACGCAGTTTGGTTGGAAAACTGCACCTCAAAATTTGGACATGTACAGATTTCTAAGGAAGGTCCCATGCTTTCATTCCCATATTGTTTAGGAAAGTAAGAATTTGACAATTTCCCTTCAAATGAGAACAAAGGGCTTATTATGGTATGTGTTATAAGAATTTTAAGGTCTTAGATATATAATAAATGTTCATAAATGTACCAAGCAAAGGCATGCATAAATATATAAACCACATGTCTGCAGCAGCACAGAAATACAGCCCTGAAACCATTTTGACTCCCAAACTGACCAAATGTTTCTCTGCAAGGAGGGTGAGGTTGAGGGAACCTTCCCATTGTCTCGGGAATTAAGTGATTACCATCTCAAAAGAATGGCCAGACTACCAGGAAAGGCAATCAGATAAGGCATTATCAGATAACCTGGCAGACAGGAGATAAACAAAGCACTCAGAATTCTGTTGTAGACCGCCTTTTCTATGAAGTAGGTATGATGTATCTGGTCTTGGTCTACACCCCTTCTGTGATGTATGAATGATGTTTCTGGTTGTGGTCTAGAGCTCCAGGACAGGGAATTTCAAAATGTCTATATAAGGGGAGGCACACCTTTGTTCTGGGTCCACTTCCACTCTCCTGTGTGTGAAGGGAGCACCCTGTTGCAACAGCGTTAATAAAGATCAGGCTTACTAGATGCTTTGCTTCTCAATATTCTCTGGTTGGCCTCTGTTATTTTCTCCTACCGATGGAGAACCTACAAAGGACTCTATAAGGGCTCTTGTGTACCCCATAAAGGATCAAGACCAGATTTTGTTTACAACATATGCACACTTTTCTTTTGTCCTCCGCTTTCCAGGTACAGGTCTGTGCTTAAAAGCTCCATGTCCAAACATTGGGGTTTTTTTGCCCTGAAGTCCGTCCCCCCATCCCTCACTCTTTAGTGCTCATTCAGAGGAGTCAGGTTTTCTGCAGATTGCCATTTGCTCCAATTCATATTTAAAGAGCAGTTTTTCACTGGAAACGCTGCAGGGCAAAAAGAAGGGCACTCAGACACAGAGCCTAGAAAGAGTAGATGAAAGATAAGTGTGGATAAGCCCTGAATCTAATTTATCCTCCAGTCCCTAGTCAAGACTCAGATCCACAGTGGGTCACTGACTGGCCTGGGGGTGTTAGTTGGAGAAGAATCCTGTGCCCACCAACCACATCTAGCCAAAGGAAGAAATTGTGGAAATATCCTTCACACCAGACATGGGATCATCCCTTACCTGTAAAGGAAGTAATACAGCATGGCAGGTCTATTCCTCACACTAGACTTTGATCTAATTTTCATTGGTGAAATTTTGTGGGGTGGGGGGATCCCCTGTGGGCTACACAGTAGGATATAAATAAACAAACCTTAAGCCCATCACAGATGTGACATGGTTAACCATCCAAAGGAAAGGGAATCTGAAGGAGGAGGAGGGTGGAAGGGGGCTCTGACCCCAAATCTGCTGAGCCTGCTTTAAAAGGCTTTGACATCTCCCACAGCCTGAGAGAAGCAACAGTGAAAGGGTTTTGGCTCCTCTGAAAGAAGTTAACTGAAAAGTCTCGAGGAAAAGGCTGCTCTTGTCAACATTCCCAAACAGCCTTCATCAAAAGTTCTGCTCTCGTTTTAGTCCCATTTTGACCAGAAAGCCCAACCCTAAATACGATACTGTCATTATGTCACATGTAATAATAGAAATTGTTATGAAACACTATGGGAAAAAGTTGAAAAGACATGCCCTATACTCTCAGCCAAAGTAAATACTCTGTGTAATGTTATTTGTACATCTAAACTTGCATCATTTTCTGATATGTGCCAATGGCAAAAAAATCCACTTTTTGCCTTCATAGGGCATTTATTATTATTATTATTATTATTATTATTATTATTAAATAATTTAAAGAAAAATATTGTGTTGATCTTAATTTTTTCCTGCTGCCTATTTCTGAAATCACTCTCTGTTACCAGTCATTTAGCCTCAGTTCAAACCCAAGCATTTATTTAGGCTTCTTAAAGGCAGCGCAAAGCTGTTTAGGAGCTAAATGGATTCATTTATTCTTTTACCAAGAAAAACAGCAACATCTGAATAGACAGCGCACTATGTATAGAATGTTCCATTGTATCTATTTCAGAAATCAATTGAACTAGGATACAATGTTTAACACAATGAAGCAGAAGCTGCCAGCCATGTGTGAAGTAGCCGTGACAAATTCAATGCTAGGGATCATTAGGAAACAAATTGAAAATAAAACTGCCTGCATCACAACGCCGTTATACAAACTGATAGCGTGACCACATTTGGATTACAGTGTCTTTAGTTCTGGTTGCCTCCCCTCAAAAAGGGTATCGCAGAGTTGGAAAAGGTTCAGAATAAGGCAACCAAAATGATCGAAGGGATGTAGCAACTATCCTAGGAAAAAGGTTGCAGCATTCGGGACTTTTTAATTTAGAGAAAAGGCAAGTAAGAAGCGACATGATAGAAGTTTATAAAATGATGCATGGAATTGAGAAAGGGGGTAGAGAAAAGCCCCCCTTCTCTCATAACATTAGAACTTGTGGATGTCCATTGAAGCATAAAGTTGGAAGATAAAGTTGACAGATAAAGAGGACATTTTCACACAGTGAAACAGTTAAACTATGGAACTCACTCCCACTGGAGGCAGTGATGGCCAACAACTTAGGTGGTTTTAAAAGAAGATCAGCCAAATTCATAGGAGGAGATGGCTATCAATGACTACCGGTCATCATGGCTATGCTCTCTTTGTGTGGTTGGAAGCAGCAAATGCTTTTGAGTACCACATGCTGGAAACTGAAAGAGGGGAGGGAGCTGTTGTGCTTGGGTCCTGCCAATGTGAGATTAGGATGCTGGACAAGATGGGCCATTGGTCTGATCCAGCAGGCTCTTATGTCCTTACAAACTCCATCTGAATTAACTACCAGCCTATCATACTTGAAATAATATCTTGAAATATCAGCTGGAATTCTTTAACAGGAGAAATAAACAAGCTGAAGATTCCACGCTCATAATGGGAAGATGGATGTTTGCTTATTTAAACAGGAGTAGTTGATTAAGGGAAACAATATTTTTCCTCCCACAGCATCTCTGAAGGCATTGTTTTCCTTGCAAGTTTGAATTTCATAGCTCTTGTCTAAGTTGGTGTGGGAAGCATGGTGTTAAAGATTTGGGTTGGGTGGGCTAAACCATTGTTGTTGTTTAGTCGTTCAGTCGTGTCCGACTCTTCGTGACCCCATGGACCAGAGCACGCCAGGCACTTCTGTCTTCCACTGCCACCCGCAGTTTGGTCAGATTCATGTTTGTAGCTTCGAGAACACTGTCGTCCCCTTCTCCTTGTGCCCTCCATCTTTCCCAACATCAGGGTCTTTTCCAGTGAGTCTTTTCTTCTTCTGAGGTGGCCAAAGTATTGGCGTCTCAGCTTCAAGATCTGTCCTTCCAGTGAGCACTCAGGGCTGATTTCCTTAAGAATGGATGCGTTTGATCTTCTTGCAGTCCATGGGACTCTCAAGAGTCTCCTCCAGCACCATAATTCAAAAGCATCAATTCTTCAGCGATCAGCCTTCTTGATGGTCCAGCTCTCACTTCCATACATCACTACTGGGAAAACCATAGCTTTTACTATACGGACCTTGGGGCTAAACCATAGAAATTAATAAATGGTAGGATTTTGATTATTTGGGATGTGAAGGGAGAAATACAAGCTGCAAAGGAATTCCTGAGCTAGCCAATGCAAAACAACCTGGCCAAGCTAGGGCTATTAAAAACAATACAACGCTGTTGAGGGCCATTAGCAGTACAAGAAAACTGACCTTCCCCTTGCTCTGACGTGTGAACAGAGTCTGGGATTTGGAAGGTTGTCAGTGTAACTGGGTGTGAGGTGACAGGAAAAGAGGGTTGTTTAGCAAGGTTTGCTGGGAAGAAGAAGGGGAGAGAAGAAAGCCTGGGATCCATCTTGGGCAGGTTGGCTGAAGGCTGGCTGGGAGAGATGCCTTGTACTTCAGGGCTGCACAGCTGTGGGAGACAAGTTCTGCTTCAGATGACCATGCCATAAGTTCTGGACTCCCTCCATGCAGACTGAAGGTGTAAATAGGTGAATAAACCATTTTTCTCAAAGCTATGACAGTCTCTGCCATGTCTCAATTTTCCAAAGGACCACAGACCCTGGGTGAGAGCCTGGAACCCCTTGGAGTCTTGTAGAAAGTGGGGGGTGGCACCTAACTTTTATAACCATATGTTTGGGTTGCTTTAGGCAGAAGGTTTGGATCTGATTCTTCTTTCACTCAGGGCTTGTCCACACTTCTGTTTGTCCTGGATTCCCTTCTACTTGTCCCATGGTTTCTGGGCATGGGTCCAAGAGGTTCTTCGTTCACCCTGCCATTTCCCTGGAAAACCTGATGTTTACCACTGAATCCGAACTCATGTCAATCTGCAGAAAACCCTGATGGACTTTTACTCCGACTCAGTGGTAAACAGCAGGTTTTCCCAGGGAAAGCAGCAGGGCAAACGCACAGAAAGCCTGGGACAAATGGAAGTGTGGGAGAGCCTTCATTCAGAAAGGGCCTGTTTCTCCCTGATGTGGCAAACCTTTATTTGGCTGTAGTCCTTTAGACTGCAAGTGAGAGATCACATGGTGTAATGATGACACAGAACAATTCCTGCCACTTCCCAGAGGAAGGGTTGGTGGTGGTGGTGACTCCTTACTGGGGGCAGGACAGAGGCAGTAGTGTATGGAGGTAACAGGAGGGTAGGTCCCGAACCAGTGGTTCAAGTTACAATCAAGGACATTCCAAACAGTTACAATACAGGACATTCTGACTTTTCTGCCAGTAAGAGCTGTTTGGAAGTGAAACAGACTCTCCTTTGAAAGTGGTGGGCTCTCCTTCCTTGACCATTTCTAAGAAGAGGTTGGATGGCCATCTGTCATGTATGATTTTGCACGTTCTTAGACAGGAAGGCAAACATGGCCCAGGTGTTGCAGTTCACTGTTCATTTCTCTTAGTCATACATATGCTGTGAGATGGAATTCAGGCTTCCCCCTCAAACTCCTCCACTAAATGCCCTCACAAACACCCCTGTTTATACAAGTCCTGGCCACAAGAGCTTCACCTGCTGTATTTTGGTTTGGGTCCAACCCTTTGGAGCTGCAGAAAACAAGCTTGCTCCATCTTCCATGTGACAGCTCTTCAGATATTTGAAAAGGGGTATCATATCACCTCTCCATATTCTCTTCTCTAGGCTGAACATACCCAGCTCCCTCAACTGTTCCTCATAAGGCTTAGATTCCAGAACCTCGATCATCTTGGTTGCCCTTCTCTGCACATGTTCCAGCTTATAAACATCCTTCTTAAAATGTGGTGCCCAGAATTAGACACGGTATTCCAAGTGTGGTCTGACCAAGGCAAAACAGAGTGGGACTATTACTTCCCTTGATCTGGACACTCAACTTCTGCTGATGTAACCTAGAATTGAATTAGGGTTGTTGTGTTTTGTTTTTTTGCTGCTGCATTACACTGCCTCACAGAGTGCAATGTCCTGGATGATAAAAGGAACAACAATTTCACTCCACAGAAATGAAAGGGTAAGATGCCACTCACATCAGAAGGACTTACAAATATTCATTTTGACATTAATTAATACTGAATTATCCATGTTCACTCAAGAAAGCAAGAGCTCTTACCGATAAGTGGGTAAGCATTATTGTCCCTTCCTGGTATTACCCAAAGGAGATAGTCTCTTGGCCGACCCTGTGGATTGAAAAACAGAAAGAAATGAGGTGGCAGAATGAAGGACTGGAGAAGCTGGGAAAAGGGGATGCAAAACAACAGAAGGGGATACCAGGCAATGAAGCCCAGGCAGCAGGTGGTGAAGGGAGGATCAGGAAATGCAGGGCTGCAAACCTGATGGAATACAACAGAGTGACCAGCATGTCTGACATTCAGAGGAAGCAGAACAGTACAGCTGAGGAAAGGGGAAGGCAGTCAGACAGAAAGAAGTCAAAGCTGAAACTTTACAGGCGCCTCCCCCAATCTGGTGCCCTCCAGATGTTTTGGACTACAACTCCCATCAGCCCCAACCAGCACAGCCATGCATCTGGACAGCAGCGGCTTACATAAGAACATAAGAAGAGCCTGCTGGAGCAGGCAAATGGCCCATCTAGTACCATCTTCTTCTCACAGTGGACAACCAGATGCATCAGTGGGAGGCCTGCAAGAGGAACCCAAGAGCAAGAGGACTCTCCCCTCCTGTAGTTTCAAGCAACTGGTACTCAGAAGCGTTACAGCCTCTGACAGTGGAGGCAGAGCACAGCCATCATGGCTAGCAGGCGGCGGTAGCCTCCTCCTCCTTCTCCACCACGAATTTGTCTAATGCTCTTTTAAAGCCATCTAGGTTGGAAATGGATGCAATATCCACACAAAAGACTTGAAAAACATGCGAGTCAGGCCAATGAACATGTCTTGAGTCATTATATACATGGCACATTTTAGCACACCACAGTCTAATTATAAACTAGTATATTTTGCCTAGGTGGCAAGGGAAGAGGCCAGTGGCTTTCAAACTCTTCTTTTCTCAAGGAACCCCTGTACATTATAGAGGGATTCTGGGACATGCTCCAGAGCAAAGGGTTTGACCACGAGTAACAGCCACTTGCTCTGTATGAACTGAGAATTCACCCTTGTGCCTCCCAGACTGCCTTCCTTAGCAGTGGCAAAGTTTAGGTGTGATTTGGAAAGCAGGGGGAGAGAGTTTTAGGGAATCTTGACTGACATTACCAATTTTCTCATGGAGGAATGCTTGCAAAGCCAAAGAAATCAATGGCTTTGTCTACAACTTGCAACACTCATGTCTTATACTAAGGGGTGAAACCCAAGCATTCATGTGAATATGTTGGTCATAAAAGAAACAATCTGTATTTTACAATCCTACAGTTGACATAATTATGTATTTATCAAAATCATGCATATTCACTTTTAGTGCTTATTTTCCACTCCTTCTCAAAACCCAGTATACCCCCCAAAAATAAAATGCATACACAGTAATTCTAGATAAATAATATCCTGTTCATTAATACCGCCTTAATTTTTTTTTAATGTAGAATGCAAAAGCATGTGGCCCAGATCCCTTCTCCAGTCTATTTGCTTCTTGGGTATGAGTGGAACCCTTGCCTCAGTTACACTCAAGTGACTTCATCTTCCCACCCCCCGCCTCACAGCTAGTAAAAATAATAATAATGCAGTACTGCTGAGCCATTTCTAAAAGGAAATAAATTTTGCACTTACAGGAAGTCCCAGCTTCTCAGTGGTCCTCTTGATGACATGCTCTGCTGTTTCTACATTGGAGACGATTATTGCAGTGCTCTTGACACAAAGAATAAAAAACACATTTAGGTTCTGCTCAGGTAACATAGAGCCTTAAAACTACTGTAGATTGAAAATCAAGACTAAGCACTGCCACATACGGCGGTACTGAAGAACAGGACCAACCTAATAGGCCAGGTTATTTTTCCCACTGTTACTCACAGAGGAGCTGTGGTCACCGTCCATCAACACAATCTGCATGGGTACGCTTTTGGGATACTCAGCCTGCTTCACTTGATTGATGTGCCTATAATTCATAAATGTACCATTAAGAAAATAAACCACAAGGTGCATAGTTACTGGGGCATGCAGAGAAAGGCACTAAAAACACTGCTACAGACCATTTTGGGGAGACTAACTTTTTTGGGGTGGGGTTGATTTCACTCAAGCATCTCCATGTCATTTAAGTCCTGTGCACACTCAGCAGCTCCCTTCAGAGGTTCTAACACAGGGGTGGAGAACTTCAAGCCCCGAGGACCCCGCTCAGCCCACGACACCTCTCCTCAGGTTGTACTCCTCAGAGCAGTCCTGCATCAAGAACATTTACCTGGCTGGAATGTGGTCCTGGGGCCGTGATAATGCTTTACACATGTGTGGGTATGTGGGTATGTTCAAAATCTCTGATTTCTGTGTGCCAGGAATGTAACCTACTGCATGAAGGTAAAGCCCTGCCCACTTTCATCTCTGGCCACGCACGGCCCTGGCATGCAGCTACCCACACAGCAGGAGTGTAGCTTTCAGGTTGAAAATGGTTCCTGATTCCTGTTTTAATGGATGCAGGTTAGTCTAGGGTGCTGCCTGTCACTGCAATGCCACCCTTCCCATGTGTTTCCTATGTGGCAGTAGCTAAAAAGATGTCCTCCTAATATTGTGGAACTACAACTCCCATCTTCCCTGGGGGCTGATGGATGTTGGCTGTCCTTGTGAATGAACACCTGAAAAGTGGCTAAATGGGATCAAAGTAGAACACTGATAAAGTATAAGACAGTACTCTCTGAGGCACACTATAGACCCAACACATTCCCTCCTCCCTCTTCCAGTTGGCTTATCTATCTATCTATCTATCTATCTATCTATCTATCTATCCATCCATCTATCTATCTATAACTTTTGTACCCAATTCTTCAGTCAAAAAGGTTCCCACAGCAGCTTACATTCAAAACAGCCTGCAGGCTTACAACCTAAAAACCAAAAAGCATGACATACAAGGAAAAAGGGATGGGGAGGGAAGAAGAAAATTAAATTTCAAACTCAGTATTGATTTCTAAACAGTTGGAACAGTTCAGGGGCAGGAGGTGCCTGACGGATCTGGGCTTTTGGCAAAGCTGATGGAATGAGCCTTCTGCTTCCCACGTCCCCCACTGAGTCAGCCTGAGGGAATGGCAGTTGCCCTCAGGTGCCAAGCTGAGGGGAGATGAGGCCTGATGGGGCTGGCCTGCCACAACGGAACTGATGGAGGTAGCCCTGCTTCTAGCCTACTTTCGTGGGGAGCAAGCAGCAACCATGGCAAGGGCCACTAGATGCCACAGGCAGGCCACCATGGCACAATGCCACTCCTACCTTTATGCCACGTGGCATCCTTGCTGCAGACAAAAATAATGCAACTCTTACCACAGCAGTGTTGACATCCACCTGTCCTTCACTTCAGGCGATCTGAAAATGAGTAGTAAACACAATGGTAAGAAAGCATCAAAAGTCCTCTGGCTGCAACAGGGGTGGGGAACAACTGTGGCCTCGGGGGCCAACTGTGGCCCTTGGGACTCTCTCTATGCCATTCCCCCTCCAGAGGCCCCACCCCTTGCCAGGCCCTGCTCCTCAAGTGCTTTTGCGTTGGTGAACTGTGATAATGTCTCAGAGGATGAGATGTGTGTGCCTAAGAACATGAGAAAAGTCTGCTAGATTAGGCCAATGGCCCATCTAGTTTATCATTCTCTTCTCACAGTGGCCCTCCAGTTCCCTGTGGGGGACAAGCAGACAGGATTTGAGAACAATAGCACTCTCCCCCTCCTGTGGTTTCCATGACAGCATAAGAAGAGCCTGCTGGATCAGGCCTGCATCCTACTCTCACAGTGACCAACCAGGTGCTCATTGTGGGAAACCCTTGAGCAAAACCCAAGCAGAGGAGCACTTGAGTTCTTCCTGAGGTTTCCAGCAACTGGTATTCAGAAGCATTACTTCCTCCAACCATGGAAGCAGAGCTTGGCCATCATGGCTAGCAGTCACTCATAGACTTATTCTCCATGAATAGAAACCTCCTCCATAGAAATCTGGCTGGATTGTAGCCTTCCATATGAAGGGTAAAAGTCACATTCATTGCTCCATCCACTTTTGCCTCTAGCCCTGCCTGCCAGTGGCATGTGGCCCCCAGAAGATGATCCAGAGAATAATGTGGCCCTCAGGTTGGGGAAGTTCCCCCCTTTCTTTGTCCACACTGCCATAGATGATATACAGAACTATAAATCACTGACCCTTCTGACAAAGGCCCAGTACAAAAGCACAGCCCCTTCCTGTTCTATTTTAGTAAAATAATTTTCTTGTGCTGCTGAGCTCAATTTCCTGGCGAAGCGAAGCGAGGCTCTGATAAGTGGGCGGAGGGCAAGTGCCTTGTTCTGACGTTTGAAGCAAGCATCTTTTTCACGTTGGGCAACGGCCTCTAATTAATATCTTGCTTTGTCTGCTTTCCTTGCCTTGCAATTCTTAGAAACTATTTCCCTGTAATGATGTGAGAGATACAGAACCTGTACCAAGGTTTGCCCAAACATATATTGGCTGTAAAAAGCAAATGTCAAGAGTCGTCATTCTTCTAGTCAGGTATCCCTCAATGCATGGCAGAACAAAGTCAATTGAAGACTCCCCAACAGCCTGAATGGCCAATAGGAAATCACCGTATTTTTCGCTCTATAAGACGAATAAGACCACAAGACGCACCTAGTTTTTGGAGGAGGAAAACAAGAAAAAAAAATTTTTGAATCTCAGAAGCCAGAACAGCAAGAGGGATCGATGTGCAGTGAAAGCAGCAATCCCTCTTGCTGTTCTGGCTTCTGGTATAGCTGCGCAGCCTGCATTTGATCCATAAGACGCACACACATTTCCCCTTACTTTTTAGGAGAGAAAAACTGAGTTTTATAGAGCAAAAAATATGGTATTTTCTGGATGAGATGAGGAAAGAAATTTTACATTTTTAGCTTCAATCAGGAAGATATTGAGGAGGGCATAGGGCAAATGTTAGCCAACCTTGTTTGCTGAAGTAGGAATAAAGGGCTGATCCACACCATATATTTAATGCATATATTTAAACATGACCCTCACCAAATACCATGGGAACGGTAGTTCTTAACTGTGTGTAGCTATGAGTGGGAAAACTACAGCTCCCATGAATCTTTGGGGAGGGAAGCCATTGGCTTGAAATATATGGTGTGGATGTGCTGGAATAGTGACTTACTGAATTAAAGGTATTTATTTTCTGCATTAAGAACATTAGAGCTATGAAGCTGGATCAGGCCAATGGCCCATTTATAGTCCAGCATCCTGTTCTCTTAGCAGCCAGCCAGATGCCTGTGGGAAACCAGCAAGCAGGACCTGAGCACAAGAGCAACTCTCCACTCCTGTGTTTCCAGCAACTGGTATTCAGAGCCATACTGCCTCTGACCCTGGAGGAACAGCACAGCCATTGTACTAGTGCCTTTGTTTGTCAAATCCTCTATGAAGGTGTCCAAACCCCTTTTAAAGCCATCAAAGTTGGTGGCAATCACTCCATCTTGTGGTAACAAATCCCATAGAATAGCTATGTGAAGAATTAGTATGTGAAGGAGGCACAATCATTTCAAAGGTCAAATGGTTACAGGAATCGCATCGCAAAAGGGAAAAGAGAAAGATAGAGCAAGCATGACCCCCAAATATTTGACAAATGAGAAATCATAAATTGACACATAAAGTTGTCTAGAGGGAATAAAAAGAAAGATATGTTGGTTTGATTGATTGGGTCAGATTGGTCTGATTTTGTAACGTGTGAGAATAAGAAAACTAAGGATGCAATGCAGCTATCTCAGGATGCTACTCTGAGGTACTCAGCATTGTTTATTTATGCTGTAACAGTAAGAATCATAGTAAGAATGGTTATCTTTATACTGTTATAGAATGGTTATCTTTATACTGTTCTTTGAAGACAGTAATCCTTGTGTGATTTTTGATGTGTCCAGAACTGAATTTTATTTGTATTTTAAGTCATGTTCATGGTATGTTTCAAAGGATGTAAATGAATGAATGAATGAATGGTTGAATTTTGAGATTTCTCCTCATGCAGGAAATCTCAAACATTTCAAAGGAAGCTAAACTACCATTCAATCCTTAGTGAATCTCCATGTTAATAATACTGGTTCAAACTGATGTTGTTAACTCTTTATTCCTGTTGTTGTTGCCATCGTAGTTTTGCCATTGACAGCTTTTGACCTGTCTCAAATTACTGCTTATATATTCTGTTGTTTAAAATTATCATAAGCTACTTTGAGCCCAGATCTTTGTGGGAGATAAATTTTTGTGGGAGATAAATTTTGTAAATAAATTAGCCAAACAAAGTAAGTAAGATTGGGAAACATTCTTAGTGAGCGAGGGGTGGTGGAGATCAGCTTCTACATCTCTGTGTTGTCATCGGATGTTGTTTAAGGAAAATGTGAGGTGATTTGGGGCGGGGGGATAGATTATGAATTCTGAGAGAAGGTGTTACCTATAAGTGACAACAAAGTTGGTGGTGGGCCAGCCAATCACAAAGGAGGTCTCATGGGTGAATCTTTTCTCCGACACTTCACTGAGGCAGCTGCCTGTCCACACCTTAGTCAGGTGCACCTGCTTCTTCACTTTCAAGTTGGAGGATGACCTAGATCCAAAGCCAGAGACAGGTTATGTTAAGAATGCTGGCAAGAGGAAGACGGCATGTGGTGCCCATGTCTTCTTCTGCATCCTCACCATAGACCTCTCCACCATTTATCTTCACTTCTCCTGAATTATGACCACTGTTGAACCACCCTTAAGGGGAGAGAGAAAAATTTGATTGAATTTGCCTTAAAGGTAAACTTTCCTGATTCACTCTTCCCAAAACAATATGTGACCAAAACACACACCCATCCTACAAAATTCTTGACACAACTTCCCCATGGAAAAATCTGGAGAGTCTTATTTGATTAGAGATTTAAAAATGCATCACAGACTTGTTCTAATTGCTGATTCCAACTGCTGACACACTTTCCCCCCAAGAAATGACAGACTTGCTGCTGTTGTTGTTGCTTACTGTTGTTGTTTTTTAAATTACATGTGAAAAAGCAATATAATATATATTCTTTTAAAAACAGAATGCAGTTAAAAAAGAAGAATTACACTTCTCTGAATTTTGTGCTGCAAGTTCTCCAATCAAATAAGGTACACAAAGACTCGCATTTTAATGGAAAATGTGAACAAATGCATATGTTAGTGAAATCAACATTTAAAAGTGCATTACAATAGGGGGGTTGTTAATAAAAATATGCATTACGAGGGCAAAAATGCATACAAGTTGTGTATACTGTATTAGGAAAATTATACATTAAAATTCAGACAAAGTTTTATGAGGACTTTTAAAAGCAGCAACTTGGAAACAGATGTGCAAATGCAGAGAGACATGAACTTGAAGACTGGATAAATGAGAGATGAAGAGAAACTGAAACTGGCAGGTTCATTCATCCCTACACACATTCACCAATGAAGTCACACTCCTTGCTAGCAGGATGGACCCACAGATTTATGAATGGGAATGGTTGTTGTTGGGGTCAGGAATCAGAGGCCAGAAATTTCCTCCTTATGAGAGAAAAGACTCCAGTGGAGCAGTCAATTCCCAAATCTACACAGAAGGCAGTGAAAGCTGTTTTCTTCCAGCATAATTTTAAAGAATGTATTATGTTTTAAATTGTTGCTTTTTAATAGTGTACGATCTGTTCATTCTTGTAAATTTTCTGTTTTATTTTACCATATCATGACATTCTTTGAGCACAATTTTTTCGTAGAATGGTGAGATATAAATTACTGTAACAAATAAAACAAATGATAAAATAGTCACAATTATTTGTTCTGTTGCACACCAGTAAAACGGGACGCGGGTGGCGCTGTGGGTAAAACCTCAGCGCCTAGGACTTGCCGATTGCATGGTCGGCGGTTCGAATCCCTGCGGCGGGGTGAGCTCCCGTCCTTTGGTCCCAGCTCCTGCCCACCTAGCAGTTCGAAAGCACCCCCAAGTGCAAGTAGATAAATAGGTACCGCAAAGTTGAAAACATGTTAATTGGGAAATTGTTTGATTGGAGATATTTGTGTAAAACTTAATAAAAATTTATTCCAAAAAAAAAAAAAAAAGATAAATAGGTACCGCTTTATAGCGGGAAGGTAAACAGCGTTTCCGTGTGCTGCGCTGGTGCTGGCTTGCCAGAGCAGCTTCGTCACGCTGGCCACGTGACCCGGAAGTATCTCCGGACAGCGCTGGCCCCCGGCCTCTTAAATGAGATGGGCGCACAACCCTAGAGTCCGACACGACTGGCCCGTACGGGCAGGGGTACCTTTACCTTTACCTTTTTACACCAGTAAAACCTTGCATAGGGAGAGACTGATGTTTTCCAAGTCTCCCCATTTCTGTTGGGGTCTGGCATTTCATAAAAGAGTCATTAGCCTTGTTGTGATTTTACTTAGCAGTAGCAAAACTAATCTGGCAAAATATTGCACCATTTCTTTAATTCTGCTTCTCCCTCCCGCTCAACCCTATGCCCCTCATGTTCTACTTTCATAAGAATATTTGCTGCATTTTTAACTTGTTTTATGAAGAAATCAGAAAGTCAGGACTTGACTATTTATTTATTCATTCTGATTTATAGCACATTTCTATCCTGCTGGTCCATTTCAGAAAATGGCCGGTTAATAATAATAATAATAATAATAATACCCTAAAATATGAAGAAAAAGAACTTTAGAAACTTGGGGTGTTCCATATGAGGACTTCATTAATTCTGCAAACAGGTCGTTCAGATATCATAAGCAAATTGCTGGCATTAAAAAAAATACTTGTCAGATTTTCCATGTGCAGGGTAAATCCTGATTCAATAGAGGGAAAATACAGGCAGGTATTCTGGTGCCAATAAAGTTATGTGGATGTAGGAAAAAATTTTTTTTTGCATGGGTGAAATGTGCCCATCCTACAATCAACAACAAACAGCTGGAAACACCCATTTTCCAAATATGATTTGCTCAAGCTCACCACTGCCCTCCTCCCCTGATGATAAGCTAAGCAAGCTCTTACACCAGACGCCCCCAGCCTGGTGCCCTCCAGATGCTGTTTGACTCCAACTCCCAGCAGTCCCAGCAGCCAGCATGGCAGTGAGAGGAGCTGTAGTCCACTAACATCTGGAGGGTGCAACAATGGCTAGATTAATTCTGAGAATGGAGAGAGAGGCCACAAATGGACCACACTCAAGAAGGTTCCAGTTCCAAGTTCCAGTTCCAGTTCCAAGTACAGACACCTGGGCAAGTAACCTTTGCAAGGTACTCCTAAGAAATACCCACTTCATTAACAGCCTTGTAGATCAAATCTGCACTTACTTGAACTTGGCAACAACCAACATATTGCTGAAGAGGAACAAACATCTCTCTTGCGTCTGTAAGCCTGCAGTTAGCTGTACTTGCTCCTCCAAAATGAAAACGGAATTTGGATTACCGAAAGCCCCGGCTGGTAATCCATTGTCTGAATGGATGGGTTGACAAATTACTTCCCTGCTGAAAAAGAGAAATTATCTAATGAGTTGTGATGGGGGAGTGGAGCCAATGCCGATGTAGGTGGCCCCTTAAAGTCTTAGCTCAGGAAAACACCAGAAACAACCCCTCTCACCCAATGGATCCTGCACATATGTTTTGGATATAAATCTCTTCTTCATGCTTTGTGTATGCCAGTGAATCTGAATCAACAACAACAACAACAAAATCAGACAATCTTCCTGGTTTCTTCAAATCACATGACTGATATAAGCAAAAAGCATGCGCCGCTTCCGTGCATGCGCGTGATGTCATTTTGAGTGTAATGCACTCCAATACTTCCGGGTTGCCGCGGAGCGCAACTCGAACGCACTCAACCCGAAGCACATTCAACTCAAGGTATGACTGTAAATAAATAAAAATACTTAACTAACTGACCTAATGAGCAACGCTGACACAAAACCCCACATATATTAAGTAAAATAGAAATATCGCCACCTGACCCCACCCCCACTCATCTCCCCTCCTTTTCTTCCTAATGTCTCAACAAATGAAACTGATCTGTTTAAAAATGTTATGGGGGGGGGGGGGAGAGACACTGCACATACTTTTGTAAACCAAGAAAATCTTTAATAAAAATACTTTTAAAAAAAGAACTCATTGAATCTGCTTTGCATGTCAGAGACCAATTTCCTTGACCAAATCTGCATTCTCCAATAAAGTATTCACCATAGCTGTCAACTTTTCCCTTTTCTTGCGAGGAATCCTATTTGGAAGAAGGGAATTTCCCTTAAAAAAAAGGGAAACGTTGACAGCTATGGTATTCACCCTCACACTGATGTCTGCTAGCTGCTCATCCATGGGGGTCATTAGTTCTTTCAAAGTTCCTCAGACAATGATCTTTGTGGATGACAGCTGAGAGGTGAATTCATCCCAGAGGTTGGGTGTAGTCAGGATTTATTATTTTGGGGGGCAGGCTTTTGTTGGGGGCAGAACCAAGTTATCCGCAATGAAATGGGTCAGTTAGTTAGGTCAGTTAGTTTTTTTTTAAAAAAATGTATCTTTATTAAAGATTTTCTTGGGGGGGGAAGGTGAGTGGGGGTGGGGGTGGGTGATTCGTTACAGGCTTCAGGGAGCTGAAAACAGAGTGAGATGCATAAATCTTCGCTTGTATCCTAATTATGGTCCATAGCTTTATGCATTCACTTTAAGTCGTCAGCCTCCAATATAAGGTCTAATATAAAAGTTCTAAACTGCTCAATAATAAAAGAGGTCAAATCATCAAGTTCCACATGATCACTTCAAATAGATATTAGTTTGTAAAACAGGAAAATGTTACTGAGACTGCCTAATTATTTTATACCAAATTGGTTGATTAAGAAAGACTCATCATCACCCATACAGGGCTGATACACAAAATTAGTACTTTCTGGAGTCTGAGCATCCACTTCAGACCCAACCTGACCAGATCCACCCAGGGTCCTACTGGAGCTTGGTTCATTTACTCTTAGCACTCCTTTATCTGAAAACCTCCTGCTCCTTTAAATGAATCTGTCCCTCCTTCCTACACCTGGAACTCAATCCCAGAATACTGTATCTGCATGACACCTTCCTCTTTTCTTTCTCAGGGCTGCTCCCCAGCATATAATGAAAGCAAATCCTTTGTTCAAGTGTTACGCAAGAGTGAGAGAGAAGCTTTTCTCTATCCACTTTCTCTATGCCATGCATAATTTTACAAACTTCTATCATTTTGCCTCTTACTCGCTTCCTCCCCCCAAACTAATTATTTCTAAATCAGCATCCAACACCAACATCTATTAACACTTTGAACCAGCAATTGTGCAAGTTTTGGATATGTGGCCAAAATCTATCTAATCTTGTTCTTTAAAAAATGCAATGCAAGGGAACTAATAATACGCGAACCTACAAATCACCAGTGACGTTGTGACAAATTCCCAGGGTCAGGCCAACCCAGGAAATGTTAAGTGCCCCGTCTTTGCCCTCTGCCTAGTCTGCAAAAAGACATTCTTCCCTGCATCCAAATAAAGCCAAGAATGTGTTTCTCCCATTCGAGTCGCTTGCAGAAAATGGAGGAAGCTAGAAGAAGGAAAGGCCTTCTCAGTGGCAGCCAGTGCAGGAATTCCTCTCAGATAAAAACCATGCTGGAAGCTGCACAAATCATTTCCCCAAAAGCAGAGGGGTTATAGTATGGTGCTAAATGAAAAATAGTGTTCCCATAAAAGCTTGCTTGGTTTGAAGTGTAAATCATTAAAGTTTTTTTATCTTGGCTTTAAAGAAAATATTTATTTCAATTAAATAAACTGGCAGGAAATGTTATTTGTGAGGGCATCTTTGGAACAGGAATGACAGAGAGCATGGCCTTCTAGAATCCATCATCTCATTGCTGGTGGGAGCGAGGGAGTCTCCAAACTCTGTGATAACTTATTCGCTATTAAAGAGACAGCCGCTTGGGCTTGCTGTTCTTTTGAAAAGTCCAGAAGGCTCAGGAACAAATTCCCCTCATGCAATGAGGGGCAGGCCAGGACCTTAGCTCTGCACCCCCTCCCCCTCCGAAAGAAAGCATACAAGGTGCCATCCAACTGTCTTATGGACACCATTCCGGATTTGTGTAGGGATTAGTCCTTAGCCTTTTCTTCTCCTGACCCTCAAGGCAGGGGAGGTTTAGGATCAGAGTTTTCTTCTCCTAGATGGGCTCTCTTTCCAGGTTGACAAGTCCCATCAGCCCCTCACTTCCCTCTACAGCACATGCAGAAACTGCCTTCTTGGCCCCTGGACCCACTATTAGTCTCGTCCACTCAGTCCACCCGGAACCAGTCTTCACATGCATGATAAGTCCCTAACTTGCAGATGGTTCGATTTACATAAGTATAAGTACTTCAAATTGGGTCTGGAGAACAAGTGGCAACCAGTGAAGTTTTTTTTTTTACAATGGATATGCTTGGTCTGCCACTCCCATAAGCACCCTGGGCTGCTGAATTTTGCAGTAGCTGCAATTTCTGGACCATAGCTGTCAATTTACAGATTTGAAAATAAGGGACCAGCAGCCAAAATAAGGGACCTACAGCCTCACCTGTTCCAGGCACTCCAGTCTTCCTGTCCTCCTGCAATCTGGTCAAACTCATGCTGGTAGCTTCGAGAACACTGTCCAACCAACTTTGTAACCAGAGGTTCAACTGAATAGAATCTGAATCACATACACCACAAGGCCTATGCAGCCTCAACTTAAGATGGCTCCCCGGCCTGGCTTTGCACTGCAAAGTTTGCAGCAGCACGTGCAACAAAATGGCATCCAGCATTCAAAAAACCCCTCAGCTTGCATTAACTAGCCACACACAAGGCATGCAAGCTCCACCCCCAGTCGTTCTTAGACTTCTTATTGGGTGAGCAACACAGCCAAGCAACACAGTTTGGAGCCTCCCTCCTCCCTGGCTAGCAGGGAGGGAGGGAGGGAGGGAGAGGAGCTGCTTCCTTTGAAATGTAAGGGACATCATTTAAGGGACATCCATCAATAAGGGACAGCAGCAGGACATGGCGCTGGAATAAGGGACTGTCCCTTCAAATAAGGGACACTTGACAGCTATGTTCTGGACTGTCTTCTAAGGCAGGCCCAAGTAGATTGGATTTCAGTAGACTAACTTGAAGGTTTTCTACCTAGGAAAGCCAACAAGGTCATCTAGGCCTCAAGTAACAATGATAGTTGTTCCTTCCAAATTATTTTCTCATCCATTCTGTTACATATGGGGGAGGGGTGGGGGTGTTTAGTGTTCCATTTTGTGCAAAGCAAAGCTTGGAATAAATTTACAAATTTGCCATCCACTAGAAATCTGTGCTTCTTACTTCTGAAATTTTGGAAATAACATTAATGACTAAATGGACCTATAAAACAAGATCACAAAGCGGTACAGTGCAACCTCAGCTTAAGAACTGTTTACGAACTATTCAGTATAAGAACTCCACAAAACCAGAAGTAGTGTTCCAGTTAACAAACTTTACCTTGGTCTAAGAACGGAAGCTGAACGGTGGAAGGGTACCGGCGGCGGGAGGCCTCATTAGGGAAAGTGTGTCTTGGTTTAAGAATGGCTTTGGTTTAAGAACGGACTTCGGGAACGGATTAAGTTCATAACCGAGGTACCACTGCATTTGGCAGGACAGATTTATCAAGAGATGGGCAGCGTTCATTCAGTTTTGCAATGGGAAAGTTATGGATAATATTTCTCCATATACTTAGAACAGCCTTGCAATAAACTGTGGTGACCACTCTAGATTTTTCAATGGAAGCAGTGAAAGAGAGGAAGTGATTCATGTTTCTAGGAATCATCTGAAGGGAACAGAAGCACATCCTGACCCACATCAAGAGAACTTTGCACCCTTGGAGGAAATGCCCACCTCCGCTTTTCCAGGGAGACCTAGAAGTTGCCTTCAGGAGAGGAAGAGCCACGCACTTTTGTTTCCTCTCTCACTGCTTCTTCTGTGGAATGTCCAGCATCTCCAATAAGTCTCATCTAGAAAACGGCCTTTGCTAAGCCAAATTGAATGTAATTTGGTGCAGGAAAGAGGAAACCTGGTAGGATGGGGGGAGGTCAGGGTAACCTCTGCAGTGGCCCTATGGGAACTAGAATTCTTTTGTTTTCACTCCTGTGGATTAATGGGGTGGGGGCAGAGAAAAAACTAATCAGCAGTTAAATGTGCAGTGGCCTTAAGATTGCACGTGGTCAAATGACTGTAACATATTTTTAAAACAAAAATAAAAAAATGAGCTGCAGTATATCCGGAAAGCCACAGGGTCTGCAACCCTGGCACAGAGCCTCTGTGAATAAATTTGGGTGAAACTGCAGAGATTTGGAGGTGAGGCCAGTAGGCACAATCCAGACCTCACTTTCCCATGTGATCAGTTGCCTTGGATCTGCCTAAAATTTGCCAGTTTACTTATGTGATTGCACTACCTATTTATGCCCTCTTGTTCGCTTTGACCTGAGGAACTGGTACTGAATTACTGCTGTGTGGAGCTTCCCCTGCACTTGATCTGGAAGCTGAAGTTAGTGCAGCATGCTGCAGCACAGTTGCTGACAAGAGGAAGATGGTCTGTGCTGGTTGCCAATCTGCTGCTGGGCCAAGTTCAAGCTGTTGCCCTTAACAGCGTGAACTTGTAGTATACAGTACAATGCCCTTTACAACTGGAGGTGAGTTTATCTGCCAGACTGCCTTACCCCATTAACACACACTTGATCTGCAGCACTGGATCCTGTTACAGGTGCCACATCACACCGTTTTTAAGAACTCAAGCATTTCGTATGGCAGTACCTATCCTATGGAACTCCCTGCCTGTTTATATCACCTTCGCTGTACTCTTTTTTAAGCACCTGTTAAAAACATTTTTGATCAGGCAAACCTATCAATGTGCTTTGATCTGTTTATAGCTTATCCGTAAGTTTAATTATTCTTTGAAAAGTTTTGAATAGCTGTTTTTAACAGATTTTCTTAATATGTTTATTGTTTTGTTCTCTTTGTAAACCACTTTGAAGCTTGTTTCTTTTTTAAATGTCAGGGGGTATATAAATCTTTCAAGTGGCACCCCCTGCTAAAAAAAGATAATAGAATGCTGGACATTTGGACTGGGAGAATATTGGTAATTTCAGTCCCCATCACCCCAGCCACTGCCAATCTAGTGCCCTCAATATGCTTTGGACAACTCCCTTCAGCTCTACCCAGTATGGTCATATGAAGCTAAGGCTTGGCAAAGGCTGATCTAGGCAATAAAACCCAAGCATGTGCGCATACTAAGGAGGGATTGCAAATGAAAGTTGCTGACCCGGAGTGATGCTTAGACATGCTGAGTGCCTTGCTGAGTGCAACAGGCGTTGAGCGCTTCCGCTGTCCAAGAGGCTTCATTTTCTGTAAGGAAAAAAAGAAAAGGCAGATTAGGTAAGTATGCCACCAATTCACTAGTTTCCACATGCTTAAAGCTGAACTATGCTGGCAGCAAAAAGGATGTTAAACTATGGAACTCACTGCCACAGGAGGAAGTGGTTCCTACCAACTTGAAGGTCTTTAAAAAGATTGGGCATAGTCGTGGAAGATAAAGACTGCCAATGGCTGCTAGCCACAATGTCATGCTCTGCCTCCAGGGTTGGAGGCAGTAATGCTTCTGAATAAGTTGCAGGGAACCATGGGGTGGAGGTGGGGGAGTGCTCTTGTGTTCAGGTCCTGCTTGTAGTTTGGGACACCTGGATGAACAGGATGCTGGATTAGATGAGCCATTGGCCTGATCCATGAGGGCTCTTCTTATGTTCAAATTTCCCATATGGAGAGGCCTGATCCATCTCTAGTCATGTGCAACAGCTTTGCCCTGCCCCAAGTCAACTTGATCCAGACAGTTTGTGGAGCTTAAATAAGGACTTCCATATAGACGTGTGGTGACCCTTATCTAGAGATGCCTTGGTGTCTGAAGCATCCTATTTCTGCAAACGTATGTGTATGCGCAGAAAAGCATCCACAGCCACATAGAACGTTCTCTTCTTCTGCTTGCTTCTCAAAGGCTCAAGGGCTCATCCATACCTTTGCTCGACCCATATTTTGACCCTATCATGCACTGATTAATTCCCCTATTACAAGACCTTTTCTTGATGTTCTGTGGCTGTGCTTTGCAAATAATCAAATTTTAGCCACTGAATTGGGTCTTATTAGAAGCGCAGACAACCTGAGGGATTTTGCCTAGCTTAAATTCGGTGGCTAAGATTGGATTTTTGCAAGGCGCAGCTGCAGAACAAGAAGAAAAAGCTTACAGTCCCAGGGGTATTAATCAATATGCCAAAAAATCAAAATACAATTCAAGCAACAGTTGTGGCTGTGCCCTAGATAGGGTGTTTATCTCATGTCATTTATACCTTTGGGGAAAATAAGTAGCACAGCTTTTCTCCTGTTGCAAAGAGCAAGTGTGGCAGAACTAATTCCAATTTTGAACATTATGGGGTAAATGGTTAAAGCCTTCCCTCTGCAAACGGTGGTCTAAATCTCCCTCCCTCATTAATTTTCAAAAACAAACAAACAATAATTATCATGTAACAGTTAACAGTGTGAATAATGCCATGTGCAATTTGGTCTTTAGAAAAGTCTTTCCCCCAATGAGTCTGGAAATGAACTGGAATGGTGGTTGGTCCAGAGTGTTTCAGGACCTTGGGCCCAGCCACCCCTACCCTTGTGCCACCACCCCACCACCTGACATTTCGGAATATAACTCTTTTCAGCACACATGTAACTTACAGGGAAGATGTTCTTGCCCCACAATCATTATGGGTGAGGGTTTCCATGACCTATGCACATTATTTCAAGTCTGGTTGAATCACAGATGCACATAAGGACATCGTGACATGGGCAGTTAATTTCAGATGCTTTCCTAATAATCCAAGACATAAAAACCTACCTTTTCCAGAGTCAAGTTTATCTGGCAGAAGGATCAACTGCTGGGTATAGGGAATTGACTCATGCTCCCTAGGGCTGATGGGAGCTGTGGTCCAAAATATTAGGAGTTGGGGGGTGTCAGTGTTACACAAATTCTAAGGTGAACACAAAGCAGACGCACACTCCACAGAAAAGCAATCCTTCACGCTTCAGAAATTAGGAAATATTCTTTAAAAACGGGGGGGGGGGGGGAGCGGGGGCATAGGAAAGGGGGGCGGGCCACCCTAGGTGCCATCATAGAGGGGGGTAACAAATTATCAAGGAACAATTACTGCCCTACTAGGGTGGTTCATAAAAAAACTTTTTTTTTGAAAATGCCTGCTCCAAAGGTCTTATTTTACTACACTAGGGATTATATAGCTGTATATGAAATTTCATGCATATCAGTTAATATCTTGACCCTCCTCCACGAAAATAGCTACTTGGCTGTTTTCCTATGTCCTGAAGGCTGAAATTTCAATTCAGTGGAGCAGGGTCAAGATATTAACTCATATGCATGAAATTTCAGATTTAGCTATATTACCCCTAGTTTAGTAAGATAAGACCTTTGGAGCAGGCATTTTCAAAAAAGTTCTTTATGAACCGCCCTACTGCCCTATCCTCCGCTAGGCTTTCCAGGTCCTGGAAAACCGGCCTATTTGAAGAAAATGAGACTAGGCCGAATAGATTAGGCCTTGCCTTGCCTTGCCTTCGCCCCACCCCCTACCTGCAGCTGATTGGCCAGCTGGGTTGGAGGCGGGGCAAAGGCAAGGCAAGGCCAATTCTACTTGGCCTAGTCTCATTTTCTTCACATAGGCTGACTTTCTGGGCTGCTGGGGAAGCCTGACAAAGCCGCTGCCTGCCCTGCACACCCCCTTTGGGCCCCAATCCCCATCTGAAAAGCCTCTGCTGCCCCCAAAAGTGAAGCGCACGGGACAATGGCAGCACTGCCGCCTCGTTTTGCCTGCACGTGGTGCTGGGAGGAGCAGCTCAGCGCCGTCCTGGGCACTCGGCAGGCCAGCCTCCCCTTTTCCTCAGCCTCCCCTGGATGAAGGTAGGATCCCCACCCTCTCAGCCACATACCCCAGTCTTACCTACATGAAGCTAACACCCCCCAAAAGCAGTTGTGTAATTAAAAGAAGATGGGGAAAATCAGCAAAAGCAATTCTGTGGCTAATTGAACAATTCCTTTAAATAGGGTCTATTAATGAAGTTCACACTTTGGACAACTTGTCTGATGCTTTTGCAGAAAAATATTTCTAGACACAAGATTTTTATTTTTATATTTTTAAAGCCCTTTCAGTCTGCCATCTCGAGGCTAAGTACAGCAAACTGTACATTCCCACCCCTCTCCCCAAGGCTGGATTATTTATTTCTGTGTGCTTGTGTATCTGTGTCTTCCTTGTATTTATTAGGGACTATTCTCTTGCCTTTGATATCTATGCTACTGATTACTTCTGCTGTTTTAATTTTAGAGAAAGTGTTTAATTTAAAGATGTTCTGTACTATAGAATAACAGTGGTAACAATACATTGAAGACAAGCAAATATTTTGAGGAGGGTGGTCCCAGAGCCCTAGTGCCTCCATCCCAAAGAGGATAAAATGGGCAGACTTTGGTACTCTTTTGTCCTCCCGTCCCCCAATGTCTTTCTCTTTATCTGAGTTGGCTCCCAGCCTGTTACGTTACTTGCAGGGAAACCTGTGTGGGGTTCCTCTCTGTATAAAGTCTTCAAGCTGTTCCTGCGCATGCCTGACAAATATGCCCCATTGTCAAAATTTATCTTTTTCCCCACCCCCAGTCTCAGTTGTTGTGTGTCTTGGCAGAGGGGAAAAACAGATACGCATGGCCATTTGTCAGGGATGGCCTAGTTGAGATTCCTGCATTGCCCCAAGGGTTTTGCTAGATGACCCTCAGGGGTCCCTTCCAATTCTACAATTCTCTGGTGCAGGCTTGTGCAGAGTTTTAGGTACAAGTTGGATGCAAGGGGTGCTTAGGATTGCAGCCCATCTTATGCACCGTCGGCTCGGGAATAAGTCCCACTGATCATGATGAGACTAGATTGCTGCTGTGCAGTCCTGTTTTTTAAATAAATGTTTTCCTTTTCAGATAATACAGAGCATGGTGAAATCACAATAAATAAGTCCCACGATTGGAATGTAAAAATGGAGGGATACAATCTATTTCAGAGAAACAGACCAGACAAGAAAGGAGGAGGAGTGGCGTTATATGTCAGGGATGTGTATACCTGTGAAGAGATCCAAGATTTAGAACCTCAAAGCCAAAGTGAGAGCATTTGGGTCAAAATTAAGGGAGAGAAGAATAATAGTGACCTCATTGTGGGAGTTTACTATAGATCCCCAAGCCAAACGGAGGACATAGATGATGCCTTCCTGGAACAGATGGCCAAGCATGCAAAAGGAAGGGAGATAGTAGTAATGGGGGACTTCAATTACCCAGATATTTGTTGGATGTCAAACTCAGCCAAGAGCATAAGGTCAAACAGATTCCTCACTGGCCTTGCAGACAACTTCATTGTCCAGAAAGTGGGAGAAGCAACAAGAGGAACAGCCATTTTAGATCTGGTCCTAACCAATGTCGATGACCTGGTTAATGGGGTAGAAGTGGAAGGATCATTAGGCGCAAGTGATCATGCTCTTCTGAAGTTTACTATACAACGGAAAGGAGCAGCCAAGCATACTAGGACTCAATTTCTTGACTTTAAGAAAGCCGACTTCATAAAACTTAGGGAAGTGCTGGGTGAGATCCCATGGACAGTAATACTAAAAGGAAAGGGAGTTCATGATGGCTGGGAGTTTGTTAAGAGGGAGATAGTAAAAGCACAACTTCAGGCAATACCAATGAGACGGAAACATGGAAGGTGCCTAAAGAAGCCAGGGTGGCTATCTAAAGAACTTTTAACTGAGTTAAGATTAAAAAAGGATGTGTACAAAAAATGGAAAAGGGGGGAAACCACCAAAGAGGAATTCAAACAAATAGCCAGCACGTGTAGACACAAAGTCAGAAAAGCTAAAGCACAGAATGAACTCAGGCTTGCTAGAGAGGTTAAAAGCAACAAAAAAGGCTTCTATGGGTATGTTCGTAGCAAAAGGAAGAACAAAGAAACAGTGGGGTCACTCAGAGGAGAAGATGGTGAAATGCAAACAGGGGACACAGAAAGGGCTGAACTCCTCAATGCCTTCTTTGCCTCAGTCTTCTCCGATAAAGAAAACAATGCCCGACCTGAAGAATTTGGAGCAAATGATTCAGCAGAGGAAACACAGCCCAGAATAACTAAGGAGATAGTACAAGAATACTTGGCTAGTTTAGATGTATTCAAGTCTCCAGGGCCAGATGAACTGCATCCAAGAGTATTAAAAGAACTGGCAGATGTGATCTCAGAACCACTGGCAGTCATCTTTGAGAATTCCTGGAGAACAGGCGAAGTCCCGGCAGACTGGAGGAGGGCAAATGTTGTCCCTATTTTCAAAAAGGGGAAAAGAGAGGACCCAAATAATTACTGCCCAGTCAGTCTAACATCAATACCAGGGAAGATTCTGGAGCAGATCATTAAGCAAACAATCTGTGAGCACCTAGAAAGGAATGCTGTGATCACCAATAGTCAGCATGGATTTCTGAAAAATAAGTCATGTCAGACTAACCTGATCTCATTTTTTGACAGAATTACAAGCCTGGTAGATGAAGGGAACGCAGTGGATGTAGTCTACCTTGATTTCAGCAAGGCATTTGACAAGGTGCCCCATGATATTCTTGTAAAGAAGCTGGTAAAATGCGGTCTTGACTATGCTACCACTCAGTGGATTTGTAACTGGCTGACTGACCGGACCCAAAGGGTGCTCATCAATGGTTCCTCTTCATCCTGGAGAAGAGTGACTAGTGGGGTGCCACAGGGTTCTGTCTTGGGCCCGGTCTTATTCAACATCTTTATCAACGACTTGGATGATGGACTCAAGGGCATCCTGATCAAATTTGCAGATGACACCAAACTGGGAGGGGTGGCTAACACCCCAGAAGACAGGATCACACTCCAAAACGACCTTGACAGATTAGAGAACTGGGCCAAAACAAACAAGATGAATTTTAACAGGGAGAAATGTAAAGTATTGCACTTGGGCAAAAAAAATGAGAGGCACAAATACAAGATGGGTGACACCTGGCTTGAGAGCAGTACATGTGAAAAGGATCTAGGAGTCTTGGTTGACCACAAACTTAACATGAGCCAACAGTGTGACGCGGCAGCTAAAAAAGCCAATGCAATTCTGGGCTGCATCAATAGGAGTATAGCATCTAGATCAAGGGAAGTTATAGTGCCACTGTATTCTGCTCTGGTCAGACCTCACCTGGAGTACTGTGTCCAGTTCTGGGCACCACAATTCAAGAAGGACACTGACAAACTAGAACGTGTACAGAGGAGGGCAACCAAAATGGTCAAAGGCCTGGAAACAATGCCTTATGAGGATCGGCTAAGGGAGCTGGGCATGTTTAGCCTGGAGAAGAGGAGGTTAAGGGGTGATATGATAGCCATGTTCAAATATATAAAAGGATGTCACATAGAGGAGGGAGAAAGGTTGTTTTCTGCTGCTCCAGAGAAGCGGACACGGAGCAATGGATACAAACTACAAGAAAGAAGATTCCACCTAAACATTAGGAAGAACTTCCTGACAGTAAGAGCTGTTCGACAGTGGAATTTGCTGCCAAGGAGTGTGGTGGAGTCTCCTTCTTTGGAGGTCTTTAAGCAGAGGCTTGACAGCCATATGTCAGGAGTGCTCTGATGGTGTTTCCTGCTTGGCAGGGGGGTGGACTCGATGACCCTTGTGGTCTCTTCCAACTCTATGATTCTATGATTCTAAATAAAAGCTCCCCTTCAGTAGTTTCCAGCACTACTACAGGTTCCACATAAATACCTGTACTGCATTCTTTACTGTGACAGCACCTGCACTTTGGAACTCCCCGCCTGTTGCAACAAAGCACATGCCTCTGCTCGACTCTTTTCGGGCACCTGCTAAAAGCATTATTCTTCAGGCAAGCATACTAGATGCTTAGGAAATTGAAGTAATTTTAATCTTAATATTTTAGCTCTTGTATGTTTTAAAGTAGGATTGTTAATTTTTCTTGATTTTACTGCTGTGGTGGTTTTTTGTTTTGGTAAACCACTTTGCAGGTTTTTTAAAATAAATTTTATTAACTAAATAAACAATAAATATAAATAAAATAACACAAGCCAAAACACAATCCATCCTGTAGATTTAAGTATCTGTCCATAGTCGCCTATTTGTTATCAGAGGCCCAGAATCCACATTCCTTTGTAAGAAAATAAGAAATAATGTTAAACCATTTTTGCAGGCCAAAATAATAATAATATTCAATTCGGGGGGGGGGGGGGTGACAAGAAATTTTCCACACCGAGTACCATCTGACCTTCCTACGCCTCTGGGGGGAGGACACTTCATTTGAGTTCACAGAGCGATTTTCTCTGAAGCAGAAAAGGAGTATCTTGGAAAAACCTTTCACAATATCCTTCAAAAACCTGCAAATCCTGTAAATAGATAGATTTCTCACATTAATAGGCTACCCACTCCGCAAAAACCTGGCTGGCAAGTATCTGCTAAAAGCAGAGCAGGCCTGTCAAAAGAGCATCTTCTGTGTATGAATAAAGGCAGGTTCGTGGCAACGGATTCAAGAACCAAGGTATTTGCCATTTCAAAATAATGGGCCAGACTGGCCAGGAAAAGGCAATCATCAAGCATTATCAGGTATCTTGACAGTCAGGAGACAAGTCATACTCTCAAATTTCTGTTGTAGATTACCTCTTTCTGTGATGCTTGTTTGATGCTTACAAGTGGTGGGGTTGGGCAATTTCTAAAGTCTTTAAAAGTTGTTAAACATTTTTGTTCTGGTTCCTCACCTCCTTGGAAGGGGGAAGGGGAACTCTGCTGCAACAGAAAATGAAGATCTGCCTTACTTTCTTCAACTTGTTCCTGCCCTCAGTCATTCTTCTCTGATTGATAGCGAACTTAGGAGATACAGGGTCCCTTAAAGGGACAGTTGGTCTGTAAAGGCCGAACCCCAAATTTTCTTATACCATCAGCTTGGCAAAAGCTGTTCTAGTCTATTCAGGTAATGTATAACAGAGGTCCTAATTCAAAGGTCTTATTCTGCCTCTGGCCTGGTGCTTTTGGGTCCTGTTTTCAGCTTACAAAAGAAAAAGAAAAAACTAAATGGTTAACTGTCAGGAATTCAGAACAATGTTCTTCTGCCTTCAGTAGCATGAAAACCCACAGAATAAAAACTTTAAATGCAGGGGGGGGGGGCAGGGGAGAACAATCCAAGAGCTAGAAGAAAAACAAACAAATGGGATGCTGGAGCCTTGCCAAAAGGTAGATCAAGCCAGACAAATCTGATTTCTTTATTTAATGAAAAAAGGATCAGTGTGAACTTTAGCAAGCAGTTTATTTATTAACGGGTCATTTATCCCATCATCCTTTTGAGAACCAGACTGTGGCATATGATAGTGATTCCCACTGCAATTTTATGATTACTGTAGAGCAAAAGCATGCCCTTCGTCCGAGGATCACAGGGCAGTTTACAATATAAAAACACAAAAATACATACCACAATAACAAAAAATACCCCCCATCCCACCACACACAGATAGCTTAAAAGGACATTGATTGTTAGCCTAGTTATAGAGGAAAGCTTTTGCCTGGCACCTAAATATATGTAATGAAGGCACCAGGCAATCGGCCTTGGGGAGAGCACTCCACAAATGGGGAGCCACCACAGAAAAGTTCTTGTGTTGCTACTCTTCAGACCTCTGGTGGAGGAGGCACATGAAGAAGGGCCTCAGATGATTATCACAGGGTCTGAGTTGGTTCATATGGGGACAGGCGATCCTCTCAATGGTGGATCATAGAAAGGAGTTTCTCAGCATATGCATTTGATAACAACCAAACTGCGCATGGATCCTGTTTTAAAAGCACTACAGGCTATGTGAGGAAAACTCTTCTGACTCCTTTCATGCCCTTCCCATGAAATACAACTCTCTGCAAAATAATAATAATAATAAATCCTCTTGTTTTGCATGACATCATTCCACCAGGAGCAGGAGGATTATAGCACAGGCGAAACAAGCCAACTCTGTTCTAGCTCAGGCCATTCAGTGAGGCAAGAACTACAAAAGATTAAGACCAGGTCAGGGCCACAGGACTACTTTTTAAAAAGAGTTCCCAGGAAATAGGATTGGATGCAACTAGACCATAAGCATGTAAATAGCATATTTTCACTCCAGCAGTCTTCCCAGAGAAAATATGTATAGCATTCTACCATCTGCCACTCTACAGACTGTTACACACCACCTAAAGACTGTGGTGTGATTTATTTACACACATATAGGTATAGGTAAAGGCCAGCATGATTAAATCGCTTCTAGTGTAACAGAACACTGACAGAAACCAGAGCGCACAGAAATGCTGTTTACCTTCCCGCCACAGCGGTACCTATTTATCTACTTGCACTGGCATGCTTTCGAACAGCTAGGTTGGCAGGAGCTGGGACAGAGCAATGGGGGTTCACTCCGTTATGCAGATTTGAACCACCGACCTTCTGATCAGCAAGCCCAAGAGGCTCAGTGGTTTGGCCGCACCTCCACCCACATCCTTTTACACACATATACAACCTTTTACACACATATACAATGCTCAGAGCATTAACATCCCAACAGATCTTGCTTCTCCATTGGTTGCAGCTTTGGATTCAGTACAGAGTAAGCAGGTCTGTGTGTCTCTGGCTCCCAGCTCATCTCTCACACACCACACTGGCTCTTGTTCTACGTAACAGCTAGGTGAAGGAGTGGAGGGAAGGCCCATCCATTAGCATGGAGGACCGCATCACCAGGTTGCAGCTCTTGCAATCCAGCTCATTTTTGGGGTTGTTGATTAGGACACTTAAGTGGCCAGCTAAGGCCATGGTCTTAAAAAGAAAACAGTCTGACCTACTGCAGCAACCTCATCTGTTAAATTATAACCCATACTAGGTATAGGACCTAGAGAATTGGAAGGGACTGACCCCCTCACCCACAAACTCATAACATCACAGATGTTTTCCCATTTCATAATAATTTCTGATGAAAAGTGGTATATAAATACTGAAATTAATAACATAACACAATGGACTCATGTAGTGCATTTCCAAATTTAGTTTTGTTGTTTTTTAAAAATCCAATCAATATTAAGTCACAACAAACAATAAAAACTATTAATTGCTAAAATATGTAGCAGGAAAAAAACTAAAAGTGGGTTAATCTTTAATGAAATTTGGAGGAGGCGGCCACCATTCAAAGAGCAGAGAGATTCCCATGCAGTCAATGGGAGTTCAGGACACAGCAAAGGCTTGTTCTTTTGATTTCAGTGGGAAACCAGGCATTTCTTCTGTGACAAACTCCCTCAGTGAGTTTAGCTGTGACTCCTATATTGTAGGGGGTTGGACTAGATGACCCTTGGGGTCCCTTCCAATTCTACAATTCTATTATTCTAAGATGGAAGCTGGGCAACATGACCCAATCTGATGTTTTTTAACCTTGATTACTTCCTCCCTCTGATACCTGAGAATTCAAGGATTATCTATATGACATATGCAGATCAACAACAAGGACTCCTGATATCTTATTCCCTGAACTAGTTACAAATTAAAGCTGAAGGAGAATGGAAAAAAAATATTTTTTATAAACAAACACGCAACGAGGGATAAAGCTTGAAGGTTTCACTATTAAAGGAACAGTATTAATTTTCTGCCAGGTAGTGTTTCAGGTTTAAACAAGAACTGCCTATTTCTTCCTTTTTCCATCCTCACTACCTTTCTCCTCCCTCCCTAATTGGCTAAGGGTCTCCAGTAGGAGATCCCAATGGTCTGCAATCTCCTGCATATGATTCTGACCCGCACTGGGTACTGCACCCAAGAACTGGAAGGAACTCCGGACATCATGCAGACTAATGCTCCCAACCCATAATGTTTTCTACCTTCTGGCAGGTTGGGGGTTTTCATGCAAAGTATGCACTTAGGTTCTAGTTATGCATGCATTTCATTTTCTGCCCAGGCTTTGGATTCCTGCTCTAGTGCTTAACTATAAACGATGCCCCAGTGATTGCTGCAGAACAGCACTGGGCTCCCATCCTGTCCTCGCCTATTTGGGCTATATTTGCAGAGCATCCATTCTGGCTCTTTACTGGAACCGTGGGGAGGTCCTGCCTTATGCCATAAATCATCACCATAATAAATGAGGTCTGAAATACTGCTGCTAGTGTGGAACATGACCTAGAAAGTCTGCTGTCCACCTGGAAAGCATTTGTCTTTGTCTCCTAAAAATGTTCTGTCCCTCTGGCAGGTGACCGGGTCAAGCAAACCTTACAGGTTCTGCAGTGTGCATCAATTCCCCCTCATTTCATCACAACTCCCACCCCTGAACAGGGGCAGGAGTGATTGCTCTGCTCTCCCAGTGCACATTCCTGGGGCTTCTCGCAGAGACCCAGCTCACTCTCCCGCTCGATTTGCTCCGTGGCCATGGCGACAGATCCACATTTACTCAAACACACTTTGAAAGTGCTTGAAAACTTGCAACACGCCACACCGTGTTTGTGCATTACTCATCCTAAAGCTGCCAATTCCTGCCTTGTGTTTCTTGGCAAGGGGGAAACTTGAGAGTCTAATAGTCTCATTCCAAACCCATGTATGGCCTGCTGCTATCAATGTGGCCTGCTGAAATGGGCCAGGATTCCTTCCGAGCTGTGATCTTGGCATGGTCTTCTGTGTTATTATCCAGACAATTAACTTAAGACAGAGCACAAGAACACCCCAACACACCTGCCCTGCTCAGTACAGCGAACGCTTTCCTTCTGACATTAAAAGGGACAGAACAGACGTCAAGCAAGAAAACTTGTGCAGAAAGCCTGGACTTCATTAGCACATTCTTGGTTAGTACAGGAACTCTTAGAGAAGTGAGCAATGCTTGATGGCAGAGCAGATCCTGCATATAAAAGGTTCCTGGCCTAGTCAATGGCAACTACAATTTAAAATAGCTTGCAGGAGCATAAACTGGATTGAATCAAAGGTCCATCTTATCTAGAATTTAGTTTTCACAGTTGCCAACCAGATGCCTCTGGGAAGCCCACAAGCAAGTCATGAGTGCAATGGTACTCTCTCATTCAGGGTCACCAGTAACTGGTATGCAGATGCATATTGGAGGCAATATAGCCATCATGGCTATTGGCCACTGATAGCATTATCCTGCAAAATCTTGTCTAATCTTCATTTAAAGCCATCTGAGTTGGTAGTCATCACTAGGAAGTTCCATATTATATAAGAGAGAGAGAGAGAACCTTTCCCTATCCATTTTCTCCATGCATATCTCTATCATCTCTCCCCATCCTCAGGATTTTTCTAAACTGAATAATTCCAAATATTATAACCTTTCCTTGAAAAGCATTTGCTCTGGAGGCCCCCATTGGGGCAGGTGAAAGTGCAAACCAGTAACAAACCAAGAGATGTGTACGTGTAAAAATTGGCCACAACTATATTGACTAAGAAGAATA
The DNA here is from genome assembly GCF_965153285.1 of Podarcis tiliguerta. Lineage (NCBI taxonomy): Eukaryota > Metazoa > Chordata > Lepidosauria > Squamata > Lacertidae > Podarcis > Podarcis tiliguerta. The sequence goes on from NC_139553.1 coordinate 20,601,571, forward strand.
AGTGGAACCGGCACAGGATCTGTTGACCACAAGAGTTGTGGCCTAAACTCTGTCTGATGTTTAGCCCCACATGCCTCCTGCAGCATCCAGCGGGAATTAGAAATCTATGGTATGAATGCATTTGAGATACCGTGAAGAGTTATGGTTGTCTCACCTCAAAAAGGATATTGTAGAGCTGGAAAAGATCAATCAAAATGATCAAGGGGAGGGGTAGGCAACCTAAGGCCCAGGGGCCGGATGCAGCCCTATTGCCTTCTCAATCTGGCCTGTGGACGGTCTGGGAATCGGCGTGTTTTTACATGAGTTTTTACATGTGCTTTTATTTAATATGCATCTCTGGGTTATTTCTGGAGCACAGGAATTTGTTCATATATTTTTTTCAAAATATAGTCCGATCCACCACATGGTCTGAGGGACGGTGGACCGGCCCCCGGCTGAAAAAGATTGCTGACCCCTGATCAAAGGCAACTCACCTATGAAGAAAAGTTGCAGAGTTTGGGACCCTTTAACTTAGAGAGAAGGCAAATAAGAGGTGACATGATATTTCTGTTTATTAAATTTGTATACCGCCCTTCGTCCATAGATTCAAAATAAAAACACAAAATTATAAAATTATGCAAGGTAATTTTATGGAAAAAGTGGAGAAAGAAAGGTTTTTCTCCCAGTCCATGGCACTTGAAATTGCATACAGCCAATGAAGATGAACGTTGGATGATTTGGGATGAAGAAAGCACTTCTCCACACAGCACATTATTAAAGTATGGAACTTACTCCCATATGAGGCAGTGATAGCCACTGACCTAGAAGGCTTTAAAAGAGGATTAAGCAATTTCATGGAGAAGGCTTTTAATGGCTCCCGGCCATGATGGCTATGCTGCAAAGTTTCTGAATAACAGTTGCCGGAAATCTCAGGGTGTAGCGGGCTCTTGTGCTCAGATTCTGCTTTTGGGCTTTCCACATGTATCTGGTTATCCACTGTGAGAACCAGATGCTGTCTTGGTAGGCCATTGGCCTGATCCAGCAAACTCTTCTTAGGTTCTTATGCGGACCCAGGTGAGACCCCTGGTAATCTGAAATAGCTGCTGCCAATGCAGGAAAGCCAAGCAGGATGGCAGCCAGCTCTCTTAGAGGGGCTCTCCACTCCTCCCATCCCCAGACCCAATACCATTGCACAGGCTCATCCCTGCTCCTACTAGCTATGGTGGCGGATGTGCCGCCACACAAGTCAGCTTTGGGTGACTTTTTCTCCACTTTCTCCAGCTTTTTGTAGTGAAGTAAACAGAACTGTGCGCAGCATTCCACATTTGGTTGCATCACAGATGCGCATAAGGGCATTGTGACATGGGCAGTTAAAGTTTCAGACTCTTTCCTAATGATCCAGAGCATTTTTTTAAAAATCACCTTTTCCACAGTCAAAATTATCTGGCAGCAGCAGTGGTCATGTTTATACAAAGAGCAATAGGGACTGCAGTGTTTTTTTTAAAAAAAACACACGAGAAAAATATGCTCAGAAGCATACAGAAGGAGAGGGACACTCAGGCCGCATTCACACCATTATTATTATTATTATTATTATTATTATTATTATCATATTTGCCCTTTACTGTAAGGTGCCAGGGTGGCTTACAGCATTAAAAGCAACTACAGTGGTACCTCAGGTTACGTACTTAATTCGTTCTGGAGGTCCGTTCTTAACCTGAAACTGTTCTTAACCTGAAGCACCACTTTAGCTAATGGGGCCTCCTGCTGCCACCGCACCACTGGTGCACGATTTCTGTTCTCATCCTGAAGCAAAGATCTTAACCTGAAGCACTATTTCTGGGTTAGCGGAGTCTGTAACCTGAAGCGTATGTAACCTGAAGCGTATGTAACCCGAGGTACCACTGTATTTAAATATGGTTTAGGAAAGAAATACGGCTCCTAAATTACGTGTTAGTTTAATATACTTATGTAGAACTCTATTTACCATTATTGTGTAGGCATCTCTCTCATGACCTGTGCTCTTGTTTTGGGGAAATAATAAAAAAACCATAATACAATTTATGGCACTATGATACCACTTTAAACCGTCATGGCTTCCCCAAAAGCATTCTGGGAGCTGCAGCTTGCAAAGGGTGCTGAGAGTTGCTAGGAGGAACCCCACCCCCCATCTCCTTTCAGATCTAAAATTACTAGAGTGCAATTCAATCCTTCCCAACAGGGGACACTGGGAATTGTAACTCTGTGAGGGGAATAAAGGGTCTCCTAACACCTCTCAGCACCTTTAACAAGCTGCAACTCCCAGGATTCTCAGGGGGAAGCCATGATGACTATTTGAAATGGCATCAAGGTGCTTTAAAAGTATGGTGTGAATGTGGCGTCAGTGCAGGGAAAGCACAGCTTTCTCCTGATTCCAGCTACCCTCTGCCAAAGTGGCTTCCCCTGTTATAAAAGAGTTCCCAGATTCTCGTTTCATGCGTTTCCATGTGAAATTTCCAGAAGGGCAGCTGTGTAGGTTGGTTGTGTGCAGGTAGGGGGCACAGGTAGGGGATGAGACCCAAATCTCCTGATGCCTTTAAAGACCAACTAATTTATTAAGGCAGACGCTTTCATGGAATCTGTGTTATTTTTAAAGTGTCATCAAGTTATTGGGTGTCATCCCCCCCGCCAATGTAATTTATAGCTAAGCTATCAGATAATCTCCCTTCTCAAAAACATGCCCACAGCATTGCATTGTGGGGTTGTGTTCTTGTTTTCTGTCAGTGTGCAGCAGGTCACTGCAACCCCATGCAAGGATATGATTTTATTTTTTTTAAGGAGAACAGATAAAACCTTGGGAGGCCAATTGGGAGACAGGGAAGCTGTCCACAAAATGAGGTTCATATAACCTATTTCCAAACACCAACATCTGCTTCCTGCTCCTGCTCCCTCACTTCCACATCATACCCTTCCAGGGTCAGTCACTTAGTGTAAATATGGATCCGGGACTCCAAGCTGCCCAAAGTCACAGAAATACTAGAGGTCTCATTTGCTACTGTGAATTCTGGTGGCTTTTGAAAAATGTGCTTTCCCCTTTCAAAAAACTATAATTTCCAGCACCCTTAACAAACTATATTATCCATCATTCTCACGTGCTTTAAATTTAACCCTAACCCTCTGATATAGCTATATTATAGCCATTTCTATTCTATTCTATTCTATTCTATTCCAGAAGATGAATCTCAAGGGGTATCCAGTGTACTGTACTGTCTATTCCTGTTGTGTTGGCTGAGCTTCAGTTAGTAAGGTTTGAGGATATGGACAAGATGCTTGGATCGGTCAGGATGACGAGGTGCTCTGTACACTTGCCCCTCTTGGCTGATAAAAACTAGGAGGGAGGGGACAGCTGGCTGGGCCAGAGGGGTGATTAATGCCTCTTTGCGAGAGGGGTGGCAGACTGACAGTGGTAAAATAACATGAGAATCACCTTCAAATACAATGGTACCTTGGTTCCCAAATGGCTTAGTTGTCGAACAAATCGGCTCCTAAACACTGCAAACTTGGAAGTGTTACGGTTCACAAACGTTTTTCAGAAGCCGAATGTCTGATGCGGCTTCCGCAGCTTCCGCTTGAGTACAGGAAACTCCTGCAGCCAATCGGAAGCCGTGCCTTGGTTTTCGAACGGTTTCAGGTGTCAAACAGACTTCCGGAACGGATTAAGTTCAAGAACCAAGGTACCACTGTATCTGATGGGTTGAACAATGGAAAATGGAGGAAGCTTGTTTTCTGCTGCTCCTGAAGGGAAGACCCAAACCAGTGGATCCAAATGACAAGAAAAGAGCTTCAAACATCAGGAAGAACCTTCTGATAGTAAAAGCTGTTTGGCAATGGAAAAGACTCCCTGGGAAGCTGGTGGACTCTCCTTCATTGCAGGCTTTTAAGTAGAGTTTGGATGGCCGTCTGTCATGGATTATTAGTTGTGATTTCTGCACTGCGGGGAGTTGTACTAGATGACCCTACAATTCTACAATTCTGTGATTCTATGAATGCACACTAAGGTAAAAGGAGACTGCTGACTTTTACTTAGAAAATTCTGGCATTACACAAAACATTCTGGCAAGAAGCCAAATGTAAAAGGTAATTCCTGGGTGCCAAGATCCAAGTTTGGGGCAAGTACTCTTTGGTGAGAGCCCCAGCAGAAATTTAAAATCACAAAATATGCAGCAAAGTAAAGCATGCAAATACGTATAGACTAAAATATACCTTTGTGAGTACCAAAATTTCCCTTTTCCCCTGGCATAGAAAAAGGCCAGACGTTTGGTAAATTAAAAATGGCTAGCTTGCAAACTATTCAAAGTTCAGATTCATATGCTCCAGAAAGTATGCTCCAGAAAGTTGCACAGGCAGGGAAATTTGGCTTAGTTTCAAAGTGGTGAAAGTTCCTAAGTTACTGGTATAAGAGTTACTTGTGAGAGCCATGCGACTAAGTTGGAGCAAGCAACTTGGCTTCTGCACACACTGAGTTCATTAGATAGCCTTAGGGGACCAAATAATTGATTCTAGTCCCTCCCAAGCTAGATAATCTAGCTAAGCCTGGCCATACAGTTTGCTCTATGGTTTTAACCCCTTTATGCTTTAATTAACTTATGCTTCTTGGTTACACGGGGCTGGTTATCCCACACTTTAAAGGGCATCAGTAAGGAAAGTACAGTAGGAGGAGGCTGCACCGCCTGGGAAAGGCAGGAGCCTTGGCTTAATGTGAACTTAAAGTTAAGGAGGTTGGTTGTAAATATTTGGACTAATGCGCCTTCACTTGATATTTTTACTATTTCCCCCACCCCCTCATCCTGAGAGAGCATCTTAATCTGAGCTCAAAAGTTTTTGCAAAGATTTTGGGCCTGAAGGTACTAAATCACATCTGAAGGACGCTTTTTGAAAGGAACAAGCTGCCTCTTTCCTTCCAAGAAATGGAAGATGATTCATTTATTTTAAAATGTCCTCAAAACGAGGACATGCGGGAGGGGCGGAACACACATCTGCCAAAAGCAGTTTGTTGTTTTACTACACACACACACACACACACACACACACACATTTTTCTGGGAGATGGCACCAAGGGATGAGTTTGGCTCTCTTGCTGTCCTGCAAATTATATATGCCAGCAAGGTTATTCATAAGATTTCTGGAAGGGGAATACACACACACATACACAGCTTAAAACATGACCTCAAAAGGGCAAAGTCCTCAGATTAAAGCCACAGGAAACTGTCTGTGTTTGCTCAGCAAAACTGAGGAGAGGATCTCCCAGGGACCACCTCCTAACAGGAGGATCATAATGCTAAGGGATGACAGACCATTTAGATAACATTCCCTCCAACATTCCTCAGATGAAATTAAGGACATTTCTCACACCCCTCCCAACTGACCCTTCTCAACCCCATATTTAGTCCATCCCCACCAGGCATTTCCTATCAGAAGAAGGGTAAGTGCTGCTGCAACCACTGTGCCAACAGGACACAGCACACACAGAGGCGGAGGTAGCTGCTCTGGCACCCAGAGCGGCGCACGTGCTGTGCACCTGGGGGTGGGACCATGGGGGTGGGGCAAGCGTCCCAGGGTACGAGCCACCCAGGGTGTGTGTGGAGTGAGCCGCCCTTGGCGGACTGCTTCCTGGGCGGTGGCAGGGAGGGAGCCGCGCCGCTTTGCCAGCAGCCTTCCTCCCCTCTTCCTTTTGACAGTTCGGGGGAGGTTCCTCCCCCCCAGGAAGTAGCCCGGGAGCAGGGGGCAACGGCGTGCCACCCGCCCGCGATTCCCAAGCCTCCCCCAAGCTGTCAAAATGAAGGGGGAAGGCTGCCTACAAGGCGGTGCAGCTCCGCCCCTTCCCCCGACAGCTCGGGGTAGGCTTGGGAGTCGCGGGTGGGCGGTGTGCCAAATGTCACCCCCCTCAGTGATGACACCTGGGGCGAACTCAAGAGCGTGCTCTCCATGCAGTTAGTGGTTAAAAACAAACAAACACCAACAAAAAGTCCTTTAAAGATGGGGGTGGGTTTTGAGGTCCTATTAAATTCAGCAGGGCGTACTCTCAGGTAAGTGCAGTTAAGGCTGCAGCCTTTGTGACCCAAGTTTTGGGTACTTTTTAGGTTCAGGTTGTCACTGCTTTACACCCACCCCCCACCCCAATATTTGAAAACGTCAGCTTTGTACTTAAACACAAATTGGCTGGGAACTGCATTCTCTGTGTCTTTATCAGTTTATTTAAAGAACAGCAAACTGGTGATTGCTTTAACTTTTTGATATGTGGTGATTTGAATCATGAGGATGCATTAGAAGAACTGCTGAATCTTGAATGAGTCTTGCTTTGGAAGATTAGATTTCCTTCTGCCTTTTCATTTTATTTTGTCCTAAGGGCTTGTTAGAGATAATGTGTAAGTGTGGTGTCAGCTCCCTAAAAAAAAGGTCAACAACTCTGGGAAACGGGGGGTGGGGGAGCAGCGCTTTGCACCACAGCGCCGGATATGCTTAAAACGGCGGTGATGGCTCCTATCAGCCTCGAGAGCCAGCATGGCCAAACATCAGAAATTATGGGAGCTGGAGTCCAACCACATCTCGAACGCCACATGTTTCTCATCCTTGCCTTCATGAGACTGCTCACAAAGAATGCTTCGCCCTGGCATCTGCTACCTGAGGCTGCTGCCTCACTCTGCCATTGGTAGTGCTGGCCGTGCTGCTGCTGCTGAGGTATTAACCCTGCCACAGTTCCTGTTAAACGGTAATAAAGTTGTGGTCCTTGTTATCCCGAAGGCCTGCCCAGATGTTTAGATAGTTGATTTGAATTTTAATCTGTTTTTAACCTCTTGCTACTTTAATTTTTTGGAAGTTGTTGATTTTCTTATATAACAAGAGGAAGAAATCAATAAAAATGTCTTTAAATTGTTTTTAGCTTTTCTACTTGATAATTTTAGCATTTTAGAAAACTGCTTTAGGTTTTTTTGTACAATCAAGCCAAGTATAATTTATTATTATTATTATTATTATTTGCACTGGCTGCTGCACAGCTCTGTGTAGAGCACTTTCAGAGACGGCTACAATTCGTCATGATGATACTGTGGTTTGATAATTTCCTTATTCATTTTATTGCTTTTCATTATTTGTTTTATTGCTTGCTTTTGTCAACCCTTCTACTACTGTTTTTATTATCATCACACAGTATCTTCATTTTTCTATTGTGCAAATATGATTTTGTTGCATACCTTTGAGCCTGGTCATAGAAATTCAAATGCCTTAGCCCCTAAGCAATAAAGGTTTCAAGTGATGTGGGGTTTCCTGATTTTTAAAGGACAGAATTCAGGCTTGGTACTTCAGGAGCAGCACCACTAGCCACCTCAGCAGTTTAAACCTATCAGAGGAACAAAGCCAATCCTATGTCCTCAAGGGATAAACAGGCAGCTGGCATAAAACAATGAGTCTAGAATATTTAATATCTTCTAAGCCACTCTAGATTTACAAAAGAGGGAGTAAAGGAGAGGTGTCAGCAAGTAACCTGTCCAAAATGAAATGCAGAAAATGACTATATTTTTAAAGTTCCCTAATGAATGGCTGGCAGAAGACGCTCGCCTGGATCATTTATTGAATGGCTGATGGGATGTTATTTAATTAATTAGATTTGTTTTCTATGCTGCCTTTCAACCCAGAAGGATCTCCAATACCACTTATATTTAAAATAAATCAAGTACCATTACATGGCAGTGGGTGGTGGGGAGGAATAGCTCTCTTTCTAACTCATTCAATCTACAGCATTTGCTCTGGGGTGGTGCATTTTCACAAAATCAGTTGCTGTGGCTGTTTTCCTGAGCTTCCACCCCACCGCATCTCAGAGTGCTTACAGCTCCATTCTCCAGGACAGCAGATTGCTTCACTACCCAGGGGCAGGCATGGAAGAGTCCTGTGCAACTGCCCTTGCTTCAGGTGATTTTGCTGGCAACAGAAGACAGGATCTGCGAATTGTTGGCTGGAAGCTAAGAGCATCTGAACAGCTCTGAGTGGGGCAAAAACCCATAGCCAGCAACCCCAGGGTTTTCAGACAAAAATCAGGTGCTTAATAGGTATGGGGGGGGGGCCTTCTGAGAGATCCACATGCTCTGTTCTATAATATTTTCTTTTAGCTGATTTGTTTAGTCTCTTTTCTGATTGGGTTGAATTCGAATAATGAGGGAGAGTTTTATTTATGAGAGGCAGTGTCCCATAGTGGTTAGAGTGGCGGACTAGGACCTGGGAGAGACCAGGGTTAAAATTCCCACTTGGCCATGAAGCTCACTGGGTGTGACCAGTCCCTGCCTCTCAGTCTAACCTACCTCAAAAGACTGTTGTGTGGATTAAATGACAAGGAAGGGCATGTATGCCACCTTGAGCTCCTTGGAGAAAAAGGTGAGACATAAATGCAATAAATAAATAAATTATTGCACATACTCTCTTCATGATAATTTTAAACTGGGTTAGCTTTTTAATGTTGCAGTACAATGCTTAAGGGAAGTTGAGGGGAAATGCTGCGTCAAGGTTGTTCCGTCTATTAAAATAGAAGGTCTTCCCATCTTACTTTGTTAGGATATGGACTTCTAGCACAAAGGAATCACAAACCCAAAGGAATCTTACTTTTACTGTACACACTTTGCTTACACTCCAGACCAGTCCTGCCACACAGTCCATCATTCAATCATTCATACCCTTTCACTAACACTGGCTGTTGCAAAAACACTCAGCCAGTTCCTCAAATAGAAATCTACAACTGTGAGATGCACAGGAATGTATAATACAATACAGCTCTGTGGTCCCTTTATCACCACAAAGGCAAACTTTTACTGATGGTAGAGCACAAGAACGGCCTTCTGGATCAGGCCAGTAGGCATCTCGTTCAGCATCCTGTTTTCGGTGGCCAAACAAACGCCTGTGGGAAACCAGTAAGCAGAAATCTCCCCTGCTGTGTTTTCCAGAAACTAGTATTTGTAAGCACTGCTGCCTCCCAATGTCAAGGCACAGCATAACCTCCATCATGACTAGAGGATTTATCAAATCCTCTCCCCCACCCCCTTTTGGACATCAGTCCTACAAGAAATCTTCAAAATAACAAAGCAGGTTGTTGTTATGTACTGAGCAGAATCCTAGAAAAATCGGATCCAGAATGCAGCAGTCTGATTGGTCCGCAGGAGCTACCCAATCCAGCTCCAGGTGGAAGTGAATCAGCGCCTTGCTTGGCCTGCAGGAGCAGCCAATCAGGCTCCTGGATGAAGTGAATCAGCAACCTGATTGGCCTACAGGAGCAGCCCGGAATTAGCCAATCATGCGGGGCCCATTGTGTAAATAATGTATACAGTGGTACCTCTGGTTGCGAACGGGATCCATTTCTCAACATGAAAAGCCCACAACCTGAAGTGCCGTATCCACGAAGCGGGATTTAGCACATGTGCGAGCGGCGAAACCTGGAAGTAACCCTTTTTGGTACTTCCAGGATGCTGCGGGACGCAACCTTAAAAAACGTAACATGAAGCATGACTGTATATAGCTAGACATTTTGGGGAAAATTTCATTCATTGCTACTATGACCTGAATAAAGAGCATGAAATTCACACTCGACTCCAAGTATATTTCACAGGTATTAGAAGCCATTCCAGAACTGGCCCTATTAAATATTTTCCAAGACAACAAATGCACACTCACATTACAAAGAACTCATAAGCCACTTACTCTCCCTTGCACCATTCATGCCTTCATTTCCAGTTTTGGAGGCACTCTGGCCTATATCAAATTAATATTTACTTAGAATAGACCCACTGAAATTAATGGTCCTTAGCTAATTATGTTTATTAATTTCAACGAGTCTGCTGTAAATATGACTAACACTGAATATACCCCTCTGTGTATGCCCAGGGGCTTCCTGTCCTTGTATCATGCCGGCAACTTCATGGCCACCTCTTTTCTTTTGGCAAGGAATTCTGAGCATGCGCAGAGGCTGCCTGTTTTGGCAACGCACATGGCTAATTACTGCAGTGTCTGTTTTACTGAAAGGCACTCGTTACGGTATGCACGGAGTCTCCGTGCCATGGCACCAAGTAGGCAAGAAACAGGTTTATTTATTGAATGAAGTGTGCAAAGTAAATCACTTCTGGCTTCAGATATACCAGCTCCCTGTTTTACCAAGTAACTCTGCTGAATCATTACAGTTTCTTAAAGGGCAACACACAGAATGGGCACAACTCAAACCTGTCGAACTACCACCATAAGCAGCCATATGCTATGCTTCTTGGTTGGAAAAATTTATTGTGAATGCTACATTAAACTGATGAAAGCTTCAGGATTTTCATAAACTGGAGGAATTACATTAAAAACACACACAAGAAAGCTATGGCAAACACCAGTCCCATTCCAATTGTGTTCAAGTGCAAAGGAGAAAGAGTGAACAGTTTCCTCCACTCCTTTAAAATAGCAAAACATTACGTATTATTTATTTACAGTATTCATATACTGTACTGCTTTTTAGGTGGATCTCACAAAATGTTAGTGAAGCCTACCATACACAGTGGAATACTATTCCTACTGCATGCCCATGAGATACTAATACCATTTCATGTCAGATATTAGATGTTGCCAAATGCTAAATGCTAGTGCACACCAATTATCAAGTATTAGCAGCTACTATAGCAGGGGTTGGCAACCTAAGGCCCATGGGCCACAAGTGGCCCACGGGGGTCATGTAACCAGCCCCCGAGCAGCCTCAAACCAGGCTGCCCACTTGGCGAGTCCCCGCGTGCTGCGCTAAACCAGTGCAGCACGGCATGGGGACTCCTGCGGTGCCCAAAATTGTGACGCTGAAAATCGTGTGTGTGCAGACGCTGACGTCGGAAATCGCAGATGCTGGAAATCACGCGATCCAGCCCACCGAGGGATCTTCACTGGAGTGAACAGGCCAAGGTGAGGTAAACCTTGCCGACCCCTGTACTATAGCATGCCATCCACCAAACACCACCAGATACCTTGCATACCTCCTATTAACTACTACAAAATAGCTGTTATCAAATGTCAGCTGTCATACTCTTTTTCCTAGATAACCACAGGATATCACACATGAATGACTCAGACAATATTTAAGAAACATTCAAGCATCCAGCAAATTTCTGTAAAATATTCACCATCAAAATTCCCATTTTAAGCTGATTATGTCACTTTCCAATAAATGAGTAGCTGCCAGTTGTTGTTGTTGTCTATTGTATTTTAAATTATGTTTACTGTATGCATAGCTGTCAACTTTTCCCTTTTCTTGCGAGGAATCCTATTCGGAATAAGGAATTTCCCTTTAAAAAAGGGAAACGTTGACACCTATGACTGTATGTGAAAAAGCAATAAAAAATACTTTTAAAAATTTAACAGAGGAAAGTTATTTGGATATATTTTAGAGTCTATTTGTTTCAGCTCCATAAATTGGCTGTGAACATAAATGAGCTTCTTTCATTTTATGATTTGCAATTATAATATGGCCAAAGAAGACCTAATATTTCAACAAGTGATGCAATCCCACTCACCTGGAAGTCAGCCCTGCTGAATGCAGTGGGGCCTGCTTCTGAATGAATGTGCACAGGGTTATTGGGCTAACCTTTAAATAGGCAGCAAAGCCTCCATTTGATAATTTTTTAAAGTGGAAGAGAAGCAACTACTGTTAATGTCAGGAGAATGTTTGTGACTGTGTGTGTGTGTGTGTGTGTGCGCAAGCACAAGGGGGGGGGGTAGTATAAAAAGCTTAAGGTAAAATGGGTTTCTGTCTATAAAGATTCGTCTCCAGGCCAAGGTAAATTGTGAAGTGAGGCTTTTTTTTTTTAAAGAAAGCAAACAAGCATTTCATTGGACTGATATTTGGCAAAAGGAGCATTTTTGTGCAGGCGCCAACCTTGAGGGCTGGAAGAATGTAGCACATTCCTTGGGGTCTTTTAAGATTGAGAGCAGGGCTGTTTTCTTACTCTTAGCACAACCCTTCTCAAAGGCGACCATTTTAAAGGCCAGAAAAGAGTTGGGTGCACCCACAGGAGTATTTGATGCGACGGTGCAGAGGAGTCACACCACTAAGGGGCTCCCTTCCACCTTAAGGTGACTGCAGGGAAAACACTGGCAGAACCCACATATATTGGGGCGGGAGGAATGTGGCACCCTGCCAGAAGAGGTGGAGCCTTGTGGGTCTTTCCCTGGGCCCACATCAACTCTCCCCTGAAAGGATGCTCCGGGGTCAGACTAATGGTCTCTCTAGTCCTGCATCCTATTTTCTGCCCACAGCCCAAGCTAGACATGAAGGTGGCAAGCCTCCTTTCCTGTGGCTCTCTCGCAGCTGAGGGGGATGCATATCCCTAAACCTTTTGTACTTTTGTCCATTTACTGTATTTATTTTTCCTGATTTGAACTATAAAATGGTGATTTTCTTGACTCAAGATGGCTGCAGGACACTCCGGCAGCCAGTCGGAAGCCACGGAAGCTGTGCCGGACGTTCGGCTTCTGAAAATCATTCAAAAACCAGAACAATCACTTACAGGTTTTCAATCGTTTGGGAGCCAGAACGTTTTAGTTTACAGGCGTCCGGCTTCCGAGGTTTCACTGTACCCTTAAACATTTTTTAAGAAAAAAACACTGGATATACTACCTTAAAAGAATATGGGTCACATCTACACTGTATATTTAACGTGCTAGAATACCCCCTTAAACAATCAGGGCTCACATCCCCACAGAATTCTGGGAGCTGTAGTTTGTTCAGGGTACTGAGAGCTGTTGGGAGGCCTCTGTTCCTCTCCCAGGGCTACAGTTGTCAGGGATCTCAGGAAAGGAGAGATTTGTCAAACTATGCTAAAAACTGTAGGGGCCTGCTAACTTCTCTCAGCACCCTGAACAAATTACAGCTCTCAGAATTATTTGGAGGAAACCATGACTGTTGGAACCACAACACTTTAAATGCATAGTGTGAACTTGGCTATGAAATTTTGTTCTATGTCTGTATTTATAAGCCACCTTTCTGCAAAGGCATCCAAGGTGGTTCTCAAATTTTAAAATAAAGATGGCAACCGTCTTGCACGAGGGCTTCTGTTCCTGGCCCCCATGCATGGCTGTTGAGCGTGTATAAGCCCACCTTGCCCATTCCACCCCCAACCCCCATTCTGCCCTCTTCGAGGTCCAAAAGGATCTACACATTGGAGGTTGCACATCAGTCGGACTCATGCAAAATGGTCGCCATCTGTACTGAAAGGAACACACATCAATTGTCTATTTTCTTACATTTATACCCTACCTTTCTTCCACTATGTGGCTCTTTTACATCTTTGCCGCGGCTCCCGGGCGGATACTAGCGAGGGGAGGAGGCGCATTGTGTGCCCCAACACTCCCCACTGTGGCGGGCGCTGTACTGGCTGTGACGTCACATGGGGGTGGTGTGTGCATTAGTCACGCACCGTCCCGACGTCACCTTCCCGCCTGCCCGCTACATTGTAAGGGGCATGTACACTGGTCTCTGCATTGAAAGGGGGCATGTACGCTGGTCACTGTTTTGAAGGGGAGTGAAGAACACACACAAAAAAGGTAACTTGTTAATTTAACGTTTATTTCTATGAGGAGGAGTAATTCTGAGGGGTCAAACAAAGAAATAATAAAAAAGTGACAAAAAAGTTATTTTTATAATGACGAGTTTTGCGGCTCCCAGGTTTTTTTTCTTCGGAAACGGGTCCAAGTGGCTCTTTTTGTCTTAAAGGTTGCAGACCCCTGCACTATGTAAACACCCAGCCACTGAACAGCAAGGTGCTACCCACCTGGACATTCAGAACAACACCCTGAGAGTCACCTGTTGGGCCTATTTTTCAGGGAACATACCTGATTTAGAGAAGCCATCCCGGTTTCTGATTTGATTCTGAAATGTCCCACTTTTACTTAGGACGTCCCTACGATGTTGGCGAGAATGGAGCTATCCAACCCCCCCCCCCAGCTGTCTGAAGGCATTCCTGTATAGGGAAGGGGGTTTTATGTTTAATGTTTTATCATGTTTTTATATATGTTGGAAGCCACTCAGAGTGGCTGGGGCAACCCAGTAAGATGTGCGCGGTATAAATAGTAAAATTATCATTATGGAATGGATGTCCCTATTTTCATCGGAAAAATGTTGGGGGGTATGTACTAAGCGCCCCTTCTGACGCTGATGGCATGAGTCGCTGACTCCCTTACTTAAGCCTAGAGCTTTATTTTCAGCCAGAACTCAGTTTTGGCCCCTTCTAAGAGAATGAGGCAAACGATCATGCTGAGTTCCAGCACCTCTTTTTCTAGAAAAATAGCACTGCTTATTTTATTTATTTATTTACTGAATTTATATACCTTATGCCGTATTATAGCTAACCATCATTTGCAGACATTTCCTATACCTCAAATGTGGCATTTCTCTCTCCATAGCCATCCATAAAATGATTTATGTTCTATGGGGGGGGGGGATATTTACTTTTGTGTGTCCTCCTGGATCAATGGGTAGCCAAGCCTGTTTGATAACTGGCAGCATAAAGTGTACACACACACACACACCTTAGGGGTGTGCAAGAGTCCCAAAATTTGCTTTGTATCTTTGTATCTGCTTCCAAGTTGCTTTCTTGCTCTCTCCACTTAACCCATATTGTTGTTGTTTTATCTGTTTGTTTGTTTGTTTATATCCAACCTTTCCCCCAAACTGGGACTCAAAGTGCTTTGTACACATTAAAATAACACAGATAAGATACAGAAAGCTGAAAACATACAAAAAGTATTTAAAAAGTAATGAAAACAATACCAAAAAATCGTATTGAAATACAGATAATAAAGCCCTATTTAAAACCCTTTCCTTAAAAACCAGCCAGTTCCTAAAGGCCTGCTGAAACAAAACAGTATTCACCTGCTGGCGAACCCCCAAGGTGAACCCTGAGCTATTCTGCATCCTGCATGAAGCAAAACTAGAACTTTTCTCTTTCTTGTATAAACTGGGTGAAATTTATAGGCACAGCAGCCATTCCAGGGTGGACCAAGCCTGCCATATTGCAGGTAAATAGGTCCCCACAAACAGGGCTTTGTTTTGTGGGAAGAAGGAAAGAAAATATTGACTTTCCTCTACAATCCTCCATCTCTTGCTCTTTGCTACTTTAAAATGATGAAGAGCTGTCCAATTGGTCTGCATTATTGTTTGCTTGCACATTTTGCTTAGAACTTCTCAGCTTTTCCATTGGCCTTTTACCTTTCCAGGGCTTGTGACCTCTGTCAATCTTGCAGGCCTCCAAGAGTCCCCAAAACACAAAGCTTTGCAAAACGTAGGGCTCTGAAGAGCATTACAGGGTTTATCATTTTAATCTTTTAAAAAAAATTATCTGCTGCTAGGCTTTAGCAAAACAGAGCTCCTGCTGGCATGTTTGCATCATGTTGCCCCTCTACACTGCCCCCCCCCTGCAGAAATTGACTTCTTTGGCTCACACAACAGATCTTTGGACCAATGCGTCCAAAATGTTTTGAAAAGAGGTAGACATTTAAACCAATCCTTCAGACAGCAGAGGCAGTTACTCCAGCAATACAGCAATTCCTGTCCTCCCACCACCAACAAGCTAACAATATCACAATATAGGAAGTTCATTCTTCATAACTGATTGATTTTCTAGCCATGGCCAATAAACAGTATATCTGCGAAATAATAGGCACTTTAGTACTCATGCTTCCAAGTACATACATTGTCCTCATCGAAATGCTCTCCCGTAAGTCTCTCTGTCCCATTTATTCTAAATTTACCATTTCTCGAAAAGGGTTTTTCCATCAGATATTCTGTAGAGGTAAGTATGATTTTGCAAGGATACTGCAAACAAACAAGCAAGCAAACAACCTTACATGCTTCAGTGCAACTGTGGGCTTATCCATAGTTACTTTTTGCCCCACACTTTCCAGGCATGGTCCATGCTTTAAAGCTCTATGTCCAAGTGCTCTCTTTTTTTACCTGTGGAATCCCACTCTTTAAAGCTCCATTGGAGAAAGCAGCAACCCCCAATTGATGTTTGTTGCACTTTAGCTTTAAAGAGTGAGTTTTCGGACTACTTGACCTTGAAGATCCCTTGTGACTCTACAATTCTGATTCTTCAGCTGTAGATTCCTGCAATTCTTTTAAAATTTGTCTCCTTGTTAAACTCAGCCTGCTCTCCTCCTCAGTTTGATTACACCCATATCATACATTTAAAGCATTATTACACTGCTTTTAACAGTCATGAGGAACCAGAGAGGTACAGTTCCCAGCACCCTTAACAAACTACAACTTCCAACATTTTTCATGACTGTTACAGTGACATAATAGTACTTTATATCTATGGTGTGGATGGGATGCATGTGAGTCTTTCTCACTACGAGGATGTTTTCTGCTCCTTCTTTGCATTCAGATGACTTCCTAAGTTAGGGATAGAAGTCCAGCTCAGCTTGCATTTTAGTGTGAACCTTTCTAACTCACACACATACATGCACTACATATCTCCTTCAAAATTTAGCACTTCTATACATTTTGTGTTGCAGTTTTCCAATCCCCCGCTCCAAAATATGTACAAAACACACATATTGGGGGACAGTGTGCTTACAAATGCATAGATGTGTTGCAATAGCATATCAAGAAAATGTGCTACATTAGGTAGAACTGCTTGCAAAAATGTGTATATTAGGATAAAGTGCTTCCTAAATGCTGATAATTTCTTGTGAGGACTTTTAAAAATCTGACAAACTGAAATTAAGATTTGGAAAACAAGTAAGTAAAATTGCCTATCTGTATTTAAGACTCAGGACGCAGGTGGCGCTGTGGATAAAACCTCAGTGCCTAGGACTTGCTGATCGTATGGTCGGCGGTTTGAATCCCTGCGGCAGGGTGGTCCCAGCTCCTGCCCGTCGTTCGGTCCCAGCTCCTGCCCACCTAGCAGTTCGAAAGCACCCTTAAGTGCAACTAGATAAATAGGTACCGCTTTATAGCGGGAAGGTAACGGCGTTTCCGTGTGCTGCGCTGGTGCTGGCTCGCTAGAGCAGCTTCGTCACGCTGGCCACATGACCTGGAATTGTCTTCGGACAGCGCTGGCCCCCGGGCTCTTAAGTGAGGTGGGCGCACAACCGTAGAGTCAGACACGACTGGCCCGTACGGGCAGGGGTACCTTTACCTTTACCTTTATTTAAGACTCATATTTTTCTTTAGCTTCTTTTATGGGGGGTGGAGGAAGGGGACTCTTGTAAGAGAACTCTTAAGCACTCATCCCCCTTCTAATGCCAAATGTTTCACAACTTGAGAACCAAACACCAAGGGTTTTTATCCATACTGTACTTACCTTTTGCCCTGCACTTTCCAGGCACAGTCCACGCTTTCATGTTCTGGTTATGCGTGGGCCTTTCTTTGTCCTGCTGTTTAGGACTGAATCACAGCAAACATAAATTTTCATTTTCTGCAGACTTCTGCTTGCTCCAATTGAGCTTTAAAGAGCAGGTTTTCACAAAGAGAAAAAAATCTTTACGTAGTGCTAGCAGTGCAGACACCATATGCAAAACATCAGTAATTCATTCTTTAAAGAGGTGTTCATTATACTATGGGAATTTGATGCTTTAAGTAGAACCATAGAATCTTATAATCAATTGTAGAGTTAGTTGGAAGGGGCCATAAGGATCATCTAGTCCAACACCCTGCAGGCAGAAATATGCAACTGTCCCATTTAGGGATCAAACCTGGGCATTATCAGCACCATGCTTTAACCAGCTGAGCTAACTTGATTTTTTTTTTTTTTTTACAAGGCAAGGAAAGCAACGAATCAATGAGTTTGAACAAGAATGGGAACTAGTTAAGAATTATTCTTAAAGCAAGGGATCTGTTGTACAACCAATCTTCTATACGTACAATATGACTAATTTAATAAGGCCTAACTACTATTATGATTGGACATGGGTGGTGCTGTGGGTTAAACCACAGAGCCTAGGGCTTGCCGAACAGAAGGTTGGCGGTTTGAATCCCCGTGATGAGGTGTGCTCCCGTTGCTCAGTCCCAGCTCCTGCCAACCTAGCAGTTTGAAAGCACGTCAAAGTGCAGGTAGATAAATAGGTACCGCTCTGGCGGAAAGGTAAACAGCGTTTCCGTGCATTGCTCTGGTTCGCCAGAAGTGGCTTAATCATGCTGACCATATGACCCGGAAGCTGTATGCCGGCTTCCTTGGCCAATAAAGTCTGCGACTGGACCTAATGGTCAGGGGTCCCTTTACCTTTACCTTTCCTATTATGATTATACTGACCATGAATAGTCCCAATATTTGTACATTATTAATGGTCGGTCTGTGCATCCATTCATGCTTGTTGGACTTTTCCAGGATTCACTACACATGAGAGTTTTGCATCCCCCCCCCTTTTGCGTAATAAAAATTAAAATAAAATTTAAAAACCTGAGCTGGAATTGCGCTTTAAATATCACTTCTACTGGATGACCTGCCTGCAGATCCCAGATGCCTGTAGTGCTGGTGCATCTCAGCTTGAGAGATACGGTCAAAGTTGTAGATTTGGCAACAATTTTCATGCTGATTAAATCGTTTCATTTGCAGCTTGGCAGTGGAAAATAGCTTTCAGCCAGGCAACTTTCTACATCTGGTTTTCATTAGAGTGCAACATTAATCCCTTTATGCTTTAAAAGCATCACACAACGGGCACAGCCTCTGATTTGCTAAATAGCATTTGAAGAGGTGGCTGGTGGAAAAAGTGGACTAATGGGGCACTTACAGCAAACATGCCTTGAAAAGCAGCCTCTGATGACTCACCTCCCTGCCGAAACAGGGACTGGAGAGCAATCTGCCACCAGAGCCTTTGCAGGGCAGAAGGGAAGGAAGAAGTTCCATTCATATTGGGACCCGTGTCTGAAGTCCCAGAGTTTTTGGGTGCAGGGCACCCGTAATTTATGGAATTAGTAAAAGTTAGAATTAATCAAGGTTTGATTTACTGTACCAAACACTGCTGGGTTAAGTTTTCCCCGACAACGGAGCCAGCCCAGCTTGACATAGCTTGCCAGGGATAAGCCATTAAGAAACAAAGGCTGAAATGGCCAGTCATTAACCCATCAATAGAAGAAATCAACAAGACAGAAGAACTCTGCCTTGCACAGAGAGGGAGGTTGCCAAGGTTACAGAGAGCAATGATGTCAGCGGAAGGGGAAGCCGCATTTGGCAAGGGTTTCTGGGAAGAAGAGGGTTGCAGGAGCCATGTGGACTGACTGGAGCAGGCTGTTACAAAGAGACACAGAGGTCTAATGATGTGCACCTGCAGGAAGTATGCCCCTCTTGAGATGTGCATGCTCTGGAATTCTCCACAGTAGGCTTGAATTCATATATGTGTCAATAAAAACACATATCTTAAAGACAATACAGTCTCTGGAACGCCCTGAAATCTTGTCACCGTGAGGCAGAGATTGTGGGTGGCACATGACAATATTAACCAGTATACTTTATTTATGCCCCCTCCTAAGAACACAAAGAAATACTATGTAAAAGAGACTGCTTTCCTTCCTTCCTTCCTTCCTTCCTTCCGATCATGTCCCAATATGGAAAAGTTTAAATTTTAGGGTTTTTTGAGTTCTTAAATGTGATAGTTTGCAAGCATTGTAATGATACTATGCATTTATCATAGTGTATGGTTTCTTTTATATTGCAGCCTACTCCGAGAGACAAATGTTGATGCTGCCGCCTGGAAACAAATAACACGGAACCCAGAGCAACTGGGGGAGGCTGTTTTTAATGAGACACCGGGCAATGGTGAGTCAAGGTAAGCTTTGGGGCGGGGCGCGCTGGGGGCATGGAAAAGAGATTCCTCCCTATTTACAGTACAATGGAAAGCTTTGAGGAACATTCTGCTTTACTATGAACTTGGCTGCAGGCTCACATATCTCTCCCCCCCCCCCCCCAGGGCTGGCCCATGCATGAGACAAAAGGAAGCGACCACCTCAGGCGGCAGGATCTACAGGGGCACCTGGTCCTGCCTCTAAGGAACGCAATGTCCCCTGCTGCCGCTGCACCGCCAGCAATGGCTGTGGTGCACTCCTTGGAGGCTGGATCTGCCAGTGTGATTCAGCGTGGGCCCCTCCCCCCCCCACGCCATACTTTGATTCACACTTCAGCCAAAAGGTAAGGTTGATTTGATTCCCTGCCTTGTTCCCAATGTTTATCTTTATTCCTCCCTTATTCCCGATGTAGATCTTCACTCCCCGCTTGTTCCCTGGTGGGAGGGCGCCATTTTGTGGTTCACCTTAGGTGCCTACATGCACTGGCTCTGCCTGCCTTGAATGTAGAAGGCATTCAGTTCCCTTTTGGTAGGTCTGGGAGAGATTCCTGCTTGAAACTCTGGAGGGCCGCTGCTCATCAGTATCAACAATACTGAGTTAGATAGATCAGTATAAGGCAGATTCCTGTGTAGCCATGGACCACCAACTGGCACCAGGTGCAAAACAGTGGCCTTGCTGTGTGGATATACACACCAGAAACCTAAGGAGCACATGCACAGCCCAGAAAATTTGTGACCAGTGCCAGAACTAAGTTCTCAAGTCATTTCACACAGACACCCACTTCTTTCCCATTCTGAGTCCATGTTCACACCATACATTTGAAGCATTATTATGCCACTTTAAACCATCATGGTTGCAACCAAAGAATCCTAGGAAGTGAAGTTTGTTAAGGGTGCCTAGAGACTCCTCCCCTATTCCTCTCACATAGCTACAATTCCCAGAGTCCCCTGAGAAGAGGGATTATTAAAG
Source organism: Podarcis tiliguerta (assembly GCF_965153285.1). NCBI lineage: Eukaryota > Metazoa > Chordata > Lepidosauria > Squamata > Lacertidae > Podarcis > Podarcis tiliguerta. Next base: position 20,622,335 of record NC_139553.1, read on the forward strand.
CACTCTGGGAACTGCAGTTCTAGGAGGGGAATGGGGGAGTTTTCTAATTACACTCAGCACTCTTATCATACTGCAGTGCCCTGAATTCACTGGGGGGGAAGCCATAGCTGTTTAAAGTTGCAGCTTAGTGCTTTATCCTGTGCCTGTGGTGTTGACTCATTAATTGTGCACTTGAAGTGGATTTATGCTGCACCCTCCACACACCAACCCACTTTGTTTATTCATTTAGACCATTTCTAGATGGTGGATGGAGCATCCTCAAGCTGCCTGTAGCTAAATGAGACTTTGCTTCTATTGATGCAGCCTAGAATTGCATTAGCTCTTTTTGGCTGGTGCACCACACTGCTGGCCCATGTGAAGCTTGAGGACTGCTAAGACTCCTAGATCCTTTTCACATGGACCGCTACAAAAGCCAGGCATTCCACATCCTATATTTGTGCATCTGGTTATTCCTGCCTCAGTGCGGAACATGACGTTTGTCTCTGTTGAGATTCATTTTGTTCATTGTGGCTCAGTTTTCAGTCTGCTAAGGTCAGCCCCCAGAAATTACCTAAGATTTTAAAACAAGCAACCTTTCTCTAGTCTAAAGGAAAATAAAACATGCAAATTGCCTCCCACTCTCTTTAATGCTTTTGCCCATCTTGCCTTTCTTTTCTTCCTTTGATAACACAAGCAACAGTTCTAAAAACAGGACAGCTCTCCTCTCCCAAACACACTGACTTCAATGGAAAACACACACACACTAAGTTATATCACGGGGTGGGGGAGGGGGAGGAATCTGGGTGTTCTTTTGTTTTGTTTTTTGTTTTGCATTTTGTGTCTTGGTAGTTCTGCAAGCTTAAACCCACCCTGCCTGATTTTTGGAGGGAGTAATTATTTTGGGCATTCAGTTTTGGAAAAAATTCCACCCATTTTTGTCAACACTATTGGTCTGTTTATTTCCTATCGGTCTGTTTATTTCCTACAAAGGTTTTAAAGTGGAAGGTTGTTGCAGGATTGAAAATGTACATGAAGTGCACTATCTGTGGAAGGACTGTAGTTCAGTGGTAAAGCAACTGCTTAGCAAGCAGAAGGTCACAGGTTCCGTTCCCAATGGCCTCTCCAGGTAAGGCTGGGAGAGACCCCTGCTTGAAACCCTGCAAAGAGCTGCTGCTGCTCAGTGTAGACAATACTGAGCTAGAGGAACCCAGTGATCTGACTCAATATAAGGCAGCACCCTATGTTCCTATACTTCCTATCTTCTAACTCCTTCCCCACCACCCAGCACTGCTTTCAGAGACATCCCATGCACCATCTCCTTGTTCTGCTTCTCACCTCCACAACAGCCCATGGAATTCTGCCCCACTTCCTCCCAGCAAACCTTTAGATTTCAAAAAGGACATTTTTTCTTGTGACATCAGGCCCCCCATCATCTAGGCAACCTGCTAATTATCCTGTTTCTTTCCACTCCTCAGAGCAGGGGTGGGGGCAGAGGAACAGTTCTCTTGCATTCATATCCCAATATCCCATATCTCTTGCATCCATATCTAAACACAACTGTTTATTAGTTTATAATATTCACTCTGGTACCCCAGCTACAACAGTATTCTTTGTGTAGGGATGCCATTTGCAACCACCAAAATTCAGGGGATATGGCATCCAAATGAACACACCATGTGGTTAGAGTGCACAGCTCCTACCCTAGACTCCTAATACCCTAGTGTGCACCCTCCTGTTTACTCTGTCTGGCACCCAGTGTGCTCCCAGCTCTGGCTTGGGAAGCAGTGTATACATAACATTAGCCACAACCCATATCTAACCTGTTGTTTCTTCTGAAATCCTGTATTTTGATTTGTTTTCTCCCAAACCAGCTTCAATCAGAATTAAGAAATATAATGACCTAGCTGCATTTTAAGCTGGTGATGTTTGCACAACCTAGCTCTTTGTGTGTTTGTGTGTGTGAGAGAGAGGGAGGGAGGGAGGGAGTGTCATCAAGTGCAATTGATTGACAATAAATCCATGGGAATGTGTATGTGTGTACTGCTTCACTCAGTGCATTATTAACTCCTGTGGAAGGTGATAGACTCTCCTTCCTTGGAGGTTTTTAAGCAGAGGCTGGATGGCCATTTATCATGGATGCTTCAGCTGAGATTCCTTGAGGTCCCTTCCAACTCTACAATTTCGTGATTCTATGTGGTAATGCACATGGGCCTAGTTAGGCATGTGTGTGTGTGTTTAAGGGTTAGATGATGTCAACTGATGACTCATAAAGGCAAGAGTTAAACAGAATACCTATGCTCATAGACCCTAGAAAAAATACTGAGCTCAGAATTTCATTCTACACAAGCGGTGGGAATACGCCTAAAAACAGCATCCCATGCTAAGTTCTCTCCCCTTGTCCCATAACTTGCAGGACCTAACAAGACTGCACCATTCCACCACCAGGATGCCTCCGGGATGTATGATAGTGAAAGCATTTGCACTGAGATCAGTGCTTCTCTCCAGGTGTAAAGACGTCCGAAGCCCTTTAACTCATGAACTAGAAATTTAACTTTTAGCATTGCCAGCTGTTTCTAATAACAACACCCAGTTTGTATATAAATAAATAGCACCCCAGGCAGCTCCACAGAACTACTGGCAGCTGACTGTAACGTTCCCCTTAAGGGAAACGTTAAGTGGAAAAGGTCTTGTTTGTTGGCATACAATTTACAGGAAAGAGCCTTATTTAAAACATGCTGCATTCATTCTTTTAAAGCAGGAGACAGACAATAGTATTTTAAGTTGGCTAAAAGTCGGGTTAGGAGAGGCATCATTTTCTATGTTGTACAGATATACTTCCTTCCCATTACTGACTGGCACACGTGCTCAAAGAGGTTTGGCAGGTTTTTGAATCCATGCAAAACCTTTTTAGAGCAGAGGTGAAAGAAGGATGCATATCCACATATCAGAAGCAGCCACCGCTCTTTAAAACCACCTTCCACCTCTAAAGTGGCGGAAGCTGTTGTCTCGCTTTGAACTTAGAGCAGACTCTTCCAAAAGGTTGTGTGTCAAGACACAGGGTTTTTGCAGAAAGGGGATGTAAATGGATATTGCAAAAGGGTCATTGGCAACCGACTTGAAAAACAACCAAACAACACACTGGATTTTCTCCAGAAAGGGTAAATCCAGATTAAATGAAAAAGTACAGGCCAGTATTTTGGTGCTAATAACATCATGTGTGGATTCTGCAAAAAGGCACTTCAGTTGTTGTTGCTGCTGCTGCTGCTGAATCCAGTTTATTAAAATTGCAAAACTTTGATCAACTTAATGTCACAGTCCCTATAAACTTTTTTTCAACCGAGAAGCATGGCATCTGACTGCTTATGGTGGCAGCTGGACAGGTTTGAGGCATGTCTATTTTGTGTGTTGCCCTTTGAGAAACCACAATGACCCCAATGGAATTAATATGTATAATAGGAGCAGATATATTGGAAGCCAGAAGTGCCTTCCAACCACCCCTTTTTTTTGCACTCCTTGTTAAATAAATCAAACTGGGTCCCAGCCTGTCTAGTGCCAGGGCATGGAGATTCAGAGCATAGCAAAACTCAAGTACCGTATTTTTCACCTGAGCTTCCCCCGACACCAGCCCCCAGAACGGGAGCCAGAGCGATGCCGAAGCTGCACCAGGCTCCGAAGGGTTGTGCGGAGCTGCACCAAGCCCGGGAGTGCAGGCAGCTCCGCGCAACCCTCGGGAGCCCGGCGCGGGTTTGCGCCGGGCTCCCGAGGGTTGTGCGGAGCTTCCTGAAGCCTGGAGAGCTAGAGGGGTTGGTGCGCACCGACCCCTATCGCTCTCCAGGCTTCAGCGAAAGCCTGTATTCGCCCCCTAGGATGCACACACATTTCCCCTTCATTTTTGGAGGGGAAAAAGTGTGTCCTATAGGGCGAAAAATACGGTACCTTGAAATGAAACACTGTAATTTGCCATGCATTGTGCCAGAGCAGATAGCCTTTGAGCATACTTAGAGTGCCCTGCCAAAAGAAAAGAGGTATGTAGTTGTAAAGTTTCCTGCATGATGCAAGGGGAGGAAACCACTGGACATACAGTGATATTAGTCTTCCGGTTTATCAATAAACTTATGGGGGTCAAGAGATTCAAAAAAGGTGTTGAGCGTTGAAAGGAGAGGGTGCAAAGGAACAAATGTACAATTTAGGCAAAGAGGATACATCTTCTGTAGGTACAAATGGCAGTAATTAAAAAAAATTCCCTGGTGGTCTAGTGGTTAGGATTCGGCGCTCTTACCTCCACGGTCCGGGTTCAATTCCTGATCAGGAAACATGTTTTGCAAGACCCTGCCTTAAAAATGAACTGGGTGCAGGTTTTGCCCAAATATATAAATGGCAATGATTTAACAATTGCTCGTGCTCCCTGCATAGGCTGCAGGTAAGGACACTTGCAAAGCAATGGTTACAAAAACGCCTTTAGAAAACGCCAAACTGGGTGTGTATACACCACCTTGTGTGTGTATACTGGTGTGTATATACACCACCTGAGGGAGAAAAGGGAGCAAGATGGAAGGCACCTTTGAGATGTGTGTCAGTACACAAGAGTTATGTGCTCACTGGTAAATCTTAAAAACCACCAAAATATACTATCACCACAAAATGGGGAGAGGGGAGAGAGATGCGAAGGAACTGAAAGCAGTGCTCTGTACAGAATTTGGAAATGGGAAGGGGAGGCAGGAAGGAAAGATAAAAACTTTCTAAAGCACAGCTCCACTTCAGAAGCAAAATCTTCAGGTCAAGTTGGAACTCCAAAATCTGGGAACGAATTCATGCACTGAAGGGAGACTAGATAACCATTTGGTCTCTTCCAACTCTACTCATCTATGAAATTCAGATGCAGAATTTTGGAAGCAATCCCCCCCCACCCACCCTTTGGTAAGCCAATCACCCTTGACTTCCCATTTGCAACTTGGCACTAATAATACTGGTGTACCTTACAGGATTGTTGTAAGATGACGGGATAATGTTAAGTGCTTTGGACATCTGAAAGCTACAGGCAAGTGCCAAGTAATGGCATTATTAAGAAGGAATTTGGGCAGGTACAGACATGAGAAAAGCCACACCCTGCTCTCTTCCTTTCCCTCTGGCTAGTTTGCATATGAACCTTGACAAAGGATTGCCAACTGACTGGGAAAAACTGGATTGGCCAGGTCTTGATAATCACTTACCACCTGCTAATTTCTGTACAATAAATTGCTGTTGAAAAGCACTGGAGCAGAATGAAGAACTTAAGAAATGTCTGTTGGATCAGGCCCATGGGCCTTCTAGTCTTCCATATATCCAACAAATACAGACACCCAGGGCCCTTCTCCATGGTAGTGTGAAATTTGGCTTTCGGAAAGGTTTTAAGTACTCTGCTTACCTGGTTTAAGGAGAGTATACTGCACTGTTTGTTTTGCTTTGTATTTCTATCTCTATTCTTGTGTTGATTTTTTTTTTTTTTTTGCTTCAATAACACTAATACTACTAATAAGGATTAATTTTTATCTATTCCTACTTTCAGTTTCCTTGGATGTCCACAAGTTCTAGAGTTATGAGACAGGTAGGAAAACTTTTCTCTAGCCAATTTTCTATGATTCTATGATTCACTATGCCTTGCATGATTTTGTAAACTTCTAGCCTGTCACCTCTTAAGTTCCCTCTGCTGTTCGGCTACACACTTGGCCCAATCATTAGACCTGTGAATTTAGCAAGTGGCAAGTGGAATTTACCAAGACCTGTGAAGTGGCAAATTGCAGGTATGTCTGGGCCTGAGACCAGTCTGTAAAGAGATTCCTCATCCTTGCCCTAAAACTTCCAAGACCTCTTGGAGATCAAGCCTGCTTTATCTGCTACAACTGATTCAATGATCTAGCTGTAAAAGATGCAGGACCTAGCAGTTCCATGTGAAGGGGAGGCACAGATAAGACAATTGCAAGCTCAGCCTGAAGCAGCCTGGACATAAAAACCATGGGAAATTGCAGTCAAACATAACTACACATGAGTGCTAGTTAGTGTGTGAAGGGGTTAAGACAATAGAGCTGGATTCGTAGACTCAGCTAAGTGATGCCCCCTCTTCTCAAATGAGAGAGGAAGTGAAGCCTTTTCTTCCTGTTCCCTTTCTCTCCACATGATGTTAATGGCCAAAGAAGACGTGCCTAAGCAGGCTCCAAGCTTAGAGCACATGCTTGAAGCAACGTTTCTGTATATTCTATCCAAGAGTATTCTGCCTGAGTTTTCCTTGCTGCTGTCTGGATACGTGAATGAATCTGACCTTTGGAACGTTTTGTAAGTAACACATTTGAAACTTACTTCAGTATGATGACCAGTTCAGTGCTAAGAGGGGTAGGAAAGAGGGAAGCTCTGGATACAGTTAAGTGGTATTAAAGGATGCAGTAACCTATATCCCTGCATTATAATGCTGCTTGACTTTTGTGAATTCAAAATCTGCTACTGGGGGATTTCTTCTGCTGGAGGGTGAGTTTAGCTTCACATTTTGAATCTAAGCACCCAGCTGATTCTCTTGCTATTCACCCTACACACATGGATCACAGGGATTCATGTTTCCTTCCCATAGAAGCAGTGTAGGATTGATGTGCTTTTACCTTTACTGTTCTTCCTTTCAGGAGGAGGAGGGAATTTCTTTCATCCAAGCTGGTGTTCTTCAGCTTTCCTGTCCCCAGGTGTTGTTGGCCTATGACTCCCATCATTCCCAGCCTCCTCAGCCAGGGATGGTGGGAGTTTCAGTCCAACTAGGGACACAAGGCTGAAAGGACCGTTCTAAAGTGTTAGGCATTTGCTGCATCCTAAATGTCCTAAATGAGGGACGCAGGTGGCGCTGTGGATTAAACCACAGAGCCTAGGACTTGCCGATTGGAAGGTTGGTGGTTCAAATCCCCGCAACGGGGTGAGCTCCCATTGCTCGGTCCCTGCTCCTGCCAACCTAGCAGTTCGAAAGCACGAAGTGCAAGTAGATAAATAGGTACCGCTCTGGTGGGAAGGTAAACGGCATTTCTGTGTGCTGCTCTGGTTCACCAGAAGCGGCTCAGTCATGCTGGCCACATGACCCGGAAGCCGTATGCCATCTCCCTCGGCCAATAAAGCTAGATGAGCGCCACAACCCCAGAGTCGGGCACGACTGAACCTAATGGTCAGGGGTCCCTTTACCTTTACCACTCAGATGCCCACCATGGCTAAGTTCTCCTGAAGGTGGTTATCCCTGTGTCTGGGCAGCGCAACTCCATTAGTCCACTTTCACACCATCAAATTCCCTTGCACTAAGAAAAAGCAGGGTAAAGCAGATCAATCTGGATTTCCATGCACTGGGAATGTTTTGTATGCAGGGGCATCCAATGGTTTGAATCCCCTTGCCCGGATGTGCCACAGCTCAGATAAAAACTGACCCGGTGGACACATGCAGTATACTCCCACTGTTTGTTTGGGAAGTGTTGTAAACATAGCCACAGTCCACACCTGTCCTGTATCTGTCACGCTGTTTCTTACGAAATACTGCATTTTGTTTGATGTGTGTTGCCCACCCCCGCCCAGCTTCTGAATTAATGAAAAGAACAGCCTAGCTGCGTTTGAAGCTGGTTCTACATTCCTGCTACGTTAGAGCCTATATATATAGGCTCTAAAAAGAAACACCCCCCAAAAACCAAGACACAGAAGAAAACAATGGCATAGCCCTCCTTCCTTATATCAAGGGCACTACAGATAAAATTAGCAAAATCCTCCATAAACACAATATCAAAACAGCCTTTTGCACCAACCAAAAAATAGCCAATATCCTCAGAAACCCCAAGGATAAAATTCAGTTGGAAAACCAAGGGGTCTATGAAATACCCTGCAAAGTCTGCCCAGCCACGTACATTGGACAAACAAACAGACGAATAAATGCACGGATCGCAGAACACAAGAATGCCGTCAAAAAAGAAGAAAAAACTTCCTCTCTTTTCCAACACATGAAAGAAACAGGACACGAAATTAATTTTGCAGATTCCAAATTGCTCTTTAACATGGAACATCACCACAAGAGAATAATCATGGAAGCCATCGAGATAGAGAAACACCCTCACAACATGAACAAGCGTGACGACACATCCCGCTTGCCAGACATCTGGAAATTAGCCCTCCCCACAAAATCTGACACCAGATCCAGAGGCACACAGAACGCCATCACCAATCAACCACACCAGACCCAAACCCAGACCCTCTCCACAGATAAATTACAGACACCATCCAGTAGCCAAACCAGGGTGGCACCTCCGGATGCTGCACCCCCCTGCAATCCCTACACAGATCTGGCTGGCACAGGCCACAAAACCACAGCTCGCCCCTATACACGAAGCCAAGCCAGAGCACAACCAAGTGCAGTACAGCCATCTTCTCAGAAAAACTCTTCACAAAGTTCAAGAGTTCAAGACACGAAGGCTTTAGCAACTAATCCACACCTAATGACCCACCTAAGTGGGATTCAGGAAATCACTCAAGAAATCACTCAAGATATCCCTCAAGTAATTAAGGAACAAAAGAAGAAAAGGCACACTAGCCTGGGAACCTCCTCTCTGCCCAGAACATTGGAGGCTATACACCACACCTCCTCAACAGTATTTATAGGAACTCAAACACTGAGATCCTGCTCTGTTCCAGTAACAAGAAGCCGAAAGCACCAGCCTGAAGATGACGAGTGAGACCTCGTCGAAACGTCGCCTAGACACCCCAACTTTTACACGGGAAGACACCCGAGGACACCAAAACCTGCATATATATATATATATATATATATAGTTTACCAGCACTGATTTAAAAAAAAGAAATAAAGGAGGGACTCTGAGCATGTGCAGTTTTGCATTTTGAAGTCACTGAGATCACAGCACCATCATGACTAAAGGAACAAAATGGGACATGCTTCCTTATGCTTTCAATACATTTCTTTGGGACTAATAATCAGCATTTTGTTGTAGAAAAGAAGACCGGTGTGTTTTCCAATTAGAAATGATAAAATGAGCACCTATAACCATGCACATGGCCAGGTATCTGCCCTGTGGCTATAAAATGTTTTAAAGAAAAGATAAGCGGAAAGGAAGGATGCTACAGTGGTAAGTATCAGCCCTGGTGTCTTCAACTCTCAGGCATGCCCACATCAGTAGGACTGCCGTATGCCTGGATTTTCTTGGACATTACCATGATTTCAGAGGCGGAATGAATGTCCGGGAGGAACTTCCTAAAGGTGGTGCTTTGTTCTGGATCTTAGGCAAGTAAAAAACAACAACTGAACAACAAAAACCTCAAAAATTTTGGGGTTTTCCTAAAAAAAAAAAAAAGCTCAGCAACCGTGTGTGCTGCATCACCTGCCACGCTCATTTTGGGGGCCCAGGGCTACAGGGCCCTAGACTTTGATCCAGCCCTACATACACCATAGCCATAGGGCACAGGCCCATTCTTCTTGACGCTGCTTTTTTCTGTGTTTTTACTCGAGCTGTTTGACAACAGAGGTGGTGCCACTAGCCTCCTTTGCTTGCTGCCCTCCACCCCCCACCCTCACCCCCTGCAACTGCAACTTGTCTCCTTGAAATGATGTTACATTTCCTGACACCAGGGGTGCATTCAGATGCAGGAAATACTGTGGTAGTTTTCTAACATTCCTTTCACGCTGCAATACTCTAACTGTTGTGTTATGGAAGCGCTGCTTTTTTACTGGTCTGCTGGCACGTGGTGATAAATTACATTCACACCAGTGGGTGTGGTGTGGCACAACACTGCACTACATCACTGGGCAACGCCCCCACCCCTATTTCTGCACATACTTGCTTCTGTTTCCCCATGATTCCCCCCCCCCCCCCATGAAAGCAGCAGGAAAGGACTGCATGCCAGATTAGAGCCTGACATTTTATCACATTACTCTTCACCATTTTATCGGTCAATGAGGTTGCAAATATCACCCCCCCCCCTCAAGCAATTAATACAAAAATCAGTCCTAAACTTCCACTATATTCTGCTAGGTTTCCAGAATCATCAGGGATGGTGGGAGTTGGGAGTCAAACAACATTTGGCTCTAAAGTTTTACATACACTGTTTATTAAATTTCAGGTTTTTGTTGATCAGTCTGTTAATGACCCACCTTGCAATGTAGTTTGGTCTTGTATTATACCAAGCTCCTTCTTTTTCTTAAGCCATTAAGAAGTCATTCTGAAAATCCATGAGCAGAGCCACACACACTCAGGACCTTCTCCCTATCAAACTGCTTACCAAAAGTCACATGATAGGGAGAAGGCAAGATGCAGCCAGCAATCATAGGCTTGCACTGAAACTGACCAGTTGCAGCCTAGATGCAACAGGTAGTAGGAGAGAATGAATCATTTTGTGCTTTTTTATATTGTAATCTTAGGTTATGAACCAGCCTGAGATCTATAGATAAAGGGTAGTATACAAATTTAAATAATTTGGAAATAAACATAAGTGAAATGGCATAGACTGCTGTGTGAATGCAGCCCATGTCACTCCACGGATATTCCGGGGGTTGGCAGGGAAACGGCAGCTGCAAGGCAGGGGAAAGTGGCCCAGGAGATATGGTGCTATTTAGTCAGGCATTCACATGGCATAGCTTCCGTAGTGTGCCACAGATGCGCCTCTTTACTCTTGGATACTCGAGATATTTTTCATAGGGGCCCATCCTATTCTTCTGATTGCAAATAAAATAAATATTTGCCACCACCCACCAGCAACCATTTACCAAGAGGAAAGGAGTGCAGGGTGTTATTGTTACACAGCTCAGGCCCAAGCTATCTGAAATACGTTATTCCCTTATGGGAACCTGCCTGGGTTCCCTTCCCTCAGTCCCACCACCCTCACAGGCACACTTCATGGGGGCCCAGGACCTGAGAGACTTCTGGGTGATGGCTGCTCCCAGACAACTTTGGAACTCCCTCCCTAGAGAAGTTAGGCTGGCTCCCTCCTTGCTGGCCTTCTGCTGGCAGGTGAAGTCCTTCTTTTGAGAACTGGCTGCTTTTAATGAAAGGGCTGTCACCATGCTGGTTTTATGGTAATTATCTGTATGTTTCTAATAAGATTGTGTATGTGTATATAGTTTTAATTCTATCAATGTTTACTTGTTTTTTTATTACAGTGGTACCTCAGGTTAAGTACTTAATTCGTTCTGGAGGTCCGTACTTAACCTGAAACTGTACTTAACCTGAAGTACCACTTTAGCTAATGGGGCCTCCCGCTGCTGCCGCGCCGCTGGAGCACGATTTCTGTTCTCATCCTGAAGCAAAGTTCTTAACCTGAAGCACTATTTCTGGGTTAGCGGAGTGTGTAACCTGAAGCGTATGTAACCCGAGGTACCACTGTATTGTTTCCTCCCTATTTTTAGTGGTTCTTGTTTTTATCTGTTAGTCACCCTGAACCCTGTCAGGGCAAAAGGTGGGGTCGAAATAAATGACTATGATAATGATAGTAATAACATTCGCCCCACCATGCTGAATTCCACACCTTTCTGAAAAATCACCAAAATGCACTGGTATGAGGTATGGACTCGAAGGGAGCAATAATATTCAGAGCAAGGATCATGGAATTGTAGAGTTGGAAGGGACCCTGAGGATCATCTAGTCCAACCCTCTGCAATGCAGGAATATGCAGCTGTCCCATACAGAGATCGAACCTGCAACCTTGGTGTTATCAGCATTGTGCTCTAACCAACTGAGCTATCCAAGCTAACACCAAGCTATTTAGAAGTAGCTCCCCTTTCACACAAAGCTTAAACATTTCTGAATCTTCTCACTTTGGCACGACAAGAAGGGAGGGCAGCCAACCTTGTGCTGTGGACAGACTGGGGGCACCTGGGGAAAGGAGAAAACTCCAAATGGGCAGCACTGTGTATCCACTGACCAGTGTGGTTCCCAAACTTTTTCGGACCACTGTCCCCTGATTCCCTGAAATCATCACCAGAGCCCCCTACCCTGTCAAAGCATTATTTAGAATAGGGCTTTGCATGACCCACTAAGGAGGATGCTAACACAGTAAAATTCAGAAGAGTAACAATTAATTGCTCCCTTATTCAAAAAATAAACCTATGTAAAAATAAGCATGTGCTATGTAGCTTAGAAAAAAATATAAATGGCAAAGAATATTGCATAAAAGTCTTTTTTACCTATTCTTACTAACAAAAACATGAGGGCGAAGCAAATTTGCAGCACAAAATATTAATATATAACGACTTACCAAATATGCAAAAACCTTCACCTGAATGGGGATGGAGTGTCCTAGTCTGACACTCTGACCACTGCACCACTCTGGCTAGTAAGACTAAAGAAATAAATGCCTGCAGCTGGAAGAGCTGGAGAGTGACAGGGACAGTCACTGGGAAGGGAAATGTCTTTGCATGGTAGTGTATGGCAGTGGTCCCCAAAGTGGGTGGTACCGCCCCCTGGAGGACAGTGGGAGGACCTACGGGAGAGCTAAAAGTCAAGGGGGCAGTGGGGGGGGGGGAGTTGGAGATGAGCCCCTCTGAGAGCATTTATTGCTTATTTACAATATACCAAGTTGGATTCTGGCACAAAACACCTTCCTCACTTTGTATTAAGGTTTTGCTGCTCATATCAATTTCAAATCTATTTCCTTTGGTCACATTTGTTTGTATTGACGATTCTGAGTTGTTACAAGGTAGCCAATTATTGGTGAGCTATTGATTTTCTTATAAATTAGTTACCATACATCTGTGGTAGGTGACACTCCATCCCCATTCAGCTACAATGCTCACTGGGTGACCAGGGTTGTTGACATACAGTGGCTATGGACAGTCATGTATGCCCCTTATTACTATTATTAAAAAACACACACGTTTATTCAAAAGTTACACTTCAGCTTTGTCCACTGCCATAATCCTACAGAAAAATTACTCCAATCCTCAATCCCTCATCACTGTCATGTTGGCTCACCAAATACCCTCAATAGGGACCCAATTACTGATCTGATATACTAGACATTTTTCAATCAATATATCACTTCCACAGACACCTGTGTAATGATTATGGCATTAAAATATCCCGTTCCCAATAAAAGAGAAAAAGGGAGATCGAATTGTGTCAAAGGTATCTATTTGGAGATGCTCTTGATTATTCACCAGTGATATGTGAGGCATTCTGATAGAGCAATCTTCCAGATGTTATTAACCCCAACCACTATTGGTATATTAGAGGTTTCCTTCCATATTGGGCAATAACTAGCCTAGCTTCAGGAAGGAAATTAATTCTTTAGATTTAAGGGTAGAATTTGGGGTCAAATCCAGTGATACGCCTGGCAAGTGCCAAATTAGAGGACACAGATTGTTTAGTGATTTTGGAGGTCAGATAAAAGGCTTTCCCCCCAAAAGGCATCAACCACAGTACACTCCCACACAAAAATAGGAACCTCGTTCTCCACAACCTTGGGGGCTGGTCATGGCCTCTCAGTCTAACCCACCTCACAATATTGTTGTGGGGATTTAAATGATGAGGAAGACCACGTATGCCACCTTGAGCTCCACAGGGGAAAGGTGAGGGATTGTATAGCATCTAAAGAAGCATCAGGTAATGGGATAATTTCTCCTGCAAGCATACCTGTTGTTCCTCACCACCACCACCACCTGTACAGCATTCAGTTCTATAACATTAGCAGACAAAACAGCATCACAACAGTATTAACAACAGTATAAAAAACAGCAGCCTTGGTTGACAGAAATTCACCTCACCATGAAATTTGGCCACCTCTACAAGTGGAGGGCAGCAGCTGGCGTAGGTCTACCTAAACTTTGGAGAGCTCATGCTTCAAGCATCAAGTAAGCTGGTCTGGAGCAACTGAGCACCTTCTTTGCCAGGCATTTCCTACCCAGTGGGTATAAGCTGTCCACTTACTCATCACTCCAGGAGAGGAAATGCATCACCCTGTGCTAATTTATATTTATACTGCAAATGATTACTATAATTTAAACAGAAATGCATATATCCATCTCTGCTTAGTCTGCTGCCAAGGTCATAACTGTTGGTGTACAACTTGCTCTTGCTTCTTAGGGTTTTCTGCTGTTAAACCGGACAGCTCATCAAATACAGTACTCTCTTCTGGGAATGTAGGGCACATGGCCACCCTAAGTAGATGTCCCCTTGAAACATTTGAATGAAGAATTCAAGTAGAATAAAGTCATGGTCTTAACCATCCAGGTTAGCAAAAAACTCCCAACAGCTTTACACGAAATGCCTCTTTATGCTTTGCAATTTTCAGGTGTCTACTTAAACAGAAGAAAGGAAGAAGAGCTCTTCTGGATCAGACAAGTGGCCCATCTAGTGTAGCATCCAGTGGCCAACCAGATGCCTGTGGGAAACCGGCAAGCAGCACCTGAACACAAGAGCCCACCCCCCTCCTGTAGTCTCCAGCAACTGGTATTCAGAAGAATTACTGCTTCTGACCAGAGCATAGCCACCATGTAGCTACTGATAGTCTTAGACAGTTTTCAGAATGTGAACTGTCAGTGTGACTGACAGGTGCTTTAAAATATGCATATTGGACAGTTACACTCTTCCAGGAGTAGAGAACTGGCTGTGGGTTGGATATAAATCTGGGTTTATATTGTCCAGGGAATGTGTGAAATGGCCCTGAAATTTCAAGCCATGAATCAGTCTGTGATTATATTATTCAGTCTCGGTAAACCACAAACATATTTATGGAATTCTGCCTAATGGGTGTGCTGAGCAAATATTGTCTAACGGATAAGAGCCTGCTGGATTGGACCAATGGCCCATCTAGTCCAGCGTTCTGTTCTCACAGGAGCCTACCAGATGCCCCAGTGGGATGCTCAAGGGCAACTTTTGCCCCTGTGGTTTCCAGCAACTGGTATTCAGAAGCACTTCAAAGTGGTAGACCTGTCTGTTTTAGCATGTGCATGATATATGGCATGCACAAGAACAGCACACAGAGAACCATTGTATAAGCATGTACTCTGCGCACAGAGATGCGTTGGCTGCCGAGAGGAAAGTGTGTTGGACAGGTCTAGTGGTTACACACTGTCTAGCTAAGCACGGAAAGTTTATCCCGGTGCGGGGAAATACGTATGGTCGGAGGAAACAGCTGCGGGTTCAGCAGATTCTGCGGTACGATCAAGTAAAAGAAAATAAGCCAGGATTCAAGAGCGGCTCATCAGGGGAAGCTGGCGGAGAAATGAGCACACGAGCAATAAATAGAAGGGAAGGGGAAGAAAAACAAATTGGAAAAAGTGAAACGTCCAGGAAGGAATGTGGGGACGAGCCGTTCCAGCCCGGACAGAGAGGTAACTTCTCTAGACACATGGAACAGCCAGCCCAGCTGTACCTCTTGACACAAACTCTCTGCACCTTCAGCCTCCTTTCACACCATTCAAGTACTTGCCTTGCTCCACTCCTGGGTGGGAGGACAGGCTCCCAAATCCTGCTCACTCTGCCCCTGTGGTGACAAGCTGGCTTTCTGCTGGGGAGTCATCCTGAGGAGGACCGGTGGTCAGCCAGGGCTGCTGCTGCTGCTGCTGCTGCTGTTGCTGCAGGCACATTCACCCACCATCAGCAGAAGGCTGGAGAAGCCCTGCCGTGGTCCAGACGGACTCTGTATATCCTTGGGCAAAGCTGCTGACGCGCTTGGACGTTCAGGCCCAGAGCTAGGGGCTGAGCGACTGGAGCAAGTTAGCATTGCCTGCCTGCTTTTCCTCATCAGCCAAGAGAGGAAAAGGGGGGGGGGGGAGTTTGCACAAACCAAGTAGCTCCTCCTCGTGCTGCCTAAATATGGACATTTGCTCATATGCTGTGCTCCATCCTGGAAGCACTAACTGCTAAGCAGCTGCCTTCACGGGATGAAGTGAACATTAAGAGAGAGCTGGAAGGAGGCAGAAACAGTCACCCTAGCAGGACCATCCTTATGATGAAGGCTTCCAGGCTCTGAAATGAACAATGTCAGGGAGATCCAGACTCAGGAGCAATGCCATATTTTTAGGAGGGTCAAGGAAGACCCAGGAGGTGCCAAGAAGGATTACGAAGGGTACTGGAGTCTCTGCACCATTTTGTGATGATTTGGCTTTTTTTTTAAATTACCGTGCTAGGCCCTGTCCTGCTTAAAAGCAGTATTGCTGGAACTCCGTGCCTATTGATATCCGGCAGGCACCTTGACTGTATTCTTTTTGGCACCTGTTGAAAACACTTTTTGTTTAGACAAGCCTACCCAGATGGGGTCCCTTTACCTTTTTACCCAGATGTTTAGAAAGCGGATGTGAGTTTCAACCTGTTTTCAGTCTATTGTTATTTTAATTTTTGAATCATAGAATGGTAGAGTAGGAAGAGACCTTGAGGGTCATCTAGTCCAAATTTTCTCAACCTTTTTCGAGTTGTGGCCCCCTTCTGAACTTTTTTCCTTCCTGTGCCCCCCCCTTCCTACCTGTACAAAGGTACAAGAAAGGTACAAGAAAGGTACAAGAAAGGTAGTTATGTTTGTAAATGGAACATGCTTAACTTACAATTTTTATAATTTATAGAAAAGACAATTACGTAAAAACTTATACTTTTAAGTATTTCTTTACCTTGTTCTTGAGGACCAGAAACAAGCTTTTTTATATCCGGTTCTATCTCTGTTAGGGATAACCGAAGATCATCTCTGTCCATTGAGGCGATTCTGCATTAGGCCGAGCAAATAATTCATACTACTGAAACCTGATTCTACCAAATACGAAGTAGGAAATGCCATGAAAAACAATTTTGCTTTATCCCAAAGTGGGAGGGAGAAGGAAACGGAAGCAATGTTGCCGTGGGGGGGGGGTGTGGTGATCCATCCACTGGGAACTATGGTCACTTCTCGGTTCACTCCACTTCTCTGTTTTCTATAGTGGTTAAGAACTCGGGTTAAGAACTTAATTTGTTCCGGAGGTCCGTTCTTAACCTGAAACTGTTCTTAACCTGAAGCACCACTTTAGCTAATGGGACCTCCCGCTGCTGTTACTGAGCTGCTGTTCTCATCCTGAAGCAAAGTTCTTAACCCAAGGTACTATTTCTGGGTTAGCGGAGTCTGCAACCTGAAGCGTATGTAACCTGAAGTGTATGTAACCTGAGGTACCACTGTATTTGCTTTACTTCTGTGTTTGTTTGTTTTTTCTTTTCTTGGCTATGTCTTTGTTTTCTTCACTTCTCACTTCCCTCTATGGCCCCCTGGTCTCGTGCTGTGGCTCCCCAGTTACGCGATTTTCACCTGTGCCCCCCTTGGAATATCCTGGGGGCTCCCAGGTGACCCCTCCCCACACCACAGTTGAGAAACACTGACTTGGCCAACCCCCTGCAACGCACACCAGACCCTGCTTAGCTTTGCAAATGTGCTAGCAATTTTATTGCTGCACCACTAGGAGGAGGAAAGTATTAAAACTATTGTTGCTAATTCTCCTTATCGATTATTTTAGACAGCAGTCTTTAGACAGCTGTGAGGGCTTTCATTTTTTAAAACAACAACAACCAAGCAGTGTATAAACTTTACAACATAAATAAATAAAAAACCTCATCAGTTTGAAATTAAATTGGATCATGAGCATTGGATCAGGAGTCAAACTGCACAGCTTGAGGCTTGCCTTTTTCAGCCTCGGTTTCCCATCTGCAACATAATGATAGTGATCTGCCTTACACGGTTGTTGTTACATGACATGTTTTGTTTATTCTAAATGACTATGTAAAACCTGAACAAGAAGTGGGAAAAACAGGCTATGCCCACAGAGCTGCTCTCTCACCACTACTAGCAAGCATTATAATTATTAGTTAGGTGTTTGTGCCACCATTCCTTAATGAGTCCAGGGCAGAGTGCAAGGCCTTCGCTTCCTCATGAACTGCTGCCCTCATGTGGTGAGCCACATAAATGCAGCAGCTCAGTAAGGAATGGTCCAGATCTGGGCTTGACTGCCCACCCAGGTTAGCCATTGGCTTTCCCTGGGCCCTAAGGGGTTTAAAGGGCTTGCAGGTGATTTTTGCTTGAGTAATGAGGTCCAGCTGGGTTCCAAGGTGGCAAGGGCTCCCTTGCTTGCTGAGCCTGACTCCTGGTTGTCCTTACTCATGTAATAAAATTGATACATTCTTTGATTAAGGGAATTGGGTATATTTAGCCTGGATATAAGGGACACAGGGTGGCGCTGTGGTCTAAACCACAGAGCCTAGGTCTTGCCGATCAGAAGGTCGGCGGTTCGAATCCCTGCGATGGGATGAGCTCCCGTTGCTCGGTCCCAGCGCCTGCCAACCTACCAGTTTGAAAGCACACCACAGTGCAAGTAGATAAATAGGTACCGCTCCGGCGGGAGGGTAAATGTAGTTTCCATACGCTGCTCTGGTTTGCCAGAAGCGGCTTAGTTGTGCTGGCCACATGTACACCGGCTCCCTCGGCCAGTAAAGCTAGATGAGCGCCGCAACCCCAGAGACGGTCACGACTGGACCTAATGGTCAGGGGTCCCTTTACCCTTTACCTTTACCTAGCCTGCATATGAGGACACTGAGAGGAGATATGATAGCCATCTTCAAATATCTGAAGGGCTGTTCTTCCTAATGTTTCCTGTAATTTGAATTGGTTTGGTTCTTTCTCTCACTGTGGGAGCTTATAAGGGCACAGAACCATGGGCGTAGCCAGGATTTGTGTTCTGGGGTGGTGGAGTGCAGGACACCCACTTGCCATCAACCCCTCTCTGGCAGATTCGGAATGAAATGCCTCAACAACAGTTGTTTTAAATAATTCTTTTGCCCCCAAGTGCTCAGAAAAATCCTGTCAAAATTTTCAGTCATTTGAAAACTAGGAAGTTAAATAAAACAATTAGCACCAGGGAGTACCTTTCATGCAGTTAACGAGTATATTTTGCGAAATTACAAGGAACATGTATTTTGTATGTTACTTTTAAAACAACAAAACTAAAACAAGTTTTCTTGGATTTGCTGAAAACCTTTTCAGCACTTCTTTCTCAAATTCTTCCTTTTTCCCCAATGCGGTTTTTCTCTGTGCATACTCAGTAACCAAAGCCCATTGAGACGCTCCCCTGTCATCGTTGTCACTAGCCATGTCTTTACTTTCTGCAAGGCACTGAATGACAGCTCTATGGTACAAGTGGTGCGCATGCCTGAGCACATGGGCATAGCCAACATTTATGTTTGGGGTGGGGGGGGGGCAGAACCTCAGTTAAGATTTTGTATTGATTTACTTGATGAGGGGGGAAAGCTGCCCCTCCCTGACTCCTTAGACATACCCATGGCTGAGCAAAAGAGATGAGCAGAGGCTTTTTGTGGCGGGGCAAAAGATTTCCACTTACTTTACTAGGTCTGCTATGTTCAGCCGTCTTAAATGCTCTTTGCTGAGTCTCTTCTCCTTCCACGTGGTCTATCATAGTCCAGCTTTGGAGCTGAAGTTGGGGCAGCATTGAAAGCACTCGTCTAACTGAGGTTCTGCCCCTCCCCCCCCCAGCAGAAACCTGCCCCACATAATGAAATCATGTATATCTACCCATGATTTCTCCCCAAAACCCCTCTAACAAAAATCCTATGCCTGTGAGCAGCTGCCCTGCCCCCCTGGCTACACCCATGAGTGGATCCTCAGAGTTTACAAGACTTATGGGCTCACCCTCCTCTCACCTAACTCCAAGCTGTTTGATGGGCAGGAATCACTACCTGGCAAAGAAGGATTCCCTTTTCCCACTGAAGCTGCTGGGATTTGGATAAAGCCTTGAAGATTGTCAAAAATCCCCCCAGGTTCAAGAGGTTTGCAAAGCCACAAGTGCTCGCTTTCCCCCATCCTTCCTGCCAACAGCCCCCCCCCGTCCACCCCCCTCCCCGCGATTGCTTTCACCGCTGCACATTTCAGGCATTAGGAAAGCAACCTGGTCTTCATTAAAGGAACGAAGTCTCTCTCCTCCAGCAGCTTCAGCCAAGTCGTTCCCTGACAGTATACTTTCCAGATAAACTCAAGATGTGAAAGCAGAATTGGATGGGGGCAGAGGAAAATAATAAATCTTACCACCGATAAAGAAGAAGCACGGGGGGGCGGGGGAGGCAGCAGGAAGCCCAGAAAAACTAGCACAAGTGTTATATGGATGCAAAAAAGTTGGTTGTCCCAACTCCCTGCTTCTCTCCCTCCTGAAAAGAGTCTCCACGTGTTCTCAGACTGATTTAACCACTAGTCCCTCATCCCGGAGAACTTTGGGGACTGAAGCTCTGGGAACAGAGGAATAGCAGTCTCCTAACAACTCAGAAACATTTATATACCACCCATCATCCTATTTAGGATTTCAGAGGCATGGACAGCTAATTGTATCCCAGTACAAGCACAATAATAAATAAAAACCCTTAATACAAATAAAATTACAATATGATAAATTTCGCTAAATGGGGTTGCCTTTGCCGACAGACCATTCTTTACAAAGTTCATTGTTTGCAAACAGTGGTGGGTTCAAACCCGCACGGGGGAAGCAGGTAATTAGATGTGCAGTTCTGGGGGGGGGGGGGATTCACAGCAATATTTCCTGATTTAAATCCCCTTTTCATACAGTGAGAGAAGAAGCAAGGTTTTAAGGTGGACATACCTTGAGGCGCAGCATTCTGGAGAGTGGGTTCCTATGGGAGTTGCTCTGTGAAGAATCTGCTTCCAGTTCTTTGGATCTGTCTGGCTCCCTCAGGGGGCTCTTTGGTGTATATCTGTAAGCAAAGGAAGCACACCTCTCAGTAATTTGGATATTAATCTTAATAATCTGGATTGCTGGTGTTCAAGGGTTTTTGCAAAATGCTGTCCTTGAACAGATTTCTCACAAACTAAAAGCACCTAAAGGGTAGAGCTTGAATGACACTCCCCCCCCCCCCAGTATAGGGTATAGTTTTATTTTTTACACAAATACTGAGGCAAATGGTCACTCAGGGCTCATCCATACTTCTGCTTGTTCCATGCCTAGAAAGCACAGTTCTGGCAGATTCCCCCCTGCCCTGTTCCTTTACTAGGGAAAACCTGCTCTTTAACTTTAATCTTGAGTGTTAAAGGTTGGGTTTCCCCAGGAGAAAGTGACAGTATTTGTGCCATCAGTATATGCTAATGCCTTTCTCAAATTTAAGACTATATACAACCTTTATTCTCAATAACAATGGCACTTACAAGTGGATAATACTTTAATAAATATTTATTATTCCTAAAAGGGAATTGCTTTGAAGCTGCTCTAGATCCTTGTATTTTTGTCCTTCCAGGCTGAGAAGCTATACAGATTGAATTTTTAAATCTTTGTTTTCTTACATTTTGTTATGTTTGCACTTTTAAACAATTCAATATTTTTTAAAAAGAAAGAAAGAAAGAAAACACATACTGCAACTGGGGCTGCTTCCTAAAGCTTAGGCTTCAAATCTCAAACCGGGGTGATGAAAGTGTTGCAGGGGAACTTAATGGGCACCTTCGAACCTTAAGACATCACATCGGCAAAGACAGATGTGGGGACCGCTGAGCTAGGAATCCCAATGTTCTGGCGGGGTGTTAGGCAGCATCCCCCAGCCGTATCCGGCACAGGTTTAATCCCTAGCACGGCACCGGCAGCTGCGAGTACCTCATGTAAGTATCTCATGCAAGTATCTCATCTTATGTAAATATGTGGGGCAGGGAGGAAGGAGGGAGACCGACGATAAAGCATTCTCTTTAGTTGAGTGCAGAAGTGACATTCAAACCCAGGTCTTTGTGGCTCATTATGGCTCACAGTCTGATCCCCCCGATTCCACAAAGTATCTTTTTGTCGATCCCTTTTCTTTTCCCTGACCCATAAGATTGGACTCTGTTTTAAATTGTTTGAATTACCCCAAAAGTATGCTTTTATTGGTTTCAACATGCTTTCATACTTACTGTTTTGCTGATCTTCTGCTGTATTTCTCCTTTAATGATATTGTTTATTGCTTTTACCTTGCACACTGAAAAATCTAAGCAGCTTATAAAATCATTTAAAATAAAATACATGGATGAAAGTTCACATTGAAGGATCAACACCTTACTAGACCCAGCAGGCATATTTCAACTAAAGCATAACTTTTCAAAATCTAGAGATCCTAATAAATTTATCAGGGATGGGTAGGGGTGGGAATTCTCAGTGATAGCATTAGTTTTTAATTTTTTTACAGCTATGTAGGTGAGACAGGCACAAGACAGGCACAAAAATTGGCAACTCAAGTAGACAAGAAGGAGCCAAATGTTTCCCCCCACTTACTGTGTCTCCAGCTGATCCTGCCTTGATTTCTCCTCTGCCTCCTTCTCCTGATGGGTCTCTACCCTCCCTGCCTGTTTCCCCATAAGAACTACCTCTTTCCCCCCAGCTACTATTTACTTTTGTGACATCTGCCTGCCAACTTCTATGGGTTTCATCTATTCATTAATATCCTTTCACACATCACATTTGTGCACACCCATTAGCCTCAACCACAGTCAAAACACATACACAAACAAGCATATACCAAGCAATATATGTGAAGAACTTCAACAGACTTATTCCCTCACCTTTCCCCATCCATTCACAAATGTGCCCTGTCTCCAACCCACAAATATTCACCAGCTCCTAAAGACAAAACACCAGCCTGTTTCAGCCTTACAGAACAGGAATTCCACCAGCTTCCACCCATCAACACCTGCCAACACAAGGTCCACAGCTACACACCAACCTGCTTCTGACACTGGGTATCAGCAAGTGAACTTGCCTTATTATGGCTCCACAGCATCCCACTGCCAGATAATCATCTCTGTCCATCGGCAAATTCACCTCCTGCAGGTGGAATAAAGCTGAGCAATGCTTCATGTCACAGCTGCTGCCCTCTGTGTTGTGTTGAGGGAATAAGAATAGGCCCACCTTTAAAGCCACTTATATATGCGCCATGTGCTTTTGTGATGTCACAGGTACTCTGTAGCCAATGGCAACAGCTGGAGATGCATCACCATAGTCTCCTCAGACCCCACAATTGTGGGTGCCCCTCAGCCGGGATTTGTTTGCGTCCTTGTTCATTATTTAAAAAATATTTATAGACTCCCCTTCATCGGTACTGTTAACCAGGGATGGCCATGCTATAAAACTGCTGCAGGGGACCTTTTCCACCTGTAGAGGACCCCCTCGCCCTTCTAAGGGCTGCATGGAGGGGGGAGAGTTAGAAGCAGAAGGGAGAAACAGCGAGCATGCAAAGACACGAAAAAGAAGCTAAACAGAGGAGATGGCTAAAATACTAGTTGCACATCGAAACAAAGCAAAGAACCTTAAAAGAACACGTCTCCCGATCACTCTTTCATCCAAAGGAGGTAAACAGGATCGTATTGCTCTTAGAACAACCAGCAGTCTGAGGGAACGGAGTAAAGGCTCCTTGCAGCTGTGGGCTGGAGAGCTAATAATGCCTCCCTCCTGCCTCCCTGCTCGTCTTTTTGTCTTGTGAGGGAGCAAATGTACAATGAGGGTGTCCTTCCTTTTTTATTTGGATTTTTGAATTTATATTTCTTTTATAATGCATGCAGAAGGAAACAAAAGTCCAGTGACGTACATGTTATGTACATAATTTCAACACAGATAAAATCTGAAGAGAGAAAAAGAAAAAAAGTCAGGGAACCAAATAGAAATCCAATTATTTATTATTCAGAGGAAAGAGGTTGTAATGGAAGGGCGATGAGGGAAAGAAAGAAACTTGTAAGACTGTTGAGATAATGAATACTCTATTGGATCAACCAGAGTATATATGTGGTATAATTCAGAGCTGCAATCTCACACCACTTGTAGAGTTGGGGTGGCAGGTAACTACCGTATTTTTTGCTCTATAAGACGCACCAGACCATAAGATGCACCTAGTTTTTGGAGGAGGAAATCAAGAAAAGAAAAATTCTGAATCTCAGAATCCAGAACAGCAAGAGGGATTGCTGCGCAGTGAAAGCAGCGATCCCTCTTTCTGTTCTGGCTTCTGGGATAGCTGCGCAGCCTGCATTCGCTCCATAAGACGCACACACATTTCCCCTTACTTTTTAGGAGGGAAAAAGTGAGTCTTATAGAGCAAAAATATATTTAGGTACTTGCCCCCCCCCCAATTCCTCTATAACCAGGCTTTGGCCTTTAACTGTTTGTGGGTTTTTTAAAGAAGTGGGCAGCATGTTTTAAATGTATCCCCCCCCCCCCGTTGGGGCTCACAAACTCTTCCACTTGTTACACATCTAGAAAGCATAGGTCTGAGTGGTTTCCCCCTGCCCCACTCCTTTCCAATGGAAAATTCATTCTTTAGTGATAGATAAAAAAAAATGGCAATCCAGGGAAAGAAAACCTAAATTGCCATTTGCTCTAATTGAGCACTAAAGAGCGGTTTTTCCAGTCGTGAAGCAGTTGAACAAGAGGAAGTGTGGGTAAGTCCTTGGTTTTAATGTACACATGGGCTTATCCACAGTTGTTGTTTTTTTCAATCAAGCAGTGCATAAATTTGGTGAAATAAATCCAGCAGTAAGGAAATTAGGGGCATCTGGGAAATGCCTTTAAGCCCATCTTCCCAAAGCATCCATAGATTCCCCATAACTGATTTTGAAATTTGGGCATCTTTTCAACAGTCACACCCTCTTAGTCCTTGTAATGATGAGCAGGTCAGAGGAGCAGAACTCAGCTTTATTAATGAACTGAGTACAACAAGCCTTCCCTTTATTTTCTGCCTCACTTTGTCCTGCCTCCTGTTTCTTTCACTGCCTATGCCCAGAGCTGTAGCTAGGCGATCTTGCGCCCTGGCAGAACCGTCCAGATTGCGCCCCCTAGCCACGGACAAATTAGCAATTCTTTCTGCCTCTCCTCCAACACCCCCCCCGCCACCCGTTCAATTTAGCCTCTACAGTGGTGCCCCGCAAGACGAATGCCTCGCAAGACGAAAAACTCGCTAGACGAAAGGGTTTTCCGTTTCCTGAGGTGCTTCGCAAGACGAATTTCCCTATGGGCTTGCTTCGCAAGATGAAAACGTCTTGCAAGTTTGTTTCCTGTTTCTTAAAACCGTTAATACCCAGGGTGCATTGCTTCAAGAGGTGCAGTTGCGACTTGACTTCGAGGAGCAACTCATAGCATTCGGTGTGGTAGCCTTTTTTGAGATTTTTGAAGACTTCGGTGATTTTTGAAGCTTTTCCAGAACTTCTTTTATGGCCATTTGGTAAGTTAAACTTTTAAAACTTTTTTGGGGGGCTTTTGGATTTTGGGTTGGGGTGTTAGGAATTCAAGGACTTCGTGTTGGGGAAGGGTCTGCAAGAATCTGGAAGCTTGTGGGGTTTTTTCTGTTTTTTTTCTGCTTTTTGGGACCATTGGGACAATTGGGGCAAACTGCCTTTTTTGAAAAAAAATTGTCTGGCTTTGGATTTCTGAGTGGAGGGTGGCTGGGGGGTTCAGGGAATTGTTGAGAAGGGGTTTGCAGGAATCTGGAAGCTTGTGGGGGGTTTTCTGCATTTTTCTGATTTGCTGTGAACATTGGGGCAAACTGCCATTTGTCTGGCTTTGGATTTCTGTGTGGTGGGTGGCTGGGTGGGGGTCAGGAAATTGTTGAGAAGGGGTTTGCAAGAATCTGGAAGCTTTTGCGGGTTTCTCTGCATTTTTCTGATTTGCTGTGTCCATTGGGGCAAACTGCCTTTTTTGAAAAAAAAAATTTTCTGGCTTTGGATTTCTGAGTGGAGGGTGGCTGGGGGGTTCAGAGAATTGTTGAGAAGGGGTTTGCAAGAATCTGGAAGCTTGTGTGGGGTTTTCTGATTTTTTCTGATTTTTTGGGACCATTGGGGCAAACTGCCTTTTTCGAATTTTTTTTTTTTCTGGCTTAGGATTTCTGAGTGGAGGGTGGCTGGGGGGTTCAGGGAATTGTTCAGAAGAGGTTTGCAAGAATCTGGAAGCTTGGGGGGGGGTTTCTGATTTTTCATGATTTTTTGGGACCATTGGGGCAAACTGCCTTTTTTGGGAAAAAAAATTTCTGGCTTTGGATTTCTGAGTGGAGGGTGGCTGGGGGGTTCAGAGAATTGTTGAGATGGGGTCTGCAGGAATCTGGAAGCTTTTGCAGGTTTTTCTGCATTTTTCTGATTTGCTGTGACCATTGGGGCTAACTGCCATTTTTTTAAAAAAAAAAAATTCTGGCTTTGGATTTCTGAGTGGAGGGTGGCTGGGGGGTTCAGGGAATTGTTGAGAAGGGGTTTGCAGGAATCTGGAAGCTCTTGCGGGTTTTTCTGCATTTTTCTTATTTGCTGTGACCATTGGGGCACAAAAAAAAATTGAAAAAAAAAATCTGGCTTTGGATTTCTGAGTGGAGGGTGGCTGGGGGGTGGTTCAGGGAATTGTTGAGAACGGGTTTGCAGGAATCTGGAAACTTTTGCGGGTTTTTCTGCATTTTTCTGATTTGCTGTGACCATTGGGGCAAACTGCCTTTTTTGGGAAAAAAAAATTCTGGTTTTGGATTTCTGAGTGGAGGGTGGCTGGGGGGTGGTTCAGGGAATTGTTGAGAAGGGGTTTGCAAGAATCTGGAAGCTTTTGCGGGTTTCTCTGCATTTTTCTGATTTGCTGTGACCATTGGGGCAAACTGCCTTTTTTGTAAAAAAAAAATTTCTGGCTTTGGATTTCTGAGTGGAGGGTGGCTGGGGGGTTCAGTGAATTGTTGAGAAGGGGTTTGCAAGAATCTGGAAGCTTGTGGGGGGGTTTTCTGATTTTTTCTGATTTTTTGGGAACAATGGGGCAAACTGCCTTTTTCGAATTTTTTTTTTCTGGCTTAGGATTTCTGAGTGGAGGGTGGCTGGGGGGTTCAGAGAATTGTTGAGAAGGGGTCTGCAGGAATCTGGAAGCTTGTGGGGTTTTTTTCTGATTTTTTCTGATTTCTTGGGACCATTGGGGCTAACTGCCATTTTTTAAAAAAAAAAAAATTCTGGCTTTGGATTTCTGAGTGGAGGGTGGCTGGGGGGTGGTTCAGGGAATTGTTGTGAAGGGGTTTGCAAGAATCTGGAAGCTTTTGCGGGTTTTTCTGCATTTTTCTGATTTGCTGCGACCATTGGGGCTAACTGCCTTTTTCGAATTTTTTTTTCTGGCTTAGGATTTCTGAGTGGAGGGTGGCTGGGGGGTTCAGAGAATTGTTCAGAAGGGGTCTGCAGGAATCTGGAAGCTTGTGGGGGTTTTTTCTGATTTTTTCTGATTTCTTGGGACCATTGGGACCTTTGGGGCAAACTGCCATTTTTTGAAAAAAAATTGTCTGGCTTTGGATTTCTGAGTGGAGGGTGGCTGGGGGGTTCAGGGAATTGTTGAGAAGGGGTTTGCAAGAATCTGGAAGCTTTTGCGGGTTTTTCTGCATTTTTCTGATTTGCTGTGACCATTGGGGAAAACTGCCTTTTTTGAAAAAAAAAATTCTGGCTTTGGATTTCTGAGTGGAGGGTGGCTGGGGGGTGGTTCAGGGAATTGTTGTGAAGGGGTTTGCAGGAATCTGGAAGCTCTTGCGGGTTTTTCTGCATTTTTCTGATTTGCTGTGACCATTGGGGCAAACTGCCTTTTTTGAAAACAAAAATTCTGGCTTTGGATTTCTGAGTGGAGGGTGGCTGGGGGGTGGTTCAGGGAATTGTTGAGAAGGGGTTTGCAGGATTCTGGAAACTTTTGCGGGTTTTTCTGCATTTTTCTGATTTGCTGTGACCATTGGGACAAACTGCCTTTTTTGAAAAAAAAAATTCTGGCTTTGGATTTCTGAGTGGAGGGTGGCTGGGGGTGGTTCAGGGAATTGTTGTGAAGGGGTTTGCAGGAATCTGGAAGCTTTTGCGGGTTTTTCTGCATTTTTCTGATTTGCTGTGACCATTGGGGCAAACTGCCTTTTTTGGGAAAAAAAATTCTGGCTTTGGATTTCTGAGTGGAGGGTGGCTGGGGGTGGTTCAGGGAATTGTTGTGAAGGGGTTTGCAGGAATCTGGAAGCTTTTGCGGGTTTTTCTGCATTTTTCTGATTTGCTGTGACCATTGGGGCAAACTGCCTTTTTTGAAAAAAAAAATTCTGGCTTTGGATTTCTGAGTGGAGGGTGGCTGGGGGGTTCAGGGAATTGTTGAGAAGGGGTTTGCAGGAATCTGGAAGCTTGGGGGGGGGGTTTCTGCATTTTTCAGCTTTGCTGTGACCATTGGGGCAAACTGCCATTTGTCTGGCTTTGGATTTCTGAGTGGAGGGTGGCTGGGAGGTTCAGGAAATTGTTGAGAAGGGGTTTGCAAGAATCTGGAAGCTTGTGGGGGTTTTTTTTATGATTTTTTCTGATTTTTTGGGACCATTGGGGCAAACTGCCTTTTTTGAAAAAAAAAATTCTGGCTTTGGATTTCTGAGTGGAGGGTGGCTGGGGGTGGTTCAGGGAATTGTTGTGAAGGGGTTTGCAGGAATCTGGAAGCTTTTGCGGGTTTTTCTGCATTTTTCTGATTTGCTGTGACCATTGGTGCAAACTGCCATTTAAAAAAAATAAAAAATTCTGGCTTTGGATTTCTGAGTGGAGGGTGGCTGGGGGGGGGGTTCAGGGAATTGTTGCGAAGGGGTCTGCAGGAATCTGGAAGCTTGTGGGGCTTTTTTCTGTTTTTTTCTGATTTTTTGGGACTATTGGGGCAAACTGCCATTTTTTTAAAAAAATTTGTCTGGCTTTGGATTTCTGAGTCGAGGGTGGCTGGGGGGTTCAGGGAATTGTTGAGAAGGGGTTTGCAGGAATCTGGAAGCTTGGGGGGGGCGTTTCTGCATTTTTCTGCTTTGCTGTGACCATTGGGGCAAACTGCCATTTGTCTGGCTTTGGATTTCTGAGTGGAGGGTGGCTGGGGGGTTCAGGAAATTGTTGAGAAGGGGTTTGCAAGAATCTGGAAGCTTGTGGGGGTTTTTTTTATGATTTTTTCTGATTTTTTGGGACCATTGGGGCAAACTGCCTTTTTTGAAACAAAAAATTATGGCTTTGGATTTCTAAGTGGAGCGTGGCTGGGGTGTGGTTCAGGGAATTGTTGAGAAGGGGTATGGAGGAATCTGGAAGCTTTTGCGGGTTTTTCTGATTTTTTCTGATTTTTTGGGACCATTGGGGCAAACTGCCATTTTTTTTAAAAAAAATTCTGGCTTTCGATTTCTGAGTGGAGGGTGGCTGGGGTGTTCAGGGAATTGTTGCGAAGTGGTTTGCAGGAATCTGGAAGCTTGGGGGGGGGGTTCTGCATTTTTCTGATTTTCTGTGACCATTGGGGAAAACTGCCATTTGTCTGGCTTTGGATTTCTGAGTGGAGGGTGGCTGGGGGGGGCGTGGTTCAGGGAATTGTTGAGAAGGGGTTTGCAAGAATCTGGAAGCTTTTGCGGGTTTTTATGCATTTTTCTGATTTGCTGTGACCATTGGGGAAAACTGCCTTTTTTGAAAAAAAAAATTTCAGGCTTTGGATTTCTGTGGGGGGGGGTCGGGGAATTGTTTTCTGGGAGGTTTGGTGCTTTTGGATTTTTTGGAAGTGAAGCACTGATTTTCTCTTTCTTGGGTTTGTGAAAGTAGGAGCTGTGCTGCCATGGGGCCCAAGAAAACTGCTGCTGCAGAGGCCGGCGAGAGGAAGAAGGAGAAGGTCACCATGGAAATGCAGAAGGAGATCATCCGGAAGCACGACGGTGGAATGCGTGTGACGGACCTCGCCAGGGAGTACGGGAGGAATCCATCCACCATCGGGACCATCCTGAAGATGAGGGAGAAGATCCTTGCGACGGACGTAGCCAAGGGAGTCACCAGGATCGTCAAGAACCACCCAGCTGTTCTGGAGGAGGTGGAGAAGCTGCTGCTCATCTGGTTAGAAGAGAAGCAGCGTGCAGGGGACACAGTGACTGAGGCCACCATTTGTGAGAAGGCCAAGGCCTTGCACACAGACCTCGTCCAGCAACAGCCAGGAACCTCAGGAGAGCCAGAAGTCTTCAAGGCAAGCAGAGGTTGGTTTGAGCGGTTCAAGGCAAGATCTGGAATCCACAGCGTGGTCAGGCATGGAGAGGCTGCCAGTTCTGATGTTCCTGCGGCTGAAGACTTTGCAGCGGAGTTCCTGGAGGTTGTGAAGACGGAGGGCTATGTTCCACAGCAGGTCTTCAACTGTGACGAGACCGGGCTGTTTTGAAGGAGGATGCCCAAAAGGACTTTCATCACCCAGGAGGAGGCCAAGTTGCCTGGCCACAAGCCCATGAAGGACTGTCTGACCCTGCTGTTCTGTGCCAACGCAAGTGACGACCTGAAGATCAAGCCCCTGCTGGAGAGAGAGACACTCCGAGAACCCACGGGCCTTCAAGAAACACAAGGTCGACAAGGAGCAGCTGAGTGTCATGTGGCGATCCAACAGTAGGGCTTGGGTCACACGTGTGCTGTTTGTGGACTGGGTCAATCTTGCTTTTGGCCCTGCTGTCAAACAGTACCTGCTGGACAATGACCTGCCACTGAAGGCTTTGCTCGTGATGGACAATGCTCCTGCTCATCCTAAAGGCCTTGAGGAGGACTTGTTGGAGGAGTTCAGCTTCATAAACATCCTGTTCCTGCCGCCTAACACCACGCCACCGCTCCAGCCGATGGATCAGCAGGTCATCGCCAATTTCAAAAAACTGTACACCAAGGAGCTTTTCAGGCGATGCTTCGAGGTGACCGATTGCACCACCACCCTGCGGGAATTCTGGAAGGACCACTTTGACATCGTCACCTGCTTGAAGATGATCACCACGGCCTGGAACGGGATCAGCCAGAGGAATTTGAATTGCGCTTTGCGCAGCCTGTGGCCGGACTGTGTGGCACCAAGTGACTCTGATGCACCAGAGTCAACAGTGGTGCAGGACATTGTTTCCTTGGGGAGGACCATGGGCCTGGAGGTCACAGAGGAGGACGTCAGCGAGCTGGTGGAGGAGCACGACCACGAGCTGACCACCCAGGAGCTTGTCGAACTGCAGGCAGAGGCTGCGCAGGAGCAGGCCTCGCTGGAAGAGGAGGAAGCAACTGAGGAACGGCTGTCCTCCAAAGAACTGAGGGACATTTGTCACAAGTGGAAAGATGTGCAGGCTTTTGCAGAGCGGCACCACCATGACAAGGGCCTGACCCATGACCTTGCGAACAGTTTTGACACGAGTGTCATGTCGTCTTTCAGGCAGGTCCTGAAAAGGCGGATGAAACAGCAGACCATGGACAGGTTCTTCACCAAGAAGCAAAGAGAAGAGGAACCTTCTTCGAGTTGTCCCCCAGAGTCTTAGAAAATGCTTTCCTGCCATGTTTACAAAGTTAAGTTATTGTTCCTTCAGTTTTTGAAATGCTCTTTACAGTATGTGTGACTTTAAAGAGCACTTAATAAACTGTTCTTGTACCAAATTTGGCTTTGTTTGGACTTTTTTTGACCATAGGAACGCATTAATTAATTTTCAATGCATTCCTATGGGAAACCGTGCTTCACAAGACGAAAAATTCGCTAGACGAAAAAACTCGCAGAACGAATTAATTTCGTCTTGCAGGGCACCACTGTATTTAAAACCTTTTCTTATGAGGCAATAATCAATATTTTTCTTTATAGACATATTTATGGACATATTTTAAGCCGATTTTGTACCCCCCTTGCCTGTGCCCCTGGCCACCTCACCACCCCCTAGCTATGGCCCAGCCTATGCCTACTGTTGTATGCTCAGCTATGGGCAAAAATACATGCTATCTTTTGAGGGTCTTCTTTTTCATCCATTCTTGTACCTTGCATAGTGAAGTCCTGCTTAAACCTTTCCATGGTTATGCTGCCTTGCCACTGAGGGCTTGTCCACACTTCCACTAGGAAGTGCCTAGGAAGTACAACTCTGAGCTGTTCCCTGCTTGTCCCATGCTTTCTAGGTATTGCCTTTGCCCCACCAATTTCCCCCAGGAAACCTTGTGAAATATACTCAGAGTCGCAAAGTGATTTCATGCTCTTTATTCAGCTCATAGACCAACCAGATTGCTGCAGTTTGGATCCTATTCAACTCAGTACATAACACCCCTCCCCTCTATCCCCTCTAAGTTCCAGTCCTGCCCGGGAGGTCGCATTCATAGTCCTCGAGGTACGCCGGCGGCCTACATGTGCGCTGCGGCCTGTGGTGTTCCCTGGTCCGGGGTTCAGGTTCTGGCTCGTGTTCCAAGGATGCTGGCTGTGATGGGCCTGTTTGGTCTGGCGCAACCGGCTCGCTCAGTCGTGGTTCTGGTTCCGGTGTCCTTTCGGCCTCGCGGGTCCTCTCTGTATTTACTGATTCTGCCTCTCCTGCTGGCCCCTCCTGCTCTATGGGCCTCACTGCCCCTCTGTTCCCTTGGCACTCCTCTGACCTTTCCTCCTCCTGGTTTTCTCCCGGGAATCGTCGCCGTATCTGGTCGCAGTGGCGGCGCCAGCATTGCCCCCCATCCGTTAGCACCTCGTATGACACAGGGCCAGTGACCCTGGTGACTGTGGCGGGTACCCATGCTGGGCCTGCCCCAAAATTCGTACACTGGGTCCTGGGCCTCGAAGGTCCGGGGGTTCCTGCCTTCCTCCACCACTACCTCATCCTGAGCTCTATCGGGGTGAAGGCGGTCCAATCTGATTGCAAGGCGCCGACCCATTAGTTGATCTGGGGGTGCTGTGCTGTGGTAGGAGGAATGTGGCAAGGCGGTACTCCCAATCCCCTTGCGTCATGCGGCGAAGGGTGTCCTTGGTGGTCCGCACCATGCGTTCTGCTTGGCCATTGGTGGCAGGGTGGAATGGCGCCGAACGGATGTGGCGGATGGCGTTCTGCGCTCTGAAGGTTTGGAATTCTCCTGACGTAAATGCAGTCCCGTTGTCTGAGACGAGTGTGTCAGGGAGCCTGTGGGTTGCAAACAGCCTGCATAGTACCCGGATGGCTGCGGATGTAGAAGTGGACGGTACCAGTGCGACTTCCAGTCATTTGGTGTAGGAGTCCACCACTATGAAGAATGTTTTCCCCTGAAAGGGGCCAGCGAAGTCCACATGCAGGCGTGACCATGGTGCTCGGGCAGACTCCCAGGACTGGACTGGGGCCCTTGGGGGATCTGGGTGGGATTCTTGGCAGGCCTGGCAGTGTTTGACCCAGGCCTCTATCTCTCCGTCGATCCCCGGGCACCACACATAACTCCTGGCCCGGGCCTTCATTCTTACTACCCCTGGGTGTGTCTTGTGTAGGGCTGTGAGGACCCTTTTGCGGAGGGGCTGGGGAACAACGACCCTGCTTCCCCATAACAGGCATCCCTTGTGGGCTGACAGTTCATGTTTGCGGGTTGTGTAGCCAGCGAATTCTGGCCCAGGGCTGCTGCTGGGCCATCCCCTCCACACCCAGTCCAGGACCCGGGAGATGACCCTGTCTTTCTTGGAATGGTGTGCAACTTCTTGTGCCTGAATGGGGCGGTCAGGAAGCAGCTCCAGGCTCATAACCTCTTGTGCAGGTGCTGGGTCGGGGCCTGTTTCCGGTAGTGGTAGCCTGCTGAGGGCGTCCGCATGGCCCATCGCCTTCCCAAGTCAGTGAATCAGTGCATACTGGTAGCTGGCAAGGAAAATTGACCACCTGAGGACGCAAGGAGACAGCACTTGGGGGTCTGCTTTTTGGGGGCAAACAAGCCAAGCAACGGCTTGTGGTCAGTCACCACGGTGAAGGGCCGCCCGTACAAGAAATCATGGAATTTTTTTACTCCCTTCACAATTGCCAACCCCTCCTTGTCTATTTGTGAGTAGTTCCGCTCGGTTGCGTTGAGTGTCTGGGAAAAGTATGCTACCGGTACCTCTCTTCCATCTGGGAGTTGGTGACCCAGGACAGTGCCAATGCCATAGGGCGAGGCGTCGCATGCTAGCACCACTGGCAGCCTCTCGAAGTGTGCCAAGACCGACTTTGAGACAAGCAAGTCCTTGACTGCCTGGAATGCAGCCTCCTGGCGCTGGCCCCACACCCAAGGGGCCCGCTTGTCCAGGAGTCTGTGTAGGGGCTCCGCTACCGCCGCCTTGTGGGGAAGGAAGGAATGGTAAAAGTTCAATAGTCCCAAGAAGGCCTGAAGTTCAGTCTTGCTCTTGGGCGCTGGGGCATCACAAATGGCCCGTACCTTGTCCCCAGTCGGGTGGACCCCTTCTGCGTCCACCATAAATCCCAGAAAGTCCACCTGAGGCACTCCTAGTAGACATTTTCCCGCTTCACCTTGAGACCCGCCGTCTGGAAACGGTGCAGAACGGTGCGGAGGCGGTCCTCAAACTCCTCTGGTGTGGGCCCGGCAAATAACACATCATTGAAGAAGGGGGTGACGCCAGGAATCCCTTTAAGGAGCGAGTCCATTAGATTCTGGAATATGCCTGGTGCCACACTGACACCGAATTGCAGCCGCTTTACCCTGAACGCTCCTCTGTGCGTCACAATCGTCTGTGCCTCTGCTGTGGCCTCATCTACTGGCAGCTGTTGATATGCTTGGGCCAAGTCCAGCTTGCCAAAAATTTTCGACCCAGCCAGGGTGGCAAGGACATGGCTGACCACTGGCACTGGGTATGCATGGGCCGTGAAGGCCTTATTTATGGTACATTTGTAGTCTGCGCAGATGCGGACCGAACCATTAGGCTTGACAGGTGTGACGATTGGGGTTTCCCAGGGGGCATTAGGCACCGGCTCCAGTACTCTTTGCTCTACGAGCTGGTCCAATTCCTCGTCTATACGGGGTTTCAGGGCGAATGGGACCCGGCGGGCCTTGAGCCTGAGCGGTCGTACTGCGGGGTCAAGCTGTAGAGCAATGGGGGGGGTATACTGTCCCAATTTCCCATCGAAAACTCCTGGAAATTCCTTGCATATGGCGTCCACGTCCACTTGTAAGGTAGTGTGGTTCACCCCGGTGATGCCTAGCCCCAGTGGTACAAACCATGCCAATCCCAGTAAGCTAATGTAGGGGCCCTTGACCACAAGCAAGTCCAGTTGCCGCGTCCGCCCTCGGTATTGCACCCTGAAGGTCCCCACCCCCATTGTGGGGACCTTACGTTTCTGGAAGTCCCGGAGGGTGAATGGGGCCGGCCTGAGTTTGGGACCCCCAGTAGGACACAGTTTCCTTAAGGTCCTTGCCGAGATTATGGATAGATTTGAACCCGTGTCATTGAACCCATAAATTTTCTCTACGTTGGGGTGGGGCAACTGGTATACCTGGAAGTCCGTGAGCTCCGTTGAGTTGCCTTGGTGCGTTGGGCCCTGGGACCTGGGGCTCTTGGATTGGTCATCTGATGCCTGGCGTCGGGTGGGCCGAGCTTGACACACCCGGGCGATGTGTCCCGATTTTCTGCACTGCCTGCACTCTGCGTTGCGGAAACGGCAGGTCCTCCTCTCGTGACTTTCCCCGCAGCTTGCGCAGTTCCCTCCTTCTCGTTGAGGCAGCTGTGGTATGTGGGCTGCTTGAGTGCGCTGCTGTACTCGGTGCACCTCCTCCCTGTCAGATCCTGAGTCGTCGGTGAGGTCTTCGTGGTGGACCCTCGGTTGGGGTGGCAGGCTCGGCCGTGCCTCTTGCGTCGACCTCTTGGCAGCTTCCGTAGCCAGGGCCTCCTCCAGAGCGACCTGGAACGTTCGGTCCTTCTTAGCGTAGAGGCGTCGTTGCAGCTTCTCATCCTCCAGGCCACCGACGAGGCGGTCACGAAGCATGTTCTCCAGCTCTGAGAAGTTGCAGAACCGGGCAGCTTGGCGGAGAGAGGTCACAAACCCAATTATGGTTTCCCCAGGGGCTTGCCGCTTTGCGTAGAAGGCATTTCGACGAGTCACCACTGAGGGCTGTGGCGAAAAGTGCCCCTTCAACTGTTCCATTATTGTTTTGTATGGAACAGTAGCAACATCTTCAGGCGCAAGGAGAGCCCGGGCGATTTCAAACGTCTCCTCTCCGCAGACGCTGAAGAATATTGCCCTCTTATTGGCGTCTTCTTCATCGGTGACCCCTTTGGCTTCTAGGAGGAAGGTGAAACGGGAGGCGTACGCTTCCCAGTCTCCAGATGCTGGGTTGAACGGCGAGAAGCTGCTGTCGGTTGCCATTCTGAGTTCCTTATGTCCCGGAGCTGAAGCCTGGATACACGGTGCGAGGCAGCGGTGCGGCAGGTGGCGGTGCTGCGGTGCGGTGTGTGGCAGTCAGCTCAGCGGGATCCTACCTTTGACGCCAGTGAAATATACTCAGAGTCGCAAAGTGATTTCATGCTCTTTATTCAGCTCATAGTGGTGAGGAGGAATGAATGAAAGTCCCCTCAAAGTATCTGCTTTATATACATTATTTACACAATGGGCTGCACATGATTGGCTAATTCTGGAATTCTACTATAAGAAGAGAAGAAGAAGAGTTTGGATTTGATATCCCGCCTTTCACTCCCCTTCAGGAGTCTCAAAGCGGCTAACATTCTCCTTTAGCCAATCAGGTTGTGGATTCACTTATATCTGGAGCGTGATTGGGTGGTTCCTGCCAACCAATCATACTGCTGCATTGTTCTAGAACCAATCAGACTGCTGCATTCTGAATCCTATTGTTCTAGGACCAATCAGACTGCTGCAATTTGGATCCTATTGTTCTAGGACCAATCAGACTGCTGCAATTTGGATCCTATTGTTCTAGGACCAATCAGACTGCTGCAGTTTGGATCCTATTCAACTCAGTACATAACACCTTGGCTTTGGTGCTAAATTGGTGATTGCCATTTGTTCCAATTTAGCACCAAAGAGAGGGTTTCCTGGGGGAAAGCAGCATGGCATATAGGAATGTGAATGAGCCCTGAGTTTCCCCCAGGGCCATGGGCCATTCCATCTTTCATAGTCTTCTCACCTTGCTTCCCTTGTTGACTCCATTTCTGGTGCATTGTTTGATGAGCAGCTCAGAGGAATTGAATCAGACATAATTTTAATTTCTGTCTCTCTGTCTCGCAACTCGGCACAGCTCTTTTCTATGCTTCTCCTCCTCTTCTTCACTGCCTCAGCGCCTCGCTCGCCCCCCCCCCCCCAGAACACAGAGCCCTCAGCAGAAAAGCACTGTGGGCTCTTCTGCTGTGGGCAGCTCTGCACGAGTTCAGGGCGAGCATTGATCAAGGAAGCGAGCCAGAAGAAGCTCTCTGGCTCGCGCCTTGGTTTAAATAGCCCCCTCCCCCCACCACGGATTGGCTGGCTGGAACTTTGACGTGTCCAGGACCTCCAGTGCTGCTCGCTGCCATGGCGTCCACCATGTTGCCTCGCCAGAAGTCCCCAGGCATAAATCTGGGGACATTAATTAAAAACCGGGGACAGATTTTGCCCGGGGACAGATTGGTGAATCCAGGGACTGTCCCTGGGAACCGGGGATGTCTGGTAGCCCTATGTTAAGAACATCTGAAGAGTCTGATGAAACAGGCCAACGATGGCACATCTAGTCCTGCATCCTGTTCTCACTGTGGCCAACAAGATGCATGTAGGAAACAGGCAAGCAGAGCCTGAGCACAAGAGCAACTCTGTCCTCCTGTGGCAACTGTCATAATGGACGGCCTGGTGAGGCTGTTGGCCCAGTGCACGGCAGCTGTGCAAAAGGGCATATTCTGCTCATCCAAATTAAACCATCAGAGTCGTCACCAACAGAAGTGGAATTTTTGTTGATCCTGTCATCCATGAGGCTTGTGCCATGTATGCAAGACCTCAGCTTGACTGCACAAGTGGTAAAAACCATTTAAGAAGGAACCCAACGGCTGGCTATTTGAGTCAAAAACTCCAGACAGGGTACAAGGAAGGATCTGAATATACAGGATGGGGGAATTGGGTTCAATAAGCATTTAATAAGCATTTAATAATAAGTGCTCTGGTCCATGGAGTCATGAAGAGTTGGACACGACTAAATAACAACAAGCCTTTTCAAAGACTGGTCCATGGAGTCACGAAGAGTCGGACACAACTAAATAACAACAAGCATTTTCAAAGACTGTGGTTGGGTGAAGGGATGCTGGGACAAATGGGTAGCAGGTGGTGGTTAGGGAGAGGATGAAACAGTCAAGATGACATATATTTGTGTGTGTGTGTTCTGGGGGAAAGCTCTCAAAGACTCCTTGTCCTGCAATGTATTACACATATTGTTGAACAGATCTAAAAGAGGGGAGGGTAAAAGAGAGGAGAGGCAAGGGAAGGGGGACTAGTTACCATTCTAACCCCCCCCCCTTTTTTATGGCTGCATCATATTAATGATTGTGAGCATGGAATCTGAGGATGATAGTTATTCTGGTGATAAACCATGGAGAGTAAGTTTGAGGTTGTGTACTATTGAAGAATATATCATGCTAGGGGGGGAGGAAAACATGGCAAAGACCCACGGATATTTTAGATGATAGAAAACCCTGGTAATGTCATCCAGATGTTACATTCATCCCATTGTGGGTGTAGACAGGATGTGCTTCCTTGGGCTTATAGCCTGAAGCTGCTAAGTAATTGTGGGTGTGGGCATCATAAAATCCTCAAGAACTTAGCCGAGATACACAATATATGAACTTCTCAGCATCTGACAGCACCAGTGGAACTAAAGTGATGTAATGCGGCTGTTTGCCCTTGGCACATTTTGGAACAGGGTGCAAATCAAGCATCCAAGATAATGTGTTGTGTAGGCAGTAAAAATATTGTTAGATTTTCTAACATTTTCCTTTCCCGTATAAAATAATTAAGCATATTTTCCAGATACTTTTGAAGCATTCAGACTACAAAACCCATGTTGCTGTGTGCAGCCTGTAGCAAAATATGAATGTGCAAGTATTTATGCAGCCTTGAGGCTACAGTATTATTAATATTACCCATCCTGGGGCAACCCAGTCAGATAGGCGAACTACTACTACTACTACTAGAATCGTAGAATTGTAGAGTTGGAAGGGACGAGGATCATGTAGTTCAACCTCCTGCAGTACTGCAATGTCAGCTAAAGTATCCATAACAGATGCCCATCCAACCTCTGCTTATAAACCTCCAATGAAGGAGACCCCAACCACCTTCCAAGGAAGTGTGTCCCAGAGTCAAACAGCTCTTACCGTCAGAAAGTTCTTCCTGGTGCTTAGAATCTTCTTGTAACTTGAAGCCATTTGTTCAGGTCCTTCCTTCTGGAGCCAGAGAAAACAAGCTTGCTCCATCTTCTATGAGATAGTCCAGATATTTGAAGATGGCTATCAATTCTCCTCTCAGTTTCTTCTTATCCATACTAAACATACCCAACTCCCTCAACAACAACTCCTCATAAGGCTTGCTTTCCAGACCCTTGATAATCTTGACTGCCCTCCTATGCACACATTCCATCTTGCCAATATCCTCCTTAAATGAGGGAGCCCAGACCAAGGCAAAAGAGAGCAGCAATATGACTTCCGTTGATTGGGACATTATTGATGAAGCCTAGAATAGCATTAGCTTTCTTTGCTGCTGCATCAGGTCCTAGGGCAGGTTACAACAATTAAAAAATTTAAACAGTTCATGCATTGCATGTTTCACTACAAACAGAGAGGCTTACCTGATGTAAGCAAGTGTTATTATTGGAAGAATGAGAGCACAGGTGATATAAAATATCTCTCAGATCAGCCATAGCCAGCCTCTGTAAATCCTTTGATCCACTCTCTTCCCTGGCAACCACGCTGCAACCAGTCTGAACCAGGACTCAACACTGTGATCTGTAAACAAGTTTGGACTAGAGGTGGTTTTCGTAGTGTTGCAGGGTTTGTTTTGTTTCTAAAGTACTGGCTGCACGAACTGAACTAGAAAATATATTACGTTCTGATGGACCTAGAAATAAACTGTTTCCAGCAACATTTTGACGTGGAATGAGAGGGCAATGTTTTAATATGCCTTTGCTGCAGGATTGCATTAATATTGCTGCATGCCCTCCCACCCCCTTTTGAGTGCTAAGAGACTCCAGGGGTGCTGTACTATGACCTATGGTTCCATTTCCTTGGAATGAAAGTGAATGGAGATCGTGAGGTCATTAGTATTTGTGGTTTTATTTACATACGTATAAAACCTGAGCATAAAAGGAAGGGCTCACATCATTAACACTCAAACAGATCTTTCTTCCCCATTTGGTTTCCATGGAAGCCCCAAGCCACAGCTTTGGGTCCAGCCCAGAGCAAGAGGAGCCTCTGTATTTCCAGTTTCCAGCAGTAGTCCCAAATTCTCTCACACACTCCTTAGCTTATTGTTCTCCATCCTAGGCTGATGTAGGTGAGGTAGGTAAAGGCCCACCCATTTGTTTCTCTTTGGACAGGTAGACATTGGCAGTACTTAATTGGCCAGCCCAGGCCAGCACCTTAACGAACGCAGTGATCTGGCTGGTTCAACAGGTTTCCTGTTATACTGTCTACCCTCATAGGTACAGAATCACAGGGTTGGAAGGGGCCCCATGGGCATTGTCTAGACTGACCCTCTTCCCAAACCTACAACAATATTACTGCTTTTTTATCATAATTTTTATTGAGTTTTCCATATTTCATTTCAGTTCAATACACATATTCACAACTTCTATTATTTGCTCAAAAGGAGCACTGACTTCCTCCCTCTTTCTGACATCCGTATGACATTAACATATCTATCGCATTTCCATAATCACTTCTATATCATGTATTAACATTAAGAAATCACACTCTCAACAATATTATTGCTTTTTAATAAATTTGTATTGAAATTTCTTAAATAAGAAATACATAACAAACACAACATACAAAACAAAACTTTACTGTGAACTTAGTATCAGAACTACTAGTTGATGCACCAAACTAATAAACAAACCAGAGGGCACAATGATATGGAGACACAGCAACCTGGAACATTAAATTCCAAATCTAATTTGTAGATTTTTACATTAAAGGTCAGAAATGTTTAAGTATTATACTAGTCCTTAACAGACGAGGAACATCTGGAAGGACGATTCTTCGCTGTTGACGCAAATCAAATTCAATAGACGGAGGCCAATAGTCTTTAAAGAATTTGTTTGGCTCTTGCTATGATTAATACAACAATGCTTCTTAATGCTATATTTTCTACATGTGTAGAAGGAGCAGGGCAGGGTAAGATGCCCTTGGAAGGTAATAGAGCAAATAATACAAGAGTTCTTGGGATCCAGGCTCAATTCTGCGTACATCCCTGAGTCATAGCCATTCTCTTGTTTGCAAATGAGAACTTTGCAATGTGATCAAATATTTCATGGTTTGCTGCTAAACATCTTCTGCTGCCATTGTATGGCCTCTAGGCAGCAAAGCCAGGCCGCGGTGACCTTCCATCCTTAAGACACTTATATCTTATTGATTTCAGTCTCCTATTTAAGCCATCACCGCAAGGCACCCTTCAATGTACGGAACATGGTTTCCAAAGCAATAGGGAGCGTGGGGGGGGTGTGCCCTCCCCGCTCCCATGTAAGACTGTTTTCTTCAAATGAACATTTCTCTGCCTGCAAGCGTTGCACACCTGCCCCATCTCCCGCTCTCTTAGCTTCTTTTCTTTTCTATTTTTGACTGAAGTAATAGAGATGTGGCTGCCCTGACATTTTGACAACAGCGTCTTTTTGATTGGTTTTGATTTAGCTTCTTTATGCTTCATTCCCCATCTGCGGAACTCAGTGAAGTGCCCTTCTGAGGACGGACTATTATTTTATCTGTTCTGAATCTCCCAACATTCAGCTTCATTGGATGTCCAAAAGTTCCAGTGTTATGAAATGGGGGGGGGGGGACCAGCACCATTTCTCTATCCACTTTCTCCATGCCCTGCATAATTGTAAAAACTTCCATAATGTTGCCTCTTACTTGCCTTTTCTCTAAACTAAAAAGTCCCAAAGGCTGCAACTTTTCATCACAGGGCAAGAGCTCCACTCCTTGATAATTTTGGTAGCTCTTTTCTAAACCTCTTCCATCTCTACGACAGCCTTTTTGATGCAAGGCAACTAGGACCATACACAGTTTTCAAATGCCTTCACAGCATTGATTTGTATAATAGCATTGTGATATTAGTAGTTCGATTTGCAGTTCCTTTTCCAATGACCCCTGGCATGGAATCTTTTTTTAAAAAATAACCATCTACCAGTAATTTGGTGGCCATCATTGTCTCCTGTGGAACCAAGTTCCACAGTCTTAACTCGCCTTTTCAGTCTGCCTTTTGATACTTGAGGTGTATATTCTTAGGATCCACCTTACTTTTGTGGTGGGGAGTTGTTATAAAACTGTTCTTAATATTGTGTTTTAATGTTGTAACCTACCCTGAAACCTTAGGGTGAAGGGTGGATAAATAAAAACAACAACCACAACTAGAGTAACTCCATGCTGCATGAAAGGTGGGGGTTTTTTTTTGGTTTTTTTGGTATCTGTCCTGAATCTGCCAACTTTAAACCTTAATGGAGGCCCACAAATTCTAATGTTATGAGAGAGGGAGGCAAATTTTCCTCTGTTGACTTTCTCCATGCCATGCATAATTTTGTAAACTTCTATCCTTTCACCTCTGAAATTCCCTCTGCTCTTTGGCCAGCCACTAGTCCTGTGAGTTGAGCAAACAAATGGCCAATGTCTGGACCTGAGACCAAGATGTGGATAAACGGACAAAGATGACCCCACTTAGAAAGCCCAGCCTATGGTCCAGTCCCCAGAAAATGTGGTTTACCTTCCTCTCTCAAAGCAGAGTTATGTGGAACGGAAAGAGCTGAAAATAGTATGCCTGCCATTCACCTTTTGTGCTAAATTGACTCTCCCCTGGGGATGCTACCAGATTTGATGTCCGCTTGGAAGAAGTCAGTTTTTCCTAAAAGGGGAGGCAGGAACAGTTTTGCAGTGACTGATCCAGGCAAAGCATAGCACGCAAACTGAGTTGGTGG
Source organism: Podarcis tiliguerta (assembly GCF_965153285.1). Lineage (NCBI taxonomy): Eukaryota > Metazoa > Chordata > Lepidosauria > Squamata > Lacertidae > Podarcis > Podarcis tiliguerta. The sequence goes on from NC_139553.1 coordinate 20,665,106, forward strand.
CCAGGGTTTCCTGGCAGGCTACTTTGTGACTGAAGGGCCCTTCCTTTTGGAGCAGTGACTGTCCTCTGAAGTATTTACAAACAGTACAGAAGGCAAAGGAACTGTTAATATGCTCTTTGTATCCCTGATTCATTGTGGCTCCTGTGCTGGGATTAGGTATAATAGCCACCTTTGAGGATCCTGGTAGTGTCACACAGTCATGCGTTTCCTATTTGTTTCCTTCTTTTGACAGCAGTCAGAGATTTATTTATTTTTTAAATTATGGGTGGTATCAACAATATCTGGACATTTTCCGGGGTCAAAATTTGGGAGGGTGTCACCCACCCTTTCAAAAATGACAAAACGTCTACATGAAAGAAGCACTGTTTGTTTGTTTGTTTGTTGAGTTTGTACCCGGTTCTTCAGCCAAAAAAGCTCCCAGAGTGGTTCACAAACAATCAAAACAAGACAAATATGTTCCCAGAAGCTTTACCATATTTTTTAAAAATGACACACAAGGGCAAAGACACAGGGAGGGAAGAGGAAAAACAAAAACCCAGGTAGATTTCTAAACAGTTGTTCTTAGAATGACCAGCAGGTGATTGGTGCCTGGTGGAGCAGGGCCTTTGGCAAAGGTGATGGAGGTAGCTTCCTGCTTCCCACCTCTCCCGCTGAGGTCTCATCCACAGTTCCTCTTGTTCTGCTGCTTTCCCCCAGGGAAAACCACTCATTAGCACTCAGTTGGAGCAAACAGCAATTGGGTTTTCCAGAGACTGAGGTTTGCTCCGATTTAGAGCTAAAAAGTGGGTTTTCCCTGGGAAAAAAGAGAGACAAGGGGAAGTGTGGATAAGCCCCCAGGCAGCCTGAGGGAATGGCTTTCCCCCAAGGGCCATTTGAGGGGAGAGGAAGCCTGGTGGGGTTGGCCTGCCACAGTAGAGCCGATGGAGGGAGCCCTGCTTCGCAGTTCTCCCGCTGCTGGAATGTAAATGTTAAATGAAAATGTATTTTTACCTCTTGGCAACCTTAGGCTTGGCCAGGCAGTATGGTGTAGTGGGAGTAGGTCCAGGAAGATGTAGGTTCCCTCAGCCATGAAACTCTTTTAGGTAACGTTGTGTCAGCTGTTCTCAGACAGCCTACCTCACAGGGTTGTTGTGACGAAAAAATGAAGTGGGGGGGGGGACCATGTTTGCTGCCTGTACCTCCTTGGAATAAGGGCAGGATATAAATGTAGTAAAACAAAAACGAGTCAAAATCAGCCTAGCAAATTGTGAAAGCGTGGAGCTGTGCCAAGAGAGGGAAGGGGGGGGTAGTGGAATCAAACCAGCACAAACTGGCCCCTCCTCCTTGCTCACTTCACTGCAGCTGCCTGCCACCAAGTGGATATCTTTATTTTTCTCCAGGTGCTTCCACTAAACAGCCTTTCAGCTTTCTGAAATTTAATTGGATTCAAGTGATAGGAAAGGAGATTCTGACTAAAAATCAGGAGGATCTTCAGGAATCAGGAAGACTGTTTGACAGTGGAACGGACAACAAACCAACAAAGAAAAGGATTAACAAACCGTCGAAAAGCCATTGAAAACTCATCTTTCTGGTACGTAAGTGCAACCACACAACATGCACTTTCTACACACATAAAGCCGAGAGAATTCTCACCCACCCACAACATCTTGTTTTGAGTTGCTGCCTTTCCTTTCACAAGCGCCATCATTCCTTTTGCTCTCAAATTATTATTTTCTCTTCGCTACAAGGGCTGAAATCCACGCAGGCATCCCCACCCCCTCCTCTCACCACACACTCCTCCCTCGCTTCTCTCGGCAGAACACGCCGGGCCATTTCCAGTTATTGTCCATGCAGCCGCCAGAACCACCCGAAACACCCTCTTATTTGCTGCAACAAAATGCTCAGCTTCATTTCATCCGTTTGTTTATTTTGAAGCTCTTTTCCATTTAAAATGCATAAAACCATACAGTAAAACCATATTTAAAAGGTTAAAACCAGGCATCAGTTATGGAAAGACGCATTCATAATTGCCTGCACAGGCCAGACAAAATAGAAAAATCTTCAGCAGGCGTTTAAAAGTTGGCACAGAAGGCACCTGTTGAAGCTTTTGCATGGTAGCTGCAGGAGCTGCATCGAGGAACAGAGCCTGAGGCAGAGGAATGCCTGAAGCGCTTGGCTCCCTTTGACTCTCAGCCAGTTCCAACAATCTCCTGTTGAATAATGCCTTGCTCTGCTGACAACACCCCTCCTCTCCCCATGTTTTGAAGAGCACATGGCCAATAGGGATAGCAGATAAATTCAGTTTGGGTCACACTTTTATGAAACCTTACCTAACTTTGGTTTCATATTTATATCTTGCCAGTTTCTCAGTTCTGTGGCTTACACAGATAAAACAGAACAAGCCAGAAACATTGAGACAACCGTCATTAAATGCTATTAAACACTAATAGAATTAAAACAGTATTTTTAAAAATCCATTAAAAACACAGACAATAACTAAAAAAACAAAAACAAACCGAAAACGAGCCCTTTCATTAGAATCAGTCAGTTTCCAAAGGCTTGTTTGGAAAGTCTTCACCTGCTGGTGGAAGGACAGCAAGGAGGGAACCAGTCTGGCTTCTTTAGGGAGGGAGCTCCAGAGTCTGGGAGCAGCCACCACCAAGAAGGCCCCGTCTTGCATCCCCAGCAAGCGTGAGGGTGCTGGGACCGAAAGAATAACCTCCTCAGCATCTGGGCAGGTTCGTTTGAGGGAATGCGATATTTCAGAGAGCCTGGGCTTAAGCAATATAGGATTTTACATCTGTGACTATATTTAGGAGTGGTGGCTCTGGCGCCCTTGTTACATTTGAGCCTGTGTGCAAATGAGCACATCCCCTGGTACACATCATCAGTGCTGGTTGTTCACAGTACAGTGCAATGAATTTGTGGTATTCTTTATTGCAGTTTCACAGCTCTCCCCTCCCCCCCACTCCCAGCTGCTCACATCAGCATGGCTTCAATTTTATTTTGTTTGTATACTCTGGGCAGGAGGCATTGATGTGGGATGTCTTTACCAATGCAAAGGTGTTTCACATCTTAGCTTAGGAATGGCTTTGTATGCTGCTGCTTTGAGAAACAATGCGTCAGACAGTAGTATCTTACAACGAAGTAGTGGATAGGATTTGGATAGTGCTATGTGAACACAGGTTAAAATCCTAGCGCTGGAGAACGAATGAGTGCACAGTAGGTGGTATTGTGAAAACTGCCCCAGGTTCAAATCCTCAGGGTAGCTATGGGGATAAAAAGGGCAAGAGGGTGAACCATCTATGCTGCCTTCAGCTTCTTGAAGGAAGTTAGTATATATGTGTAATTAAAAAACAGCAACAGTACATTTGGCTTTAGACATAGGGCTGATCCATACTTTTGTTGTGCTGCCAATTCTAGACGCTGGTCTGTGATGTGGAGGCATGGATCTGAGTAGTTATTTAATTGACATTTGTTCCGATTCTGGAGTAAACAGTGGGTTTTCCCGGGGAAAGCAGTGGGACAAAAGAAAAACCTCTTGGACCTGTGTAGATGAGCCCATTCTTGCAGGACAAGGCATCAGATTTCCCATACCCCAACCCATATACAGTATTACAGTTACACTGCCTGCAGCAGACTTTCCTCTGCCTACATCAAGCTGTCAGATAGGTTTTTTTAAAGGGCAGCATCCTCTTTCTTTCTGCCCATGTGTTGCTGGTTAACATTTGACATGCCAAAGAACATCTTCTGAGCACATGCTTTTTTCCCGCTGCAGAAAGGAAGAGTTGGTTTCAATTAGAGGAGTGAAAGGGAAATGTTGTTATGATGGCATCAGCCTCCACTTGTCAGCATTATAGTCAATGGGACAAAAGCGCATGGTTTCTGTTTTGTTCTGTTCTATGAAATACATTTATCGTAATGTCTGAAGGCACTGAGCTTTTTATCTTTAAAAGACCAACCCTGTAATAAGCACGCATTGGAGAGGATGCTTGCAGAAATGATATTGAGGTCGTGGAAGCCACAGTTTCTTGCACACCCAGAGGAGGAGGAGGGGCTAAGATACACTCCTGAAGAAAGAGCAGGTGGGCTCAGTGAGGAGGAAGCAATCCATGTATTGTTTAAACCAGACCACAACTCCCATCAGCATACAGCTGTGCTGGTTGGAGCTAACGGGACATGCATACAGTTCAACTTTTTCAGATCAAAGCTGGGACACGCGTCTTCCAGAACATGCTCCCAGGCAAGTCATGTGATTCGCATTGCAATATTGTCCTGGGGGGGGGGGGCAAGCATTTTTCAGGGTAAGATCATGGTACGTGAGATCGCAGCACCCAAAATGGCCACAGTGACCTCTTGTAAAAAAAAAGGGACGTCCCGTTTCCCCCCGGGGCACTTGGCAGGTACGGACTCGTAGCGCAAAACAACTGGAGGGCACCAGGTCAGTGGAGCCTGGTTTAAATATATACTAGGGGGAAGAGAGCCAATTGTGCTGTAGCAATTAAAGTGTCAGACTAACCTGGGAGAGACCAGGATGCAAATCCACACTTAGCCATGAAGCTCATTGACTGACCCTGGTCCATGAAGATGCTTCTCGGTCTCCTCCTACCTTACATGGGCGTTGTAGGAATTAATTGAGGAGGGGAAGAATGCCACCTTGAGCAACTTGGTAGAAAAGCTGGCATAGAAATGCAATGAATGGATGAATTAGTAAGTAAACTATCTATAGTGTTGTTAAACAAAATCACTCTGAAGAAGAAAGTTGCACATCTTTCCCCAGCTTTGGTCCAAACAGAGCTTTAGCAAGAACCTCCCATATCCCTTGACTCAGAGGGGGTGGCATTTGAAAACCCCTGTAAATTCTCGTTCCTGAGTCACGATCTCAGAGCACGCAGCGACTTCAAAGTATGTGACAAATCCATGTGCTGAGCCAGGGACAGCAAGAGCGGCTTTGCTCACACTTGGAGAAAAAAACCCCAATTCAGCACTGGGGAGGCAGAAGCTCTCGTTCTCTGATGTAGGTCAAAGTGTGGACATGTGGCCTTAACAGAGCAGCAGCAGCAGCAGTAGTGACAGGGATTCCACGACCCTCTTTCCTTCCCTCTTTCCTAGGCCTTTTCCTTTATGCGTCGCATGACGGAAACAGTGATAGTGTACACAATATCATGGGGAGAAGGGCTCAGGAAATGTCCTTACTTTAAAGGTATGCAGCATGGTGACAAACCCGCTTTCTTCACTCCCAGGAATCATCGGGCTGGGTTTCCTGAGTCTCTGGAATTCAACATCCTGCTTGCTATGCCTATGTTGGAATCCCCCCCTCCTCCCCCAGCCAGGAAAACAATTGGGAGAATATGTCCCAAAGGCCTAAGAATCTGACCACTGGGTGAATTGGTGTATTTGTGTGTGTCTAAACAATGCGGGTGGTGCTGTGGGTAAAAGCCTCAGCGCCTAGGGCTTGCCGATCGAAAGGTCGGCAGTTCAAATCCCCGTGGCGGGGTGCACTCCCGTTGTTCAGTCCCAGCGCCTGCCAACCTAGCAGTTCGAAAGCACTCCCGGGGGCAAGTAGATAAATGGGGACCGCTTACTAGTGGGAAGGTAAACAGCGTTTCCATGTGCGGCTCTGGCTCGCCAGAGCAGCGATGTCACACTGGCCACGTGACCCGGAAGTGTCTCCGGACACCGCTGGCCCCCGGCCTCTTAAGTGAGATGGGCGCACAACCCTAGAGTCTGTCAAGACTGTTCCGTACGGGCAGGGGTACCTTTACCTTTAAACAATGCTTTAAAGGTGTTTCAAATGGTTACTGGAAGTGCCAAGAACATGAAGGGACATTTTATCATGCTTGGTGGACATGAAAAAAGGCTTTAAAATATTGGTTACAAATACATATGTTGATACAGCAGATTTTAAAGGCTAATATGCAACTGAAGGCAGAACTTTGTTTGTTTTTAAGGGTTAATGGATATATAACCGGAAAACAAAACTATGGAAGATTGTGCCAATATATTATTTTAGTGGCAAGATTGAATGCATCTTTTCCATGTAAGATGGAAAAATACAGCCCTGTCTGCTATGGAGGAATCACTGATAAAATCATTGGACTTGGTTGAGATGGCAAAGTTAATGCCTTTAATTAGAGAAAAATCATTATTGACATTTATTAAAGATTGGAAACTTCTTATGGACTTTTATGGACAGAGAAAATGAACTTGAAATATCTAGATTTGAAGATTGAAAAAATATTGGCTTATAGAAAATAGATGGTTGTTAATTAGTGGCATAGGAGCAATCTCCTGGGGCTGTGGGGGCTTTGCCCCCCAATAAAATATTTGCAGAACCCCCCCCCCCCCAATTTGATGGGCATTCCCATTCAAATTGTGTGTGTGCACCACGTCATGCGATCAATTATGTGGGCTGGGGCTTACCTCCCCCCTCCCCATTTTATTCAAGTTGGCCCCCCTGATGAGTGGATACTATGTTTAGCTAAAGGACAGAGAACCTTTTCCATTCTCTTTTTTTCTTTCTCCTCCTCCTTTTTCCTTCTTTTTTGCTCCTGTTCTTTTTTATATTAGATATTTTAAGTATTTCTTTCTTCTGGTGTATTATAGAGAGATACTTTGTATTGTGTAATGACTTTTGGATATCTTTGGATAAGTATAAATAAAATTGAAATATACTCAGAGTCGCAAAGTGATTTCATGTTCTTTATTCAGCTCATCGTGGTGAGGAGGAATGAATGAATGTCCCCTCAAAGTATCTGTCTTGTTGTTGTTGTTTAGTCGTTCAGTCGTGTCCGACTCTTCGTGACCCCATGGACCAGAGCACGCCAGGCACTTCTGTCTTCCACTGCCACCCGCAGTTTGGTCAGATTCATGTTTGTAGCTTTGAGAACACTGTCTAACCATCTCGTCCTCTGTCGTCCTCTTCTCCTTGTGCCCTCCATCTTTCCCAACATCAGGGTCTTTTCCAGTGAGTCTTCTCTTCTCATGAGGTGGCCAAAGTATTGGAGCCTCAGCTTCACGATCTGTCCTTCCAGTGAGCACTCAGGGCTGATTTCCTTAAGAATGGATGCGTTTGATCTTCTTGCAGTCCATGGGACTCTCAAGAGTCTCCTCCAGCACCATAATTCAAAAGCGTCAATTCTTCGGCGATCAGCCTTCTTTATGGTCCAGCTCTCACTTCCATACATCACTACTGGGAAAACCATAGCTTTTACTATACGGACCTTTGTTGGCAAGGTGATGTCTCTACTTTTTAAAATGCTATCTAGGTTTGCCATTGCTTTCCTCCCAAGAAGCAGGCGTCTCTTAATTTCGTGGCTGCTGTCACCATCTGCAGTGATCATGGAGCCCAAGAAAGTAAAATCTCTCACTGCCTCCATTTCCTCCCCTTCTATTTGCCAGGAGGTGATGGGACCAGTGGCCATGATCTTCGTTTTTTTGATGTTGAGCTTCAGACCATATTTTGTGCTCTCCTCTTTCACCCTCAATAAAAGGTTTTTTAATTCCTCCTCACTTTCTGCCATCAAGGTTGTGTCATCTGCATATCTGAGGTTGTTGGTATTTCTTCCAGCAATCTTAATTCCGGCTAGGGATTCATCCAGCCCAGCCTTTCGCATGATGAATTCTGCATATAAGTTAAATAAGCAGGGAGACAAAATACAGCCTTGTCGTACTCCTTTCCCAATTTTGAACCAATCAGTTGTTCCATATCCAGTTCTAACTGTAGTTTCTTGTCCCACATAGAGATTTCTCAGGAGACAGATGAGGTGATCAGGCACTCCCATTTCTTTAAGAACTTGCCATAGTTTGCTGTGATCGACACAGTCAAAGGCTTTTGCATAGTCAATGAAGCAGAAGTAGATGTCTTTCTGGAACTCTCTAGCTTTCTCCATAATCCAGCGCGTGTTTGCAATTTGGTCTCTGGTTCCCCTGCCTCTTCTAAATCCAGCTTGCACTTCTGGGAGTTCTCGGTCCACATACTGCTTGAGCCTTCCTTGAAGAATTTTAAGCATAACCTTGCTAGCATGTGAAATGAGTGCAATTGTGCGGTAGTTGGAGCATTCTTTAGCACTGCCCTTCTTTGGGATTGGGATGTAGACTGACCTTCTCCAATCTTCTGGCCACTGCTGAGTTTTCCAAACTTGCTGGCATATTGAGTGTAGCACCTTAACAGCATCATCTTTTAAAATTTTAAATAGTTCAGCTGGAATACCATCACTTCCACTGGCCTTGTTATTTGCAATGCTTTCTAAGGCCCATTTGACTTCACTCTCCAGGATGTCTGGCTCAAGGTCAGCAACCACACTACCTGGGGTGTACGAGACATCCATATCTTTCTGGTATAGTTCCTCTGTGTATTCTTGCCACCTCTTCTTGATGTCTTCTGCTTCTGTTAGGTCCTTACCACTTTTGTCCTTTATTATGGTAATCTTTGAACGAAATGTTCCTTTCATATCTCCAATTTTCTTGAACAGATCTCTGGTTCTTCCCATTCTGTTGTTTTCCTCTATTTCTTTGCATTGCTCATTTAAGAAGGCCTTCTTGTCTCTCCTTGCTATTTTTTGGAATTCTGCATTCAATTTCCTGTATCTTTCTCTATCACCCTCGCATTTTGCTTGCCTTCTCTCCTCCGCTATTTGTAAGGCCTCATTGGACAGCCACTTTGCTTTCTTGCATTTCCTTTTCATTGGGATGGTTTTCGTTGCTGCCTCCTGTATAATGTTTCGAGCCTCCATCCATAGTTCTTCAGGCACTCTGTCCAGCAATTCTAAATCCTTAAACCTGTTCCTCACTTCCACTGTGTATTCATAAGGGATTTGGTTTAGATTGTATCTTACCGGCCCAGTGGTTTTTCCTACTTTCTTCAGTTTAAGCTTGAATTTTGCTATAAGAAGCTGATGATCTGAGCCACAGTCAGCTCCAGGTCTTGTTTTTGCTGACTGTATAGAGCTTCTCCATCTTTGGCTGCAGAGAATATAATCAATCTGATTTCGATGCTGCCCATCTGGTGATGTCCATGTGTAGAGTCGTCTCTTGTGTTGTTGGAAAAGAGTGTTTGTGATGACCAGCTTGTTCTCTTGACAGAACTCTATTAGCCTTTGCCCTGCTTCGTTTTGAATTCCAAGACCAAATTTGCCAGTTGTTCCTTTTATCTCTTGATTCCCTACTTTAGCATTCCAATCCCCTATAATGAGAAGAACATCCTTCTTTGGTGTCACTTCTATAAGGTGTTGTAAGTCTTCATAGAATTGGTCAATTTCAGTTTCTTCAGCACCAGTAGTTGGTGCATAAACTTGGATTACTGTGATGTTAAAAGGTCTGCCTTGGATTCGTATCGAGATCATTCTATCATTTTTGAGATTGCATCCCAGTACAGCTTTCGCCACTCTTTTGTTGACTATGAGGGCCACTCCATTTCTTTTACGGGTTTCTTGCCCACAGTAGTAGATATGATAGTCATCCGAACTGAATTCGCCCATTCCCGTCCATTTTAGTTCACTGATGCCCAGGATGTCAATGTTTAATCTTGCCATCTCATTTTTGACCACATCCAACTTACCCAGGTTCATGGTTCTTACATTCCAGGTTCCTATGCAATATTTTTCTTTACAGCATTGGACTTTCCTTTCGCTTCCATGCATATCCGCAACTGAGCGTCCTTTCGGCTTTGGCCCAGCCGCTTCATCAGCTCTGGATCTACTTGTACTTGTCCTCCGCTCTTCCCCAGTAGCATGTTGGACGCCTTCCGATATACATTATTTACACAATGGGTTGCACATGATTGGCTAATTCTGGAATTCTACTGTAAGCCAATCAGGTTGTGGATTCACTTATATCTGGAGCATGATTGGGTGGTTCCTGCCCACCAATCATACTGCTGCATTGTTCTAGGCCCAATCAGACTGCTGCATTCTGAATCCTATTGTTCTAGGACCAATCAGACTGCTGCATTTTGGATCCTATTGTTCTAGGACCAATCAGACTGCTGCAGTTTGGATCCTATTCAACTCAGTACATAACAAAAATATTTTTAAAGAGAAAGGAAATAGGGCTGGGAAGATAGGAGGGACATGTTCTCAGGGCCCCTCGAGTGCAGACGGGCCTCCTGGTCAGCTGATGATGGCAGATGAGCATCTCTCTCTCTCTCTCTCTCTCTGTGTGTGTGTGTGTGTGTCTGTCTCTCTCTGGGCTACCTTATACCAACCAAATCAAAATACTAGCCCCGCTAGCTCAGCATTGTCTGCACACTGACTGACAGCAGCTCTTCGGGGTTTCAGACAGGGGATATTTCCAGTGGTGGTTCCCCATGTGTGAAATACCATTTTATAGTAACGTGTGCCCACCACTGCAGACCCTCCACGTGTCCCTATTTTCCAGAGACATCCCTGATTTAGAGAAGCTGTCCCAGTTTCTGATTTGATCCTGAAATGTCCCGTTTTTCCTTAGGACATCCCTATTTTCACTGGAGAAATGTTGGAGGGTATGGAGTTTTTCAACTCCCAGGCTGTCTGAAGGCAATTCTGAATAGGGTAGTTTTTTTAAAAAAATGTTAATGTTTTATTATGTTTTTATATATGTTGGAAGCTGCCCAGATTGGCAGTAAAATTATCATTAGGGAATGTGAGGTCCCTATTTTCATCGGAGAAAGGTTGGAGGGTATGTTGTTAATTTTCAGGAGGAATTTGGTGGCTGAGAAAAGCTGTTTCTTGGCAACCACAAGATCCTTGCGTGGAAGAATAATAATAATGATAAAAACTTTTAAAGAGCCTTTTCAAATGTAATTGCTTTAAGATATTTTCAGCTGCACTTGTCTTTAGCTAAATTGTGTATCTGTTTGCAGCCCTGCACTCCTTCAGGAGGAAGGGCAGGATAGGAATAAAAAACAGACAGATTCTCATCCCTACCTGGAGATGCTGGGGATTGAACCTGGGACCTTCTGCATGTAACCCACTTAGTACCACTTGAACAAAAATGGACATGAGCTAAAATGGTGCCTCCATCCCAATCAGTGGCACTGGCCATACTGAGTCTAAGTAAGGGCATAATTTGGCCGAAATGTTGATATTTCCTGGATCAGAAGCTATAGTAAGCAGCATTCCTCAAATGCAGAATCAAAATCCTTTCCAAAGCTTGTTTTTCTTGGCCCAAGTGATTTAAACCTTCCAAACCACATAGAAACTCCTCCCTTGGCCTACTTGTAAAAAATAATTATCAACAATATATGAGCATAATGTAACTGCTGTTAAAAATAAACCCAAACAGTAGAATGTCAGCAGAGAAAACTTCTCTGTGACAAGAGTTTTCCTCTTCCCATTGCAATATAGGTTAGGAGATGGTTGAAGAAGGTTGATTCCTGCTGGAGGGGGCAGATTAGGGGTGGGTGAGTGTGGATGGGTGAGGGGGAGAGGAATTACTGTTGTTCAGATTTCCATATGTGTAGAACAACAACTTTCATTGTGTTGATGCAGCCTAGAATAGCATTAGCTTTTTTTGCTACTGCATTACACTGTTCTCATGTCTGCTCTACTAAGACACCTAGATCATTTTCACATATACTCTGGAAAGCCATGTGTCCCCCATCTTACATTGGTGCAGCTGGTTATTCCTGCCAAAGTGTAGAAACCTACATTTGTCCCTATTGATTATATAACATTTCCCCTTCGTTTTCAAGATAATATTCATGGTCTGCAAAACCATAACCGAGAAAGCCAAATGTTTGCAGCAGAAAAGCACCCTTTTAGCAGAAAGTTCCATGACAGGATGAGTCTCTTTTCCTCGACTCCGGCCTGCCATGCAACATCCTAAGAAAGGAACCAGTGGAAGGAATAAATAACAACAAGGAGGGAGGCAGCCAGAACATCTGTCAGCCAAATGGCATCTTGAGGGTGACGCCCAAACTTCCAGACGGCACTCTTGGCCTCCAACCAGAGAATGAGTGAATGTGGACCAGCGTCTGGCAGCCAGCCAAAATGGAGCTTCAAAAAAGGCAGCTATGGAGAAAGTGGGTTTTCTGTGGAAAGTTCCATCCAATCCTGCCTGCTTTCTTGCTTGTCTCAAACGGGTGTCACTGGATGAGAAAGCAGAGTGGCTATTCTGGGATGGTCGAAATGGAATAGAAAATATTCTGAGTCCTCCACTGCCCCAAAACTTGTCTGAACTGTACTTGCAGAAGAGCTCCCCAGGGCTCCTTTGAGAGGGTGGATGGAAAAGAAAGATGATGGTGATGGTGATGATTATGATTAGAATCTGGCATGACTTCCAGTAGCAACAGTGTGGTGTAGTGGTTAGCATATTGGACAGGTGCCTGGGAGAACAATCTCTCTCTCTCTCTCTCTCTCTCTCTCTCTCTCTCTCTCCCTCCCTCTCTCTCTCTCTCTCCGACTCCTACTCTCTCGCTCTCATTTCTTTCTACATATTAAATTTGATTCAAGCCTCCTTCTGAGCCATGATTGAAAATTAGAAAATGCTGTATACTGATCTATTCTTAGAGCAACAGTTCATGTTCTGATGAGCTTCCACTGGGCTTCAGAATGAGAAGAATTTAATTTGTCCACTGCCTCCAATCTCTGTGAACAATTGTGTAGGTCACATAAGGGGAGAACTTTCTTCTTCTTCTTCTTCTTGAATTGATTTTAGAATGTATTTCAATTAATTGATTGTGATTTTATGTAAACTGTATTATTTTCACTGTTGTTAGCCGCTCTGAACCAGGCTTCAGCTGGGGAGGGCGGTGATATAACTAAATTATTATTATTATTATTATTATTATTATTATTATTATTATTATTATTATTTCTTCTTCTTCTTCTTCTTCTTCTTCTTCTTCTTCTTCTTCTAAATCCTCTGAAGTGAAGTGCTCCTTGCCTTAATAAGCTGAGGCTCTGCCTGAAAGTGGGCAAGAAAACGGTGTTTTTAAAATTGGTTTCTCCTCTCTATAATTGACCCAACAAGACTCATACTTTGAGTGATCTGAAAATCCAAGTTATTAGAGCCCAGGATCTACCTTAATGAACAGTTACAAAATCACAGATAAAAGAGATCCAACCAGTTGATAAATCTTTCCCAAAGAACCTATGTTCTCTTTAGTAGCCTAGTCAACCAGAGAAGAGTCAGAGCGTAGAAATTCACTGAGGCAAATATCAAATCTTTAGAACATCTTCTTGAATCCACTGGTATTTTACTATGTTTTGCTGGAACGTCCCAAATATGTGTAGCTACACCAAATGAGTTTGCTGGAACAATTCACTTCATGATCCACTGCCATCCAGTGTGGTGGTGATGCATTGGAGTTAATAGAGGCTCAATAAGCTCACACCAAGAAGCTCATGGACAGCTGCACATTTTGTCCACGGTGTGGAGCTGCACACTTAATGATTTATGGCAATATCATGAGCAATAGCAAGCAAAACCACTAGGGTCATGTTATGACAAATAAAATTCCACAGGAGGTAATCATAGTCAAGACTCCTAAGATAACAAATGTCCCCTTACAAAATTATCTTCTAAATATATCCCAGTGAAGCCTCTTCTGTCCAGCAATGCCACCACACCCCTGAGAGGTGAGCGGACTTTTGGCATATTCCAGAGTATGCCCTGGGGGAGTATGCCCCTGGGGGACGCGGGTGGCGCTGTGGGTAAAACCTCAGTGCCTAGGACTTGCCGATTGTATGGTCGGCGGTTCGAATCCCCACGGTGGGGTGAGCTCCCGTCTTTCGGTCCCAGCTCCTGCCCGCCTAGCAGTTCGAAAGCACCCTTAAGTGCAAGTAGATAAACAGTATTAATGAAGGCAGGCTACAATATATTTTGCTTTTTCTATAAGGACAAATAAAAGTTCAGCTGGATCAAACCAAAGGCCTCTCTTGCTCAGCACTGCATTTCAAAGTTGATCAGGAGGCCTAAATTTGGGCTTTTTGTAGGGTTGTTATATGTCTGGAATTTCCTGGACATATACAGAAATTAGAAAAAATGTCCGGGAAAATGCAGACATATGGCAACCCATTTCGGCAGTGTTGTTTTTGGCGATTTCCCTCAAAAACTTTTATTTCACTTTATTTTATTTTCTGTGAATTTGGCCAAAAAACTCATCAACTTTGGCCAAAAAACTCATCAACTTTGGCCAAAAAAAGCTCAACAACTTTCCTGTCCAGATTTTCACTGTTTAGTAAGCTTTTTCAATAAGGAAAGTGTTGGGGAAATGTGCTGGGAAGCATGGGATGGCACTTACTTGACACGAGGGATGGGGAAGAAATTCAGTTCCGTTCACACTTAAAGGTGGGCTTACCTAATTTGCACTTTCTGAATTAACATGCAAACCAAAACAAAAACGTCCTTCTGATGATTTCCGGCTTTAAAAAAGCCTTGTTAGGTGTTGTGTATTGAGTCAAAGGATTTTATATCTGTATTATTATTGTCTATATTTGCATTAGGGTAAAGTAACTGCCTTTTGGTTTCAGGGGGTACAGCTACTATTGGTTCATTTAAACTGCTGTATTTGGATCCTCTGTCTTATTGGTTTCCTCCAAAAGGCAGGACTGTGATTGCCTGATATTGTTCCCTCCAAAATGTATCCTTTCTAGCTAGTCCCCTGTCCCTATAAATGTAGCTTTCCCCTCCTCAGTCTTCAGTCTTGTTTGCTGTAATAAAGAAGTGTTACTAGAGAACTGTCTCCAGCAGATTATGTCAAGAGAGCTGAAATCACAAACCCCACGTCACAACAACTGGCGACGAAGGTGGGATCCGGAATGCTGAGGAGCGGTTAAACGCAGCCCTGCCTCAGAGTCCGGATTGCAGCTAAGAACAAGACTCACTGGCCAGCTGAGAAGACGACCCTGCCACAGGACAATGGAGAGTCCAAGGGTATTGGAGCCCTTCCAGCCATCAGAGCCCCACACGTGGGAAGACTACGTCGAACGCTTCGAGTTCTTCGCAGTGGCTCAAGGGATCACCGATGCCAGCAAAAGAAGGGCCACATTCCTGAGCTACTGTGGGCCTGAGACCTTCAAGCTGGCCAAGGCATTGCTTGCTCCAGCGAAGCTAAGTGAGACATCTCTCAAAGATATTCTTGCCTGCCTAACAAGCCATTTGGCGCCTACTGAGACCAAGATGGCCCGGCGGATGGAGTTTCATGAGAGGCAGCAGCGTGCTGGGGAGTCTGTATCTGCATTTCTAGCTGAACTGCGGAAGCTCGCTCAGCACTGCGACTTCCAAAATCTGGAAGAGACTCTCCTGGATCGGTTTATCGGTGGTCTGAGCAGCAAGAAAGCCAGAAGACGCATCGTGGCTAAAGAAGAGGTTACCCTTGCTTCAGCCTTGAAGGAGGCCACCGCCACGGAGAATTATGAAAGAGAGGAGCTTGATGCCAGTCGCAAGGCCCCTAAGCCACAGATAGAAGTTGCGCATGCCATGGACGAGCTAGAGGCTACTCCGAGCCAGAGCCCAGTCCGTGGGGTCGAGTCAGTGCGTCAGGCCTGCACAGTGCACAAAGATCACCGAGGCAGGTGTCCAGGTTGTGGCGGAAACCATGAGCGGAAGAGTTGTCGTTTCCGGGATGCTATGTGCCGGACGTGCGGGAAGACAGGTCACATCGCCAGGGTCTGTAGATCGGCGGCGTTGGGAGCGACAGGAACACCTAGACTGGAGCATCGCAGACCGCCCACAGCAACCCATTTTCTAAAGGACTGCCACTATGTAACGGAGATCAACGGGAGGGTCGTGCAGTTCCCAGCGCAAGGCAAGGCACACGTCAAGGTGAAGATTGAGGGTCAGCAGTGCGACATGGAGGTGGACTCCGGATCTGGATTCACTATCGTGTCGGACCAGACCGCGAGGACATTCTTCCCCAGGGGTAAGTTGCCCCCTCTGGAGCCCTTCCCGGCAACCTTGCAGTCATACTCAGCGGGCCGCATCCATGTTATGGGAATGTGTGCCGTGAGAGTTCAGTTCCGGGACAAACAGGCTGTACTCAAACTGGTGATTGCGAAGGGCAGTCGCCCCAGTCTCCTGGGCACTGACTGGTTCCCCGCCCTGGGACTGAGTATATCAGGGCTTAATTCAATCCAAACCTGCCCTGAGATGAGCGAGGCATTATGCAAAGAGTTTGCTGGTCTCTTTAATGGAAAACTGGGTTGTTATAAAGGGCCCCCAGTTGACTTCGAGTTGGACCCTGGGGTGGCCCCAATCCGACTCAAACCAAGGCGAGTGCCATTTGCACTGCAACCCAAGATCGAAGCAGAGCTGGATAAATTGGTCAAGCAGGGAGTTCTCTCACCCGTGGACTCTGCTAAGTGGGAGACTCCAATCGTCACGCCCCTTAAAGCAAATGGGGAAGTCAGGATCTGTGCAGATTACAAATGTACTATCAATAAGGCACTCAGGGGAAACTCATACCCCATTCCAGTCGTATCACATCTGTTGGCTAAACTGGCTGGGGGCAAGGTGTTTGCCAAAATTGACCTGGCACAAGCCTACCAACAGCTGCCAGTAACCCCACAATCAGCGGAAGCACAGACTATTGTCACACATAAAGGGGCGTTCAGAGTTAACAGATTACAATTTGGAGTTTGTGTGGCCCCAGGGATTTTTCAAGGGCTCATGGAACGCCTGTTAAGAGGTCTGCCGGGGGTCTTGCCATTTTTTGATGACGTTTTGATTGCTGGAAAAGACCCACAGGAACTGGTTGCGCGTGTCCGTGCAGTGTTGCTCAAGTTCAAGGAGGTGGGGTTGCAACTGAAAAAGGAAAAATGCAGTTTTGGGGTGCCAGCTGTGGATTTCTTGGGGTTTAAAATTGATGCATCAGGCATCCACCCCACAGATGCTAAGATTAAGGCCATCATCGAGGCACCACGACCACAGAACAAGACGGAGTTGCAGTCATTCCTGGGACTTATTAACTTTTATCATTCGTTCTTACCCCATAAAGCTTCGGTAGCTGAACCATTACATAGACTGTTGCAGAAAAAGAATGTGTGGCGATGGGGGCAGGGGCAGCAGAAGGCTTTTGACTCCTTGCGAAGAATGCTGAGTAGCGGGAGCGTCCTTGCTCATTATGATGAGTCAAAGCCGCTGGTCCTGGCATGTGATGCCTCTCAATACGGCCTGGGGGCGGTGCTGAGTCATAGGGAACTGGATGGGTCGGAAAAGCCCATCTCTTTCTATTCCCGTACGTTGTCGCCCACGGAGCGCAACTATGCTCAAATTGACAAAGAGGCGCTTGCAATTGTGGCAGGAATCAAAAAGTTCCATGATTATGTGTACGGTCGCCATTTCTCCATTGAAACGGACCACAAACCACTGTTAGGGTTGTTCAACCCGAACAAACAAACGCCACAAATTCTCTCCCCCAGAATGTTGCGTTGGTCTATATTCCTGAACGGGTTCCAGTACACCTTGACCCATGTGCCGGGGAAACGGTTGTGCCACGCTGATGCGCTGAGTCGATTGCCCCTTCCTGGCGGGAGCAATGAGGATCCCGCTCCAGCGGAGCACATAATGATGCTGGAAACACTTCCGGGGGCTCCTGTAACGGCTACTGATATAGCTGAGAAAACGAGGAAAGATGCTGTTCTCTCCCGTGTGCTCACTTGGGTGGGGAGGGGGTGGCCAGGTGGTCCGCATGAAGACAAATTCAGGCCTTATGCGACAAGGCAGCACGAGTTGTCCATGCATAAGGGTTGTCTCCTGTGGGGAGATAGGGTGATCATCCCAGCACCACTGAGAAACAGGGTGCTTGAGACGCTTCACATGGGACACCCGGGAATGGTCAGGATGAAGTCGCTAGCCCGATGTTATGTGTGGTGGCCTGGAATGGACCAGAACATAGAACAATGGGTACGAACATGTAAGGCATGCCAAGAGGTGCGGCCAGAAGTGGCCAGAGCACCAGTTCACTGGTGGGAGCAGTCCAGATCTCCCTGGAGCCGGCTGCACTTAGATTTTGCTGGGCCATTCCAGGGGAAGGTCTTTTTGGTTGTCGTCGATGCATATTCCAAATGGTTAGAAGTGGCGATGGTCCCTAGCATGGCATCAGCTGCCGTAATCAAGGTGTTGAGGCAGCTGTTTGCAACCCACGGGTTACCTGAGACCATTGTATCAGATAATGGGGCAGCTTTTGTATCCCAAGAATTCAGGGCATTCTTGGCTGATAACTTCATAAGAGGGGTCACATCCGCGCCCTTTCACCCATCCTCCAATGGGCAGGCTGAGCGCATGGTAAGAACAGCCAAAGAATCCATTGCGCGCTTAATGGAGGGTAACTGGTCAGCTCGCATCGCGCGAATGTTATTTTTGCAGCATGCGACGCCGTGTACTGCGACGGGCAAGTCGCCAGCTGAGCTGCTCTTGGGTAGAAGACTGGTAACGGTGCTGGATTATGTCCACCCGGATAAAATGCCAAACCATAATTCAAGAGCAACCCCCCAGGCTGAGACTGACACAACAAGGTATCTCGCCCCTGAAGATCTGGTCTGGGTGAGGAACTATTCACGAGGTTCGCGGTGGGTGGCTGGTGTGGTCACCCGGGCTAGTGGACCTGTGTCCTATTATGTAACCTTGGAAAATGGGCAAGTTTGGAAGAGACATATAGATCAGCTGAGGCGCCGGGCGCTCAGCAGGGAGGAGTCAGATAATTCATCCCTGGCTAACGACGCAGAGCTGCAAGACCAGAGTGAAAATGGCCCAGAGGTGCAGTCACCAGGGGCTTCGGCAAATGAACCAGGGTCTGCTAGTCCTCATGATGACGAGGTACAGGTAGGGAACCCTGAGATGTCTGGGACTCCATCTGTTCCTGAGGAAACCCCTATAGCAGCCCCTCTACCACAGGTAACACCCAATCCAGAACCGGCAACGCCTGTTGTCAGGAGATCACGTAGAAGTTGTAGGACCCCACAGTACCTGAGAGATTACGTCTGCTGTGCTCACTAGGGGGGGAGGGGTGTTGTGTATTGAGTCAAAGGATTTTATATCTGTATTATTATTGTCTATATTTGCATTAGGGTAAAGTAACTGCCTTTTGGTTTCAGGGGGTACAGCTACTATTGGTTCATTTAAACTGCTGTATTTGGATCCTCTGTCTTATTGGTTTCCTCCAAAAGGCAGGACTGTGATTGCCTGATATTGTTCCCTCCAAAATGTATCCTTTCTAGCTAGTCCCCTGTCCCTATAAATGTAGCTTTCCCCTCCTCAGTCTTCAGTCTTGTTTGCTGTAATAAAGAAGTGTTACTAGAGAACTGTCTCCAGCAGATTATGTCAAGAGAGCTGAAATCACAAACCCCACGTCACAACATTATGTATTTTTTTTTATCTGTCCTGAACCATCCAACATTCTGCTTCATTGACTGCCCATGAGTTGTACTGTTTATGAGAGAGGGAGGAAAACTCTTCCCCGACCACTTCTTTATGTTATGCATAATTCTATAAACTGCCAGAAAGGGCCCACTCCATGCATGCAGGGATCTGCTGATGAAATGAAATCATGACTGTGCAGAACTCCATATCATGTTGGAAGCTCCTGCAGGTGCACCACTTTCCACGATTAGGGTCCCCTTTCATACATTCCACTGAATGCTGAGGTGAGAAGCATGGCTAACTTCATGCCACTATGGGGTTGTGGGCTGCTGACATTGGGCTCATCCACGCTTCCATTTGTTCTGTGCCTAGAAAGCATGAGTTTGAGTGGTTTTCCACTGGTCCTCTGCTTTCTAGGCATGGGTCCAAGTGGTTTTGTCCTATTTCCATTTATTGATTTAGATTTAGCATGGAAAACCATTGTGAAATCTCTCCATAAGTGCCTGTTTTGCAGAAGCTGCCCCAGAACATGCCTTTCCCCTTGGCCTTTATGGCCTGCACAGTCCTTGATGCCACTAGCCAAAGACCAAACCTAAATAGGTGGTGGTGGTGGTGGGGTGTTTCAGGTTTTTTTTTTGTTTTGTGCATGAGTTTTTTTGGGCACTGTTGTAAATAAAACCAAATAGCCCTTCTACTTTATTTTCAGACTTTCTCCTGGGAACTGTTCAATTACAAAGAATGTTCCCAGGCAACTGAGCTGGTGCTACCGATTATGGAAAAGGAGAAACCCGCCTTAGATAGCTCCTCACTGGACACAAATGCCTGAAGCACAGCAAAGGGAGAGCGAGTGGCTTCCCAGGAAGACAAGTTTTCCTGACTTTCTTCTCTGTGGCTTCTTTCTTTCTTTCTTTCTTTCTTTCACATTCACAGTGAGAAAAAGAGGGGAAGTGCCACACCCACTTTTGCTTCTATGCCTAAAGGTGCAGCGCCCCCTAGTGTTTGGAAGATTTAGCTTTCCTTGCCACATTTCTGTACGAGGGTTTTCTAAAAAGCTATTGGAGCAAAAGCAACCTTTAAAAAAGTGTAGCTCAAATGTAAGTTTCTGGTGCTTAAAATTGCTGACCTGTATAAACTGCAGAAAAACCAAGTTTGACGCAAGATTATCAACTGATAAGTCAGCTACTATAGTAGAATTTAACTTGCATTATTAAGTCATACACAGTTGATGACAAGGACAAAGCCGTGCCTTGTGGGTCCATTAAATCTCCTGTATCTGGGTGTCCTTCCCTGCCCTGAGATCTTTTGAATAAACAATAATAATAATATACAGCTGTGGTCCCACAATTTTTTCCTTGGTAAATTCAGAGTTACCCACTGCTCAGAAAATCCAGAAAGAAATCTGTTTCTCTTCTAAAACTTTTTTCATACCATTCTTGAACACATTTCTCTGGATTTTCAGGTATGGACAGTCACCATTAGCCTGTTTCATCTTTCTTGCTCCATGAGAAACTCCTACTTTCTCATTTCTGTTTCTGTTTTCCCTTCCTTTTTGTTGTTGTTAAAAATCTCCCATGTGTTTGGAGCTTTTGTGGAAAAACCCTATTAAAGAACTTCCAGGAGGGGAATTTAATTTGCACACCAGAGGTTTCTTATTGTAGTGCTTATTTCTGGTGGATTAGTGGGCACTCAAGCAAAGCCTAGCGAAACAGGACACTGAATTCCTAGAGAGGCATTAAAATGCATAAGACTATGTCCTAGAGCAGGGGTAGGCAACCTAAGGCCTGGGGGCCGGATGCATCCCAATCGCCTTCTCAGTCCAGCCCGTGGATGGTCCGGGAATCAGCGTGTTTTTACATGAGTGGAATGTGTGATTTTTATTTAAAATGCATCTCTGGGTTATTTGTGGGGCATAGGAATTCGTTCACCCCCCCAAAAAAATATAGTTTGGCCCCCCACAAGGTCTCAGGGACTGTGGACTGGCCCATGGCTGAAAAAGGTTGCTGACCCCTGGCCTAGAGCAACCACAGTGGTGTGTGTGGCAGCCATGGTCTGATTCCTAAATAAGGTGCATCTTCCACTTGTCCTTCCTTCCTTGAGGCAAGCATCAGCTGGAAAAAAGCTTTAATAGAATCTTATTAAAAAGAAGAAGATAGTGGGAGAAAGGATGATGGGCTAGATGGGGCCTGATCCAGAAGATTCTGTTTGTTCTTCTGTTCTTACCACTAGGAGGGAACAACTGGCTTTAGGGTCCAGAAGTTGTGAATTCTGATATCAAATATTCAGAGACTGCACAAATATTAATCACCGCACATTTGAAGCTGCTATTTGTTAGCTGATGATATTTAATGCTAATATTTGATAGTTGGTGCTAAGGCAGTATTTGGTGGTTGGCACACACAAATATCCTGCATCAGATAATTGTATGCAATAGCATTTGGTATTTGACAGGCTGACTATTTGAGAGCTTCCTCATTTTAAACAATCAGTAGATGCCAACAAGTCTAAGTAATGCATTAAAATTTCCAAGTAAAAACTCACATTCAAAAATTAGCATTTGGATTTCCTGTTTAAAATTTTGAGTAATAACCAAGAAGGAAACTTCATAACATACTCTGCTAGTGAGGTGAAGGGCAATTAGAAGAAGAAGAAGTTAAACACATTAGCTTCTGTTATTTTTGTATTTTGGGAAATTTTCTGTTATTTTTGTATTTTGGAAATTATGCTGTTATTCTTGTATTTTGCTGCTTATTTTTGTATTTTGGAAATTTAAAAATGCAAACTATCTGCAAATCTCAAATATTTGTGAATATTTATTTCTGCTTGAGTAACCTATGTAATCCTATGTTCTGCTCATGTGGACATGTAGTATCCATAATTCTGGCCAAGTCAGATGGCACATTTGAATAAGTAGATAGCCCTATTGGCCATATGAATCAAGGGAAGTCATGTAAGTCTTTAAACAGTTGTTGAGGGCATGGCATGGTGCTTCCAGTTAGTTGAGGTGTTGTTTTTCTTTATTTTTTCTTTTCTTATATAGATAAGTAATAAAATACCCCGCCCTAACCCAGCAGATGGTGTTTATTCAATGCATGCAAAATAACGTCCAAGAAACTTAAGTTCTTATCCCAGTTTACCATTTGTATAGAAGGCAATAAACAATTTGTGTTAACAGACAGGTTTTATAATGTGAGAGGAGCCCTCTGTTTTCATTTTTAGCTCTGTACATTATAAAGCTGTACCGCTCGGTTGCAAAGGTGTCATTGTGCTTCAAGCCTGTGCCAATTTTATTTTATTGGTCAATTTTCCACATGTGCTATTTGCTGCACTTTATCGTACCCATCAGACAGACAAGCACCCTTCAAGTTCTTCCTCTACCTTGTTGTAATGAGCTGTAAGATAGTATTATCTCCCATGAAATGACTGAGCATAGCCAGAGCTGGATATTTTGAGATGTTTTGTCTAGTAATTGCAATTATTTGAACAAATGCTTCCTTCCAGACCTGAGCCACTCTCCCACATGTCCGCCCCCTGTGTTAATTACAGCTTCACATTTTGCAACCTCTTCAACTGTTTGGTGCCCAAGTGAAGTGACTATGGGCTTCTGGTCAATTTTGTTGCTGCTTATGGAGAGTGGGGGCATAGAGGGGGAGGCAGTAGTGAGGCCAGTGTGGTGCAGACATACTGGGAAAGCAAATCCGGTGTTTCTGTTGGTACATTTGCACGCTACCAACCTCCCCACTGGCTCACCCCTCCCAGCAAACAACAACAACATTACAAACTTGAGGTCTTGTGAGGGACACTTGCCTTACCATGCTGTCTGTAACTTTTAAAAACTGATGCCTAGATGCTGAGGAGGGCCAATAAATGTGCTGAATTTTGGCAAGATGGAGGCCCTGTGTGTGAATGGTTCTCAGGTACAAGAGATAGGTCAATTACCTGTTCTGGATAGGGCTGAAGGATTTGGTATATAGCCTAGCTATGCTCCTTGTTCCGTCTTTGTCACCAGTGGCCCAAGTAGCCTCAGTGGCTTGAAGTGCTTTCTAACAGCTTCAGTTGATATACAGTGGTGCCTCGCAAGACGAAATTAATTCGTTCTGCGAGTTTTTTCGTCTTGTGAATTTTTTCGTCTTGCGAAGCACCACTATGTATTGACGGTTTCCCATAGGAATGCATTGGCGGTTTTTAAAAAAAGGCGCAAGACGTTTCGTCTTGCGAAGCAAGCCCATAGGGAAATCTGTCTTGTGAAGCAACTCAGAAAACGAAAAACTCTTTCGTCTTGCGAGTTTTTCGTCTTCCGAGGCATTCGTCTTGCGAGGTACCACTGTACCATCTTTTGGCAAGGATATCAGTACATGTGATTCATGTACTGGTAATCTTGCGGTTCGATTGTGACAGCACATTCTCTGTGGAGCTGCCCTTGGAAGCTGAAACTAAGGCGGAATGCCACAACTAGGCTGCTGTTAGGAGTAACCTGCTGCCAGCATGTAACATCACTGCTGAGTGATCTTTGCTAGCTGCTAATTAGCAACCAGGCCAAGCTTAAGTTTTTGCTGTTAACGTATGAAGCCTATAATCACCCTAGCAATGCTCACCTGAGATACCACCTTATCTCATAACATCCTGCTTGAACCTTTAGGTCATCAAGTGATACCCTCTTGTGAGTACCACTGAAGTTCATTCAACGAGCACCTGGGACAGAGTTTTGAGTACAGCAGCCCCAGTGCTTGGAGGTTCATGTGTTTTTTTAAAAAAAGAAACTAGTTCTATAAGTTCAAGTTCCGCCTGTCCAAAAAGAACTGCTTCTAGTTGAAGTTTGTACTTTTGCAAAACAAAACTGTTCAGTTTACGTTCATCCAAATGAACATTTTTAGTTCACAATAAGTTGCTACAAACTTATACGATTCAAAAGTGAAAGGGGGTCATACACAGGTAGTAAGAAGCCTGACAGACAGAATGTCAACAGGTGAAGCTTTCTCCATTATTACATCTCCATAGCAGCAAAGGCTCACTCTCTGTAATTTCTGCCTGCCACACAGCTGTTAAAGACACAAAGCATCATTCACTTTGTTCTTAGACCTTATCCTTCTCACTGCAAGTGGCCCTGTTGGAAGGGAACTCTCTCCCTCTGATGTCATAGCAACAGTGATCAAGTGACTAAGTGTCGTTAACAACAACAGCACCTCCATATCTGCCTAACAAGCCTTAGAAAATTGCCTCAACGTTTTGCTTTCTAACTTTCTTTATAAATAAGAGTCCATGGCTGCTGCTGGAGGATGAACTAGAAATTATTCAGTTTTTTACCCCAAAATGAACTTAAGACACATTTAGTTCACCCATTAATTATGGGAATTACTTTCAGGTGTAGTTCAGATATTTTTTAAATGCTTCACTGAGCTTTATTCAACCAAAGAAGTTTGTTCCACGCAATGGGTAGCACTCGTTCTTTGAATACACTCCCTCTGGAAATTTAGATGGTGCCAAAAATTTGTCATTTTAGGCACCTCAATACTTTTTTATTCATGCAGGCATTGTTGAATATTGTCCCTGTTGGCTGTACAGGTGGATTTATATTTGTTTTTTGTATTTATTTCTTTTTTGCACACTGCCATGGTGTTTATCAACTTGTGGGGTCGATTCACGAAACCTACAGAAATAAATAATTAAATAGAAGATGTGTTTCCTTAAGAGGGCATAAAAATGTGTCCCCATAGCCTGAGCTAGGCACAGCCCTGGCCCCTTCCTGGCCCCCTCCCTCTCTGATTCTGCAGCAGCTGAAAAGCATAGTGAGCTATTGAGGAAGAACCTCCATTGCCACAGCGGATAGAAGCTGATGCAAAGCCCCAACTGTCAAGTCTTGAGCAAGACGGTCCACCCAGGAGGAGCTGAAAGCCCAGCGGTCAGTCACTTCCCCCTGGCAATGACTCTGCAAGCAGAGGGAACAGTGTCGAAATGTTGTCTTGGTTAGGGAAGACAAGTGGTGGCAGATAAATGACACATCCGCTGCCTCTTCACAGGCAAGAGGGATAAACACACAAATCTATAGGGCTGGCCTGTGACAGATACTTTAGGAGCTTCAGGAGGGGCTGATAAGCTGGTCTTTGCTTGTCACCAGCCCCCTAAAAATTTTCTGTGGCTACAGGTCTGCTTCATGTTGCGCACACACCCTATAACAGGGGTGGGAAAACTCAGGCCTAGGGGACCAAATGCAGCCCTCCAGGCCTCTCAGTCTGGCCCCAGGATTACCTCTAGGGCCATGCCCTACCCTAGGATTCATGCGTTACCACTCCCACTCCATGCTCTTCTCAAGTGCTTTTGCCTGGCTAGACTATGTGCTTGAACAAATGATAGACTACTTGTTTACTGTGCTCTGTGCTCTGGTAGCTTTCAGGTTGGATAATTGTAATGGACTAGATAACTCAGAAACTCCCAGCTGGTCCAAAATGCAACAGCTTGATTACTGGCTGAGGTTGTATTTAGAACTCATAAGACCCACTGTTCTAAAAGAGCTGCATTGGCTAACTGTTCATTTCCATGAGCAAGTCAAGATTTCTTGCATTAATGTTCAAAGCCCTAAAAGACTCATGCCCCAGTTATCTGAAAGGACTTCTCATCCCCTACAGGCCCTCCTGAGTGTTAAGATCAGCATAGGGGCCCATCCGCTAATTCTGCCTGACTCGGGTGTTTTCTTTTTGTGGGGGTGGGGGGTTGTCCTGGGAGAGGGCCTTCTCTGTGGCAGCCCCTATATCGTGGAATTCCCTCCCCACAGAGATGCGTCTGGCTTCAGAAATGCCAGACGCCAGATATGTGTGCTTTAGGGCCCAACCTATCCCTGTGATTGAAATATAACTCTTTTTAAATGTTAATTGTTGTGACTTGCCCTGGGACCTGCTGGTGAAAGGCAGTGGTAATTCTAGTAGTAATTCTAATACGAATACCTTTTGTTTGCTTGGATGAAGCCTCTGACTTTTGTGTGGCCAGAATCCACGTGAGAGTGAAATCCATTGATCTGCTCCCTCACTTTCACCTCTGGCCCTGCCCGCCACTGGCATGTGGACTCTAGAAGGTTGCCCACAAGGGAATGTGGCCCTCAGGCTGAAAAGGTTCCCCACTCTTGGCTTACATGGAAACCACTTTCATATAGGAAGCAGCGTGAAGCAATGGTTAGTTTTATAGACAGTGTGGTGTGGTGGTTAGAGTGTCAGTTTAGGACCTGTGAGAAACCAGGGTTCAAATCCACACTCAGCCATGAAACTGACAGGGTGTGACCTTGGGCCAGCCACTGTTTCTCAGCCTAACCCACCACACAGGGTTGTTGTGGGAATTCAATGGGGGGAGTAATGTATGCCACCTTGAGCTCCTTGGAGAAAAAGATAGTATATAAGTGTGATAATAAAAACAAAACAAAACAAAACATACCTTGGTCAAGATATATGAGGGCTATAGCCAACAACTTGGCCCTGTTACTACACTTAAGCCAACATAAGAGTGATCTACCTGTTGGGACACGTGAATAACAACAATCTGAGCAGGACAGTTCTGGAGAGAATAAATGTATGTGGTGTTTGGTTTGGTTTGGTTCCAATTGCCCCTGGTGGTTTCCACTCAGGAGGGGAATTAAAATCCCCTGTGCCCCACCACTTGCCACCATGGTTAAAGTGTCTCTATGTATCTGAGACCTCTCAGATCAAATCCTCTCATTGATATCAAAAGTGGAATAAGCAAAGTGCCTTCAAACATGAGGAATATTGCGTTAGTTTGCCTGATTATCATGCTAGCACTCCTGTCTTGTTTGCTTTCACACTGCTGTACCTGTTGCTTTATGGAACTGTGGCATTTTGACCAATATGCCGCCATGTCATGCTAAATTTCATCCACACCAGTGGGCATGGTGTGGCACAACAACAAATGCCATGTCATAACTTCCCCACTCTATCCGGACCTGCACGCTTCTGTTCCCCCATTATTCTCCCCTGAAAATATCAGGGAAGAACTACATGCTGGTGAATTGCCCCAAATTCCAGCTCTACTCCTGTGATTTTCTGGGTTAAGAGGGCTGCAAATGTATTTTTTTCTGGACCAACACGGAAATGAGTGCTAAAGCTGTCCTTAGTTTTCTAGAAATGCATTCTACATCATGTGACTGTTCAAATATAATGTGGAAATCAGCAGTTATGGAAATGAAATGAAATGCTGCATGAATACAGCCTATATGCAAAGAGCTGTTTTTTGTTTTTCTTCAGAATTTGTGGGTGAGTAGACTAAGATGTGTGATGACCACAGAGAAGCAATCTTTTTTTTTTTTTTTAAAAAACAATTATTCAAAATTATAACAAGACATATTATCCAAAAACATATCATCCTTGTTCCCCCCCATTTTTCCTCCCCCACCCCCACAAAACCCACCCACTCCCACCCCACCCCCCGACTTCTCTCAGTTCCAGTCTTTGGTTTCTCTAAGAATGCTGTTTTCTGCATGTTACAAAGTTGTATAGATCCTCAAACTATTTAGCTGATTATTATCAATAAAAGGTTTGTGAATGTTTATTCAAAACCTGCCAAGGAGTCCAGTTCGCTTTGTTACGTCTTCAGATACTTTGTAAAGGGTGCCCATTCATCCTTAAAGTCACAGTTATCCTTGTCCCGTAGCTTATATGTCAGTTTTGCCAGTTCTGCATAGTCCATCAATTTTTCTTGCCATGATTCTTTAGTTGGGTTTTCTTCAGTCTTCCATCCTTGTGCTACCAGAACTCTCATGGCTGTTGTCGCATACATGAAGATGTTTTTCAACTTTTTTGGCAGGTCTTTCCCTACAATCCCCAACAAAAATGCCTCGGGTTTTTTAACAAATGTTAAATGGAACATTTTCTTCAATTCGTTGTATATCATTTCCCAAATTTTTTAAATTACATTACAATCCCACCACATATGATAAAATGTCCCCTCCTTTTCCTTACACTTCCAACATATATTTGAACTAGTTTTGTACATTTTCCCTAACTGCACTGGTGTTGTGTACCATCTGTACATCATCTTCATGTAAGACCACAGAGAAGCAATCAACCACAGTGAAGCAAAAGAACAAGGCTGGGCAAGGCGAAGAAGGGCACAGTTTATCCTTCCCTTTTGGAAGTGCATCAAATTTAGAGTGGGAAATTGCAGTCAAACATAACTATGCATAAGTGTGAGTTATTACATGAAGGGGTTAAAACCAGAGAGCTCTGTTCCTAGGCTCAGCTAGGTCATGTACCTTTACCTCCATGAGGTAGGAAGTAAAGCATTTTCTATTCCTGTCTCTCACTCTTCTCGCCATGTTATCCACCAGGACAGATGTGTCTGAACTTGCTAAAAAAACCATCATGCCTCCCAACCAAACAACGATTTCCCCCCAAACTCATTTAAAAATAAAATAAAATTGGGTGAGGTCTTGGTGGGCCCCGAGTGCGTGTCTACTGATGTTACTGGTGCCATGTTGGGGTGCCACTTACAGTTTGTGTGAGGATTTGGGGCAGGTTATTATAGGATGGGTGCTCCCATAAATGAGTACAAGGGTGGCTTTTTTTACAGCATGCAGATTACTGTATTTTTCACTTCATAAGACATGCCTATTTATTAAGGGGTATGCAAGGGGGGGGGGAAATTCTTTAAAGGGAGTGCTGAGCAGAGCCTGTATGCACCCCAGGCTCTGCTCAGCGCATCCTTTCACGAGCCGCGTGGAGCGTGTGTGCGGCGCTTGCAGGCTTTTCCCCAAGGAGGGAGAAGCCCCCAAGAGCTGCACAGCGATCCCTCTTGCTGTTCTGGCTTCTGGGATAGCTGTGCAGCCTGCATTCACTCCATAAGACGCATGCACATTTCCCCTTACTTTTTAGGGGGGGAAGGTGCGTCTTATAGAACGAAAACTACACTATGTTGTTGCCATCTCCACCTTCAATCCATATGTACTGTGGGGCAGGCGATTCACATGGTTGGAATTTTTTTTTTTTAAAATGTTGCCAACTACCTCTTTGTGATGTTTAAATGACCCGTTTACAAAATTAAACCCCTGGGCACTCTAAGTGGAAGGAACTATGTACAATTGTGATGTTGTGTTTAGTGAAGGATGCTTTGAAGGCCGTCCGGAGGCTGGAACTCTTCATAACCAAGGTCTGTAACAGTTAGTTGGGGTTTTCTTATCACACCCGTCTCATATGAGAAGCAGCTAAGACTTCGCAGTTCCTTTTTTTCGGGGGGGAGGGGGAAAGAAGACGCTTAGAACTTTAAATAAAGATGACAAACACATAATCATCAAGCAGCAGCAATATCCTCCACTCATTACATTTTTAAAGAAGAAAAATGAATCTTCAGTGTCGGCTGAAGTCTGAAAACAAAACGGGAGGAGATAGGAGGCCCCAAGACACTTTATTATATCTGCACATTCACAGAAGACAAAGCTATTAATGGCTACTAGTCATGATGGAGCGAATGCTCTACCTTCATGGTTGGAGGCAGAAATGCTTATGGAGATCAGCTTCTGGGAAACACAGGAGGGCAAAATGTTCTTGTGCTTGAATCCTGCTTGCAGGTTCACCACAGGAATCTTTTTGGCCACTGTGAAAACAATATGCTGGATTAGATGGGCCATTGGCCTGATTTAGCAGGACTCTTCTTAAGTTATTTTTTATTTAAAAAAATTAAATTCATTTTTAAGATATATAAACAATTACAAATGCAACATCCAGAAAATGTAAGTCCTCCCCACTTCCCCAGTGTGGAACTAGTTTTATACACAATACAGTATCCATTATGTTCCAATTTCTGACGTAGATGTACAAAATCATTAAACAAATGCGCTGTTCCAGTGCATTTCTGGAGGGCAGAAGCTGTGTTCAATTGATTGTACATGGTGAATAAAGTCAGAGGATGTTGCATAAAAGCAATGCTTTTGTTCCCTTTCAGTGTTCTTGTTGCAAAATGCTAAGTTTGTCCATAAGTATTAAGTCCCAAATCTGTGCAGTCTGGGTTTCAAGGAGGTCCACATCAAGGCACTTCCAATGATTTAGTGATTACTACATTTGCAGCAGTTAACAAGTGTTAAATTATATCCTTATTTATTAAATTGCATAATTCTAAAGTTTGTTAATTATGGTAATCAGTACCAATTTCAGGTCCCAGAAAGATATTTTGTTTCAAAATCAGATTGTACAGTACTCCATTACATCACAACACAATTTCCAGCTGCTGTTGGAGAGGGAGTAAGTGCAGAATGTTGGAGGAACACAGGAACTCACTTTGTAACATTTAGTACTCTGTCTTTCTTTCCCTCCACACTGAACACCCTAAGGAATTGCTAGGAGATGCCCAGAGTATTGGTGGTGTTATGAAGCCCAACAAATTGCCATGTTTGTTTTTAATTTGGCAGAAACTTAAATCCTGGTCCTTTTTCAGTCATCACCCTTCCTTCACATCAGGGGTTCTTATCTTTGTCCACCATCTACAATTGTGCAAGTGTGCAAGCATGCAAATTCACTACTTATTGTAAGGAGGAAGAGCATTTGTTTGTTGGTTAAATTTCTATACTGCCCTTCATCTGAGGATCCCAAAGTAATTTATAAAAACACAGAAATACATACCATAGTAACAAACAAAAACAATAAACCCCCCACAGAAAGTTTAAAAGGCCATAGATTGTTTAATTAGCCAAAGGCCTGGAGCCTCCCTGGGGAGAGCATTCCACAAATGGGAAGCCACTGCAGAAAAGGCCTGTTCTTGTGTTGCCACCCTCCGGACATCTCAAGGAGGAGGCACATAAAGAAGGGCCTCAGAGGATGATCACAGGGTCCAGATAGGTTCATATGGAGAAAGATGGTCCTTGGGGTATTGTGGTCCTGAGCACAATCCCTGACCACTGGCCACACTACCTAGGCTTGATAAGAGTTGGAATCCAGTGACATCTGCAAAATTTCAGATATTTGGTAAAATGCACTCAAAAATGTGCATGTGCATGCTGACTTCTTTTTAAATTGCAAAGTGATTTGAAGGGCTTTCATTGGGAATAGGGGGTTGTTTCCTAACCACTCTCAGCGCCCTTAACAAACTGCAGTTCCCATGATTCTTTGATGGGGAAATCATGACTGTTAAAGTGGCATAAAAGTGCTTTAGATCAGCGGTTCCCAGCCTTTTTGGTATGGTAACCTACTAGTCCAAATTCACTTCATATAGGGACACATTCATTTATTGTCACTTGAATTTTGGACCTAAGGCCTTTCCTGCTGCCAGCAACCAGAGAGCAATTCACAAGTGTTAACATCCTTTCTTGGAGGCTTTTAAGCAGAGGTTGGATGGCCATCTGTCATGTAGGATCTAGTTGAGATTTCTGGATTTCAGGGGGTTGGACTAGATGATCCTTGGGACCCCTTCCAGCTCTACAATTCTATGATCCTGTGATTCTATATAGAGTGGTATCTCGGGTTACATACGCTTCAGGTTACAGACTCCGCTATCCCAGAAATATTACCTCGGGTTAAGAACATTGCTTCAGGATGAGAACAGAAATAATGCTCTGGTGGCGCGGCGGCAGCAGGAGGCCCCATTAGCTAAAATGGTGCTTCAGGTTAAGAACAGTTTCAGGTTAAGAACAGACCTCCAGAACAAATTAAGTACTTAACCTGAGGTACCACTGGAAGACTCGAAACTTTCCACCATTTCCACCACAAGTGTCAACACAGCATTATAACCTGCCAACCAAACATAAGTTTTTAAGAGGTATTTATCACAACCGTTGGATTGCAGGTAATCAAAGAGGGAGGACATCTTCAGTGTTTTTCAAAAAATTAAATGATGCATACTTTTGGGGTAGTATCTTTTTTCTGTGCAGTTTATTTTTAAATAAACATTATTTTTCTCCATTCCTCTTTCATTAAACACTTGAAATGAAAGCGGAAGACTACAGCAACCACATTCTCAGTGAATCTACTGCTTGTTAGCAATGGATGGGAATAGTTTGTAGGTGATGAGGCAAACCTTCATTGTGTGTGCGTGTGCGCGAGAGCACAAGGAGGGCCAATGTAATTATGCACCCACGCTAATTAAGTTCTGGTATAACCCATTGCAAGTTTGCTTTGGGCAGTGGGGAGAGCAGGACAACCTGTGCCTGGCTTTCAGCTGAATCATCAATTAACAACTAAGGAGAGAAGGAAAACTTCAGTTTTTTGGCATCTTCCTTTCCTCCATTAAAAATGAGTATGAGGGAGCCGGCTGAAAATACTTATTGAGTGCCACCATGATCCCTTAATGTTCAGGGAAGTTTTGAATGACTGATGTTATATTGTGTTTTTAATATTTTGTTGGGAGCCGCCCAAAGTGGCTGGGGCAACCCAGTATGATGGGTGGCATATAAATAATAACATGATTATGATGACGACGATGTTTTACTGTGTGATTTAGAACCTTCCCACCTCTAGCCCCTCACCAGATGAGGAAGTCTATTGGAATTCAAACTTTAAGCAGAGAAGCTAAGCCTACATTCCATTTTCCACTGTTATGTCTCACTGCTCTAGAGAGACAACACACTGAAGGATCCCTACCACCACACAGTTACAAGAGCTGTGGCACTTGAGCGAGTGTTTGAACTTGAAACATGCAATTGTCTTCTCAACCTTTCTCCTGAATTTCAATACGAATATTGCATTTTACAATATTTGCCTTCTCTCTGAGAACATTTAAGAAAGAAGTTGAGTCAAGCTGATATTTGAACTTCAAACGTTGAACTGAGTCCTGAATACGCATCCCAATACCTGATATTCAGCTGTGATAGGGGTTTAACAAGCAAATTATATGTAATGCCAAATAAGCTAAGCCAAAGTCTAACTCAGCTGGTTAATGAACAAACGCTTAAAATAATTTTTTGTTTAACTCTCATCTGTTCTCACCAAAAGTGGATTTTGATGTGTATCAGCCACACCAGATAGGTTCACTGTCTCTTAGGCTTGTTGCTCTACAACATACACTGGCTCACATGTCTTTGCTGTCATTACATGGTGCTGGACACAGACCATGTGTCGCTTGCCATGTTGACTTCTATCTGCTAGATTCCTGATTTTTGGTCCTTCCCCCAAGTCCTCACTGTTCCTTTGACCACGTTCAAGGCAAGTCCCATGGTGATGTTTCCATTGAGGTGATTAGCATGAGCGTTACCAGCCATCAAGTTTTCTGGTGCTAGCCACTCATGCACACCAAACAGAGCATTGGTCATTCTGTCTTGACCAAATGCTTCTAGAAACCTAACCAAAGCAATCCAGAAATTCAAAGGGCTATTTTTTTTGGAAGGGGGGGGGGCAATGGATTCACTGCCTAGGACCCACTCAACTGAACAAGCCACCTGAATGGCACTCAATGGGATGATAATGGTTTCAGGGACATCACTGAAGCAACATGGCCTCCAACAAGGATCTCTTGGTATGCTGGGTGGGGGGTGCCGTGTGCAGATGGTACAGTGTGCTGCCATCCACTGGTCATGGCAAACTCTCTGGGGCCAGCTCCATAGTCTCCCCTAGCTTCAACCACCACACCCTTTCATTTTTTAAGTCTTGCTTTAAATGGATTGCAGCTCACAACATTTTAGTTCATACTCAAAGGGCTTATCCACAGTGACGTTTTGTTCTGCTCTTTCCAGGCACAGGTTGGCATTTTTAAGTTCTGCATCCGAGTGCTCTTTTCCCCCCACCCCAGAACTTTCCCTGCAAAACCCGCTCAGTTGGAGCAAACACCAATTCGGGTTTTCTGCAGATTGATGTTGGCTCTGACTGAGTGCTAAGGAGCGGGTTTTCGTAGGGAAAGCTCAAGAGCAAAAAAGAAAATTAAAGGGTGTGTGTGCTCGAACACAGAGCTTTAAAGTGTGGACCGTGCCTGCAAAGGGCAAAGAAAAGGTAAATGTGGATAAACCCCTAGCTGCAGGATGGAGAGGACATTACTTAGAAATGCAGTCCTAATTTGGTGTCAAGTGGGAGCAGCTGGTGGTGTTTGCCACACAGCTCAAGACAAGAAGCTGCTTGCTTTTGCAGCAATATTTCTCAATGCTGACATGTTGTCACTTCACATCCAGATATTTCCTGTCATCTAACCTCAGCTTTATCTTCCCCATTTTCAGCTTCCTCTTGAAAAGAGGAGAGGCCCCTTCAAAACAAGCCTCTGTCCTTCCCGGAGCTGCATTTGCTCCTCTTCTGCTCTGCTGGAAGGGTGCTCCTCAGCAGGTGGAGTGGGCTCGTCTTACCCACTTCGCATGATCACAGGGACAGGTAGAGTATGTCTGCATAGCTCTGCTCATTTGGGTGCTTCCAGAATGGGTGGGACGGGGTGTTTTTTTTACTGCAAAAACCTTTATATTGCAAACAGGTTTTTGTGAGATATTGCAAGCAGGTTGTTGGCAACATATTTTTTTTTAAAAAAACCATATTCTCCCTAGAAAGTGTAGATCCAGACCAAGGGTGGTGGAATACAAACTGGCATTTTGATGCCAATGACTGTGTGGGCACTGCAAACAAACAAGCAAACTTGCACATGTGGGGACCTATGTTCTACCTTGCCTTTCCAAGGCAGTAATGCTTCTGAATGCCAGGTTGCTGGAAAACACAGTAGGGAAGAGTGTTTTTGTGCTTGGGGAGTCCAGGCTTCCCATTGGGGCATCTGGTTGGCTACTGTGAGAACAGGATGATAGACATTGTGGATGTTCTTTGAATGTGCCAGGCACTGTAGAACATATCCTTTTCTACTGTCCATTGTAGAACCAGCTACGTCCATTGTACAACGCGTGCTATGCCTTTTTTGGGTAGTCTAACATCATGGCACAATGAAAATATCAGATTCTATCTGTCTGATATTAACCTGGAAGTAACTGTGCAAGGCTAGTATCTCCTAGAGTGGTGAATGGCACTATTTAGCGGGGGGAAATCCCAATAAAAATCCTCATCATTATATACGCTATTTTACCTGGCTGTTTATTTGTATATATTTTTTAAATTTTAGCCAAGATCTGTAAACTAAATCTCAAGTTGCCTGATTTATTCAGTGGTGGCTATCTAGTCTTTTATATATTGAATGTGTTTGGATTATCAATGTATTTGGTTGATTTTATGATTTCATTGTTTAAATTTATGCCAATAAAGGCTAATAATAATAATAATAATAATAATAATAATAATAATAATAATATATGGATGTTTTATGATGGCCTGGAAGCTGTACGCTGGCTCCCTCGGCCAATAAAGCGAGATGAGCGCCTAAACCCCAGAGTCGGTCATGACTGGACCTAATGGTCAGGGGTCCCTTTACCTTTCTTATACTAATAAAGGTTTGGCGAAGTAAGTAAGCCTTAAACAGTATTGTTCTCTGAAAATTTCAACTGCTACTTTTTGCACTGTAAAGATACAGCTGCTGAGCTGATTGAAAAGTTGGCAGCCCTCTTCAGAGAGAGTAGTGCCTCCCAGGCTACTAGCTGCTGGTGATCTTCACTAATTGTGCTAATAATTACCCAGTATTTAGCACTGTTGTGTGCTTATTTAAGGGGAGGTAAATGTACTGAGGGTAAATCACAGAGATAGTATGAGAAACTTGGAACTGTCAAACACCCTATCAAAATAGTATTGCTTTTAACAGTCTCCCTCCCCAGCTTGAACTTGAGGGTACTTGTCGAGTGTATCTTTGTTCCCCTTTTCATTTATTTTGGAATTAAGATGGAAGCATGCTTAAATCAAGATTATTATTTATTTGTTGCACTTATATCCCACCTTTTCGTCCAAGGAGCTCAGAGGCAGTGACTGCCCAAGGTCACCCATGGAGCCTTATGACCAAATGGGGATTTAGAACCCTGGTCTCCCAGGTTGCAGTCTCACACTCACCATTCTGCCACACTGACTGTAAGGATTAGTAATCCTAAACACATTTACTAATTCAGAGTAACTCATGGGATTTGTATCCAAATAGATTAGGCCAATTTTGAGTCACACAAACGACTCCTGCATTTTAAAACAAATTGGTCCAAACTGAGGCATTTTCTTGCTTACTTTGAGAGTGTTTTTTTTTAATTTTGGAGACTATAATGCATAAGTCCTGAATTCAAAATGCCAGGTAAACTAGTGATTGTTTGATAGTTCCCCAGGAAGTGCCTCAGGCCAATCCTGGGATGGATTTTTAAAAAACAAACAAACAAACAAACAAACAAACAAACAAACAAACAAACAAACAAACAAACCCATAGAACCATAGAGTTGGAAGGGACCACAAGGATCATCCCTTGCAGTGCAGGAATCTTTTGCCCAACGTCCTGCGAAATTACAAGTCTCATAGAATAATAGTATTGCAGCATTGGAAGGGACCCTGAGTGTCATCTAGCCTAACTCTCCTGCAATGCAAGAATATGAGGCTGACCCATACAGGGATCAAACTTGCAGCCTTAGCATTATCAGCATCACACTCTAACCAACTGAGCCATCCAGGCTCTACCGACTGAGCTACCCCAGCTCCAGTCTTAAAGGGGGATATTTCTTTCAGAAACAACCCCCAGCTTATTCTAAGCATAGTATTGGATTGGTGATCATTTTTATTTGCCTTAAAAAATAATAATACAAAATACAGATAGAAGCAGGAGAGATGTGTCTCTCTCTTCAGTTGCACAGCTGAGACACATAAAAGGGTTAGAAAGTGGGCACAATCCAACCAAAATCTGTTAGAATGATTAAACCCAATGGCTGCGGCTAACAAGTCAATTTATTTCAATGGGTAAGACTAGGTTAATAATAATAATAATAATAATAATAATAATAATAATAATAATAATAATAATTTATTTGTACCCCGCCCATCTGGCTGGGTTTCCCCAGCCACTCTGGGCGGCTTTCATAGAAACCAAAAATACACTAAAATATCACAGATTAAAAACTTCCCTGAACAGGGCTGCCTTAAGATGTCTTATGAATGTCAGGTAGTTATTTATCGCTTTGACATCTGATGGGAGGGCGTTCCACAGGGCAGGCGCCACTACCGAGAAGGCCCTATGCCTGGTTCCCTATAGCTTTGCTTCTCGCAATGAGGGAACCGCCAGAAGGCCCTCGGCGCTGGACCTCAGCGTCCGGGCAGAACGATGGGGGTGGAGACGCTTCTTCAGGTATACTGCGTCAAGGCCATTTAGGGCTTTAAAAGTCAACACCAGCACTTTGAATTGTGCTCGGAAACGTACTGGGAGCCAATGTAGGTCTTTCAAGACCGGTGTTATGTGGTCTCGGCGGCCACCCCCAGTCACCAGTCTAGCTGCCGCATTCTGGATTAGTTGTAGTTTCCGAGTCATCTTCAAAGGTAGCCCCATGTACAGTGGTGCCCCGCAAGACGAAATTAATTCGTCTTGCGAGTTTTTCGTCTTCCGAGGCATTCGTCTTGCGAGGTACCACTGTAGAGCGCATTGCAGTAGTCTAAGCAGGAGATAACTAGAGCATGCACCACTCTGGCGAGACAGTCCGCGGGCAGGTAGGGTCTCAGCCTGCGTACCAGGTGGAGTTGGTAGACAGCTGCCCTGGATACAGAATTGACCTGCGCCTCCATGGACAGCTGTGAGTCCAAAATGACTCCCAGGCTGCGTACCTGGTCCTTCAGGGGAACCGTTACCCTATTCAGGACCAGGGAGTCCTCCACACCAGCCCGCCCCCTGTCCCCCCAAAACAGTACTTCTGTCTTGTCAGGATTCAACTTCAGTCCATTAGCCGCCATCCATCCTCCAACCGCCTCCAGGCACACACACAGGACCTTCACTGCCTTCACTGGTTCTGATTTGAAAGAGAGGTAGAACTGGGTATGATCTGCATATTGATGGACACCCAGTCCAAACCCCCTGATGATCTCTCCCAGCGGCTTCATATAGATGTTAAAAAGCATGGGGGAGAGGACGGAACCCTGAGGCACCCCACAAGTGAGGGCCCAGGGGTCTGAACACTCATCCCCCACCACCACTTTCTGAACACGGCCCAGGAGGAAGGAGCGAAACCACTGTATAACAGTGCCCCCAGCTCCCAGCCCCTCTAGACGGTCCAGAAGGATGTTATGGTCAATTGTATCAAAGGCTGCTGAGAGATCCAGCAGAACTAGGAAACAACTCTCATCTTTGTCCCTAGCTTGCCGGAGATCATCAACCAGCGCGACCAAGGCAATTTCAGTCCCATGATGAGGCCTGAATCCCCATTGGAAGGGATCCAAATGGTCCGCATCCTCCAGGCGTGCCTGGAGTTGTTCAGCAACCACGCGCTCAATTACCTTGCCCAAGAATGGAAGATTTGAGACTGGGCGATAGTTGGCCATACTGGCCGGGTCTAAAGATGTTTTTTTAAGGAGCGGTTTAATGACCACCTCTTTCAGCGGATCTGGGAATGTTCCCTCACAGAGGGAAGCATTCACTACCCTGCAGAGCCCATCGCCCAGCCCTTCCCGGCTTGCTTTTATTAGCCAGGATGGGCAAGGATCAAGCAGACAGGTGGTTGGTTTCACGTGTCCAAGCAGCCTGTCCACATCCTTGGGGGTAACGGATTCAAATCAATTCCATGCAACTTGACCAGACAGAGCTCTAGCACTCTCCCGCCCCAGCCCTGCTCCCACGGTGGTATTTAGCTCCTTCCGAATATGAGTGATTTTATCTGCAAAAAAATTTGCAAAATCGTTGCAGGAGATCTTGGGGTCTTTACAAGGCCCCGGTGGTAAAGGTGGTTCCGTTAAATTGCGAACCACCTGAAAGAGTCTCCTGCTACTATTTTCTGCAGAAGCAATAGAGGCGGTGAAGAGGGGAAGGGTCGCGGAGAAGTCCAGTTGCACCAGGAAGTGATCTGACCATGGCACTTCTTTTATTTCACTTTTTCTTAGTGTCAGATCACCCACGTCACTAGAGGTGAACACCAGGTCTAAGGCATGTCCATGACTATGAGTTGGGCCAAACTTATTCAGGGACAGTCCCATGGAGGCCATGCTTTCCACAAAGTCCCGAGCAGCCCCTTGTAAGGTCGTGTCGGCATGGATGTTAAAATCCCCTAGGACAACCAAACTAGGTGTCTCCAGGAGAAAATCCGCCACGACCTGAAGCAGCTCGGACAGGGAATCCTTGGTGCAGCGGGGAGGTCGGTACACCAAATGGAATCCTGTACTGCCCCTATTGCCCAACTTCCAGAACATGCACTCAGAGAGCTGGATCTTCCCAGTAGGGCGCCTGGTGCAAGCTAGTGACTTCCTAAAAATCACTGCAACCCCCCCTCCCCGCCCACATGACCTGGGTTGCTGTGCGTAAGAGAAACCTGGTGGGCAAGCAGTGGCAAGGACAGGCCCATCTGCTTCCTCCAACCAGGTCTCCGTCACACATGCCAGGTCAAATCCTCCATCCACAATCAGGTCGTGGATGGCAGTGGTTTTATTCATCATTGACCTGGCATTATACAGCAACACCTTCAGGTCATGTGGGTTTCCCCTGTTGATTCCAGTATCCGTCCGTCAGGACCAGACCCGGAGGCAGGGGTAGTCCTCAAACAACGACTAAACCTGCCTCCTCGGTAATGACATGGTCTGGTCTTAGCGTAACTCCGCCTCCTGCCCATGATCACCGAGATTGGATGTCCCAGTGCTCCCCCCCCCCCCCTGTGGAACTTGTCCCAGCCATCATGTTGGCTGGGGCCCCACTCCCAGGCAGCCCTGATCCCACCCCCTTAAAAACAAAACACAAACTATACAGAACCAATAGAACAACAACAACAACAAAAGGAACAAAACAATTATACTAAAATTAATCCCCAACCAAATATCCATCCCACTCACCCACCCCCAACAAAGGAAAAAAGGAAATAAAGAATAAAAATTTAAATTACCACCGACTGCTTGAGGACATTTTAAAGCACATTAACCACCTGGAACAGGGAAGCAATGGCATAACACTTCCCATACTTCCCCAAAAGTTTGTTCCAAATAAGGGCCTGGGCCACGCCCCCTGGGCCAGTTGGAAAAGGCCCTGGAAGGGAGCAGGCCCTGCAGTCCTCACCCAGCCGATGTAACCTCAAGGCTTATAATCGCATGGGCTTATTTGTGTGTTGGACTTCAGCCTGGCAGACCAGGATCCAAATCCTCACTCATCCACATGAAGATGACGGAGTGACCATGGGCCAGTCACTGTCTCTCAGCGTACCCTACCTTGCAGGGTTGTAGTGAGGATTAGATGCAGAGGTAGAACCATGTATACTGCCTGGAGCTCCTTAGGAATGGGGAAGGCCTGATAGAGTGGATATATTTCAACAGGAGTTACCAGCAAATGTTTGTTGCTGGATCATGTATAGTATCTTTCAGTAGAAATGCATCAAGTTTTCAAGATTTGAAAAAAGAAGAAGAAATATTGCTGACCTAACCATATAGATCATGTTTTAAAGTAGCCCAAAAGTAACTAGACCAATCAGAAAGGCACAAAACCATGGCATTCTGCATCTGAAAACTGAAATAGTCTCTGAAATAGGCCCCTGGTGGCTATGACATGATCCATCCCCAAACAATTCTAGAAAAAGAGGTGCTGAACTTCTCCCTTGTTCTCTTAGAATGGCAATGTCGCCCGCCTGAGAGGTGCCAGAGCTGAGCCGCTAGGAGCTCCGGCTGAAAAAAAATCCCTTTGTAAATCCATTTAGTGCTTTACACTGTTGCTCTCAGAGGCTACAGTTGTCAAACCACTTTATTTCACAGTACTTGTTAAAACCAGCAGTGTTTCTTCAGTGACAAAATAATGCTTTCAAGATTCAAGTGGACATTATCCAGCATGCAGGTTCAGTCCCCGGGAAGGGCAGGGAAAGGTCCCTGGTCTAAAACTCTGGAAAGAGCTACTGCCTTTGTGGGCAATACTGGGCTACAGGACCAATGTCCTGACTCTGTACACAGCAGTTCCTAATTCTCCTAATTACATATTCATGTAAAGTGAAGTGCAGTATGATCCACTGCATGCATACTCAGAAGTAACTCCCAGAGTATTCTGTAAGGCTTACTCACTAGCCAGCAGCCTAAATTGTCCTGGAAATGTCTGGCACTATTTCATGGTTATTAATAAAAAGCTAGAAAAAGATAGAACTGACTGCTGAATGCTTCTTGCTCTGCAGGGGCGTCTTACCCATAGAGGCTAGTGGCATGGGGCACCGGGGCGCCAAGTTCTGGAGGGCACCAGGGAAGAGGCGGAGGCTGGACGCTCACCGCCCTCGGCCGCCTCCTCCAGCCCTGCCAGCAGCGCCGTCATCCCTAAAAAACTCTGGGAAACGGGGGGCGGGGGGAGCTTTGCACCACAGCTCCGGATATTCTTAAGACGGCCCTGTCGCTCTGTCTGTCTCTCACACCAAATGCGCCACATATAGGTGTCTCTGTGTGTATGTGTTTAACATTCTGATGACATGCAACTGTTGCACCTTCACAGAATGCTGAGCTTTGGCTCTTTGCTTGTGAAACAGTGTGCATGTGTTGACATCAACAGAGGACAGGATTCCTGTTCCTTTTGTGCAAAAGAGGGAAGTGTGACCAGGGGCATGACTTTTCTGTCCCTCTGCTGCTCTGTCTCAGACCAGGCTCATCCGAGCTCCCACTTCCACAAGCCGACAGACTCCCCATAATGAGCTTGCTGTAGCACAGCACACTTGAGTTTTTGGACAACCATGACTGAGTGGCTTCCAATAAATACTAGAATGTGATAATGCTCTGCATTGTTAAGAATGTCAGTCTAGGACCTGGGAGAGACTAGGGTTCACATCCCCACTTGGCCATGAATATCACTGGGTGACCTTGGACCTGTCACTGCCCCTCAGCCCATCCTACCTCACTGGGTTGTTGTGGTGTTGAAGAGAGGGAGATCTATATATGCCACCTAGAGAAAAAAGACAAGCTATAAATGCAACTGATGAATTTTTTTTTAAAAAAAAGTTTTGTAAAAGGCTGCACACACTGTTCTCTCTTTAGGGCAGGCTTCCTCAAGCTCGGCCCTCCAGATGTTTTGAGACTACAATTCCCATCATCCCTGACCACTGGTCCTGCTAGCTAGGGATCATGGGAGTTGTAGGCCAAAAACATCTGGAGGGCTGAGGCTGATGAAGCCTGCTTTAGGGGTTGTTGTAACACATGAACAAGATGGGTGAATAAGATCAATTTGTTTTCATTGTTACTGTTCACAAAGAAAGAGTTCACTTTTATTGTCAGGTCAGCTTTAACAGAAAAAGAGAGAGAGAGAGAAACTCTCTCTCTCTCTCTCTCTCTCTCTCTCTCTGTGTGTGTGTGTGTGTGTGTGTGATGGGAGAGCAAGTGCATTTATCTTCCAATTTCAGTTTTTTAAGTCAGATGACCAGGCACTCTTGTACAACATAAGAACAAATCTGAGAGCAAGAGAAATGGGGGGGGGGGGAGCACCCATTTTATAGACAATTATCTGCAGGGCTTTTTTCAGCTGGCACTCTCCGGAACTCAGCTATGGCACCTCTCAGGTGGGTGCCTTTGCCATTATAAGATTATAAGAGAACAAGGGAGGTGTTTGTGGGGAGTTCCGGCACCTCTTTTTCTAGAAAAACAGCACTGATAAAAGCTCAGTGCTTAACAACCAGATCCACACAGTAAGATAATTAAAAGTTCAGGGTCACTAGGAGGGCTGAAGAGATTAGGCTTCCATTACGGAGCACAAACTATGCTGCTTCAAAGCATTATCATGAAGCAGTTCCTAAAAATAAAATAAAAAAGAACATTTAACCCTTTCTGGGAGAATAAAGGGTTATTGGTAGAGGCTGTAGAACTCTCTGTGAGTTATGGAGAATATTCTGAGACAAAAAAGACTTCTTTCTGGATGCCTAAGGTGTTTAGTAGAAGGAAAACTGGAGCATTAGGACACACTCCACACTCAGACACCTGGGAAGAAGTCTTTTTGTCTTAGCTCTGCCAGCGTAGTTCATGCACTGGTTACTTCAAGACTGGGTTACTAATACTAAGTGCTATGAGCTTTTAATAAATAAAAAATAATTTTAAAAGACTGGATTACTACAATGCATTCTATGTGGGGCTTCACTTGTGCTTGATCTGAAAGCTACAACCAGTGCAGAATCTTGCAGCATGGCTGCTGATGAGAATGAAGCCTTGTCACCTGCGCTCAGAGTTTGTTTGCTACTGGACCAAGTTCAAAGTGTTACTAATAGTATTCAAAGCTCTTAACAACTTGGCTAGTTTACCTGTGATGTCACCTTATGCCATATATGCCCACTCGCCCACTTCAATCGGCTAAATTGGCACTGCTACAGGTGCCACATAATATCTGCTCCATATTTGTAAAAAACAAAAACAAAAACAAAATGTTTGTAAAAAAACTCTACTTTGGTTCTCCTTTCCTGTTCTCTGGTTTCCATCAAAACAAGCCTTTTCTGGTCTTGTCTTTTCTTCCCTCACTTTAGGGTGCTGCCTGGCTGGATATTACGTCACCAATGTTTCCTGAGTGCTTCTCTCAATGTTCCCTGAGGATCTGCAGTGCTTCTCTCCGTGTATTTGACAAGCTGAGTTCGACACTCAATGTGGCAGAGTGTCAGTTTGTCAAATATGCAAAGTGCGGCATTTGCCCAGCAACGTTGAGCATCCAGCAAGTCATCACAGGACCTCTCCACGGAGCAGGAGTCATTGCTGGCAAAGAGGAATGCGGGGAGCTCTATGAATGGCAGAGTTTGGTATTG
Organism: Podarcis tiliguerta; assembly: GCF_965153285.1. Taxonomy (NCBI): domain Eukaryota; kingdom Metazoa; phylum Chordata; class Lepidosauria; order Squamata; family Lacertidae; genus Podarcis; species Podarcis tiliguerta. Next base: position 20,709,073 of record NC_139553.1, read on the forward strand.
TTATGAGTTTGTGAGGTGTGAGATACCTAAGCTACTAGATCAAATAAAAGTTAGAATTAATCAAGGTTTGGGGAGTTAAACTGTGCCAAATGTTGAAGCTCTGGATGCAGAATATGATGTTAGGTAGTTTGTTCAAATGTTTCCAGATGTTTCTAGCTGACTTGGGGGGGGGGGCATTGCTAAGGTTTTCTAGATTTTTTTATAAATGGACCATGGTCATGTTTAAATGTTGCTTCTTTTACATTGCACTAGTTGTGCGGAGTGGAATTGGATCACAATATTCTACTTCATGCATTTATGCTTTGAAGAAAATGTGAAGGTCCACACCATGTTTGCAGGTACATCATGAATAGGAAGCTCAGGCTTTACTGTGTGCGGGTGGAGATGGCTTTCTTGCTAAGGGGGGGCCATGTGGAATTGCATTACTAAGGAGGTATGGTTGGTTCTTCCTTTGCAGTCTTTTTGGACCTGGTTAGCACGTTTCTATTTATTCAAGCATTTTAAATTTGTACAATTCCTCAGGCTGCCTAATAACTTTTAATTTGCTGTCATTTATTATGGTTGAATAATGTTAGAGTTTTATTGTGTAGTATTAGGTTTTAACTAATTTATACTGTTAAAGATTTTGGGGGACCCCACTAAACCCTAGAAATTAATAAATGGTGGCAGATTATTTAAAGGGAAGATTGCAGGCCAGGCTTCCTTTCCAAGACAGGGCGTCACATGACAAAAAGTGTTGATGGCCCATCAAAGAGGAAATTTGGGCAGACAGAGGTTGCCATGGTGATGGGGTGTGTATATGAAGTGACAGGGAAGTGGAGTCTTTAGGGCAAGGTGTGCTGGGGAGAAGAAGGGGAAGAACAACGAGGGAGATCCACCTTGGGCAGGCTGGCTGAAGGCTGGCTGGGAAAGATGTATTTGACTCCAGAGCTGCACTGCTATGGGGGAACAAGCTATGTTTGAGATGACTGTGCTGTAAGATCTGAACCCTGCCCACTCAGACTGAAGTTGTAAATAGGTGAATAAACCATATTTCTTAAAGCTACAACAGTCTCTGATGTGTCTAAATTCTCCAAAGGAACACACACCCTGGGGGAGTGCCTGGAACCCCCTGGCTTGGGAGCCAACTCCTACGGGCAGAGGTCCCTTCACCTCCCCCCAATAAAATATTTGAGAGTGCCCCCTCAATTTGATGGGTGTTGCCATTCAAATGGTGTGTATGCTGCATCTTTTGATCGATTATAAAGGTCAGGGCTTACCTGTTGTCCCCCCAATATTTTATTTGAGTTGGCACCCCTGCGCCATGGAATCTTGCTACTGCTGGCAGAGAGTGGGGGTGGCACCCAACTTCTGTAACAATACTTTATATTGTTGTTGACTGCCCAAGAATGTGTGATGATTGTTGGTCTAAAAATGTTTTAAAACTGAATAAATGGATGAATGAATGAATAAGAGAGCATCTGTGCACATAAAACAATATGTATATAGAGTCTCAAACCCACACTTGGGCACCCTGCAAAAACACACAGTCCTGTTTGTTTGTTTGTTTGTTTGTTTGTTTGTGTCTTTCTCTTTCTCTCTGGGTGGGCCAATGCAAGATTATTCCTAGACCAGCTATCCATTCTTCCATTACCCAGTTCCTGGCCCAAGTTTTTTTGTGTTTTTTTTTTAATGGAAGCCTGAGTTTCACAAATCGTGCAATTAGGGTTTTCCTTCTGTGTGTCCTAAATACTTGACTTCCAAACCCAACTGTTACATTTTTACTACTGAACAGAAAACACACACACACCAAGTGCAAAATTAAGCTAAAGGGTAAGATATGCCTTGATATATGAAAGGGGTAGTCAGTCCAGATGTTGCTGGATTCCTAAGGTGACACAAGACCCTGCTGTTTGATCTACTCATAGGTAGTCAGTGTAGCGCCCTCCAGAAGTTGTTGGACTCCAACTCCCATCAGCCCCGGTCAGCATGGCCAAATATCCATGGATGATAGGTGCGGTTCAATCTCTTGCGGTTCAATCACCATGCTGCTTATTTGTGAAGTAGATGCTCAAGTTCTTTAAGGGGGAATATCATGTCACATTTAAAGCCCGTATTAGAAACAAAGCTCACTGTTTATTTTGCAGGCATTCATCTCTGAGTGACAGACAGCACCTTCTCCCATACATGACTCCCTGTCCCTTGAAACCTACAAATGGAGGGTGCTGTTCTGTGCCTTTTTTTTACCCAAATGGAGCAGGATTTTGCCTCCCTCAGAGAGCCAAATGATCATTTCCTTAGCTAGTTTTGACCTGTCTCTGTGCAAGAGAATCTCTTCTCTGGGGACATTGGATATTTAGAGCTTCCACACCTGATGATGGGGTGTGTGTGCACACATGGAAGAGACAGGGGTGGGGGTGGGGGTGGAATTTAACACTCCTCAACTAGAATAGTGAAGAAAACAGAAAGATTGAAAGCTATCCCTTCCCCTCACATCTCGTCTGGAACTGCGGCAGGTAACACCTTCTTGCTGCTAATGTCAGGATAAGGAGGGAGACTGGTACTTAGTTCCCACACCCTTTTCCCTGCCCAAACTTCTCCCTTCTAGGTTCTTCCCATTGCAAGACTCCTTGAGGCTCTATCCCAGGGGTAGGCAACCTAAGGGGATTGGGATGCAGCCCAATCACCTTCTCAATCTGGTCTGCGGATGATCTGGGAATCAGCGTGTTTTTACATGAGTGGAATGTGTCCTTTTATTTAAAATGCATCTCTGGGTTATTTGTGGGGCATAGGAATTCATTCACCCCTCCCCCAAAAATATAGTCTGGCCCACCACATGGTCTGAGGGATGGTGGACTGGCCCACAGCTGGAAAAGGTTGCTGACCCATGCTCTATCCTTTATCCTACTTCTCCTCAGATGCTGCTAGTGGTCACTGCTGCAGAGGAAATCTCAAGTGCCATAATGCAGTGGGAGAACACCTGCTCTGAATATAGAGTGTCCTGGTTAAATCCTTGGTGTCTCCAGTTAGGTCTGGGGAAGATGCCCTACCTGAAACTCTGGAGAGCAACTGCCAGTCAGAGTAAATAGCACTGAGTGTGGTGGACCAAACTGGACTGACAGTTTCCCATTTGCCTAATTCAGTTGGCTTCCTATGTTTAGGCAGGACAAGACAGGCAAGGAAAGGACACAGGGGCGGGCAAAGGAAGGTTGTTAGTTGTTGCAGCAGAAGACAGTCCCAGCCACCCTAAGTGTAGAATCAGAACCATCAAATTTGTGTAGCAACTTGGGGGGTTGTATCCACCTGATACAACCTTGGGGAGGGAGGAGATAACCATAGCTGTCAACTTACAGATTTGAAAATAAGGGACCAGCAGCCAAAATAAGGGATTTTAGTCAACCGGCAGCCAAACGAAGCCCCAAGTGGTGGTTCCTATAGCGCAGCAACCCGGCAAAGGGGATGCAGCAAAGAAAACCACCATCACCTCTCCGCTTGGAAGCGCTGAGCAAAGGCGAGTCCCCAGGCAACACGGCCGATTTGATCAGCACAAGGCATGCAAGCTCCACCCCCCAGTCGTTCTTAGACTCCTTACTGGGTGAGCAACGCAGCCAAGCAACACAGTTGGAGCCTCTCTCCTCCCTGGCTGTCAGGGAGGGAGGGAGAGGAGCTGCTTCCTTTGAAACCCGGGAAATTTAAGGGACATCATCAATCCGGGACAGCAGCGGGAAACGGCGCTGGGATAAGGGAGTTTCCAGCCAAATAAGGGATGGTTGACAGCTATGGAGCTAACAGATCACAAACTGCTTGGGTGGCAGCAAATCAAGGGGTGGGGAGGAAGGCAAAAAAGGGGGGAGACAAGATGGGCAGAATCCAGAGTGCAGTCATGCCCAACCTGGGGGTTGTATCCCAAAAATATCAGAAGGCTACCAGGTTGGGGAAGGTAGCTATAGCACAATGAAGAGTATGTTTGGGCCCATTGCTGGATGACAGCAATACTGCAAAAGAATTCAGGGAGGGAAAACTAATAGAGAGCATTAAGGAAAACCCAAAACAAGGAAAATGAGATGGGTTTGTCCCCCCCCTTGTGAATTCAGGGTTGGGAGCCCTGTCAGGCTGAGCAAAGGCATCTCTCTTTAGCATATCTAAAGCTTTGTTGTTTAAGGGCATGTTGTTGTTGTTGTTGTTTAGTCGTTTAGTCGTGTCCGACTCTTCGAGACCCCATGGACCAGAGCACACCAGGCACTCCTGTCTTCCACTGCCTCCCGCAGTTTGGTCAAATTTAAGGGCATAGGGAACCACAATATAAATACGGCAAACAGTGAATTTAACAAATTTTATTTATTTTTTTGGTTTTTCTTTTGCATTCATGTTACATATATTTTCTCCAAGGACCTCAAGACGACGCACACACTTCACCCTTACGCCGTTTCATCCTCACAGTACTGTGAAGTAGGTTTGGCTGAGGGTCTTTGACTGGCCTGTGGCACCCATTTGAGCTTCAAGGCCCGGTAGGGATTTTAACCGTGGCCTCTCTCTCCAGTGTCCTAGTTCAACATTCTGTCACACAAATAGATAGATAGAAAAATTGTAATCCTCCCTCCTCCAAGTGGAATTCTTGCATTGCCTCTTTACAATATAAGATCTATAAGTGACGGCAATGCAAGAGAAGAACAGCCCACCCACTAAGTGTAGCAAAGGGGGAATTATGAAATAGCTTGGATCAATGATTTTCAATGAGTGTGCCATGGTACCCTGGGGTACTTTGAATGATGGTCAGGGGTGCTGCGGGCAACCCTGGCCTCTGTCCCTCTTTCCTTCCCTCCCTCCTCTGATGCCCTCTCACATCTCTGACTCCCAAAGGCTTGTGCAGCTGTTTGTTGCAGCAGCCCTGGCTACAAGCTCCCCAGATGAATGGTGCCTCTGGGGCTGGCCAGGGGATGCTGGCTGCCAGGAGCTGAATAAGCAAGCAAGTGGGCGAGGGAGCCCAGCCAGCCAGTTCAGGCAGGTGCTGCACTGGACTTTCTTGTACTTGCTGTGTGTGAAGCCTGCCTGGAAGCTGAGTGCCCAGGGCTGAAGGGAAGCCCTTTCTGCCATGGAGGGCAAGCAGTGCCCATTGCTGCCTCCCAAGGTGAGTACGGTGCTGGTCTCATGTTCATCTCCATTGGACCACTAAGGCCAGGGGCATCCTCTTCTCAGGCCCTTGTGGGGCGGTGTGAGGTGGCACCTCTCTTTGGGGCGGGGGCGGGGGCAGCTCAGAGACTAGAGGCAGTAGGAGCGGCTGCCTGGAGGACTCCCAAGGAGAGGGGAAAGGAGAGGAGGTTGAGGGACCCCTCCACAAGGGAGGGGTGAGAGGCTGCTGGCTCTGCAGGCAAGGGGTGAAATAAGTGGGCTCCTGAGCCCCACAGGAGTGCCGCAGAAAGAATGTAGTTGGTCAAGGGAGTCAAGGTTGAGGACCATTGATGTAAATGACACAAACCTTTAAAAAGCAACACAGGCACCAGTCTGATTGTCTTCCAGACCAGCAATACTGAATGAAATGAACATGAGCTGCTTTGGCAAAGAAAATATCACTAATAAATTTAATAACAACAACAACTACAAGCACAACCACAACAAGAACAACAACAAGAACAACAACACAGAACAACAACAAGAACTACCACCACCACCACCACCACTGCTGCCGCCACCACCACTAGCATATAAAAAATCTGATTATCCTCCACCTTATACAGGGCAGTTCTGAGGCAGAGAACTGACAATGCATTCCTGAAGCACACTTGAACATAAGCCATTGCTTTTGTGATCCACACTCCACCCTACTTAACTAGGGTTGCCATCTTTCAAAAACTGAATCAATTTTGAGCTTTGGCCAATTTTTGTGCAATGTTGTTGAGCTTTTTTTAATTGCAAATTCTCAATTCGCGTCCATTTTCTTATTGCATCCCGGCTGTGTCAGCAAAAGTCAAGATGTATGGCCTCTTTGCCCAAATGGTGGCACAATTTTACCTCTAGAAACAATGTGGAAAATAGCCTGACGATGGCTGGGTTGAGGAGAAGAAGAAGAAGAGTTTGGATTTGATATCCCGCTTTCTCACTACCCGAAGGAGTCTCAAAGCGCTAACATTCTCCTTTCCCTTCCTCCCTCACAACAAATACTCTGTGAGGTAAGTGGGGCTGAGAGACTTCAGAGAAGTGTGACTGGCCCAAGGTCACCCAGCAGCTGCATGTGGAGGAGAGGAGACATGAATCCGGTTCACCAGATTACAAGTCTACCACTCTTAACCAATACACCACTCTGGCTCTCATCAATGCAAAAAAGAAAAAGGAAAGCGCCTCACAGGGGGGCATCTTGCACATCAATGTCAGAATCTGACTCATTGACCAGGACCTCATACATATTGACTGTCTTGAGTTCTATCGCCTCTTCCTCAAGGCCTAGTATAGGTGCCAGGATGCGGCTGTTGTCAGCACTGCCGTTCAGTAACTCGTACTCATACGAACATGCACACCTGTTGTTTCTTCCTAGGTCATGTAGGTTGTCCCCATCACTTCCACCTGTGTTGTCATCACCGCTGTCTTCATCTGTGCCTCTGGTAATACAGAAGCTGAAACAGAAAGGAAAAGGTGAGAATCAGGTCAATAGACCAAGGGCTTGCAATAGGCGTAAGGAAAGAAAACGAAGTACTTTGGAGGGCTGGAACTTCAAAGACAGATTGGCATTTCTGCAGTTAGATGGTCTCTTTGCACAGCTTCCTATGTCCTGTTTCAGCCTTTCCAATGTGCACAGTCTGCTTCTGAAATCCATGCTTCAACTTTTAAACAAGTGCAAAGATTAACATTTGGCCACTTTCCACTCACAACATACCACTATTCTATCCATGTTTTCTAAGGAGATAGGAGGCTCACTTGCTGTATGGAGTTGTGTGGTTCTTGCTGACATTTTGCACACTTTTATTTTTCTAGTGGTAGCGGAACTTATGCCACTGCCAAAAAAACACGAATCAGGGAGCTTGTCAAGCCACTGAGCAAGGCCTGATTTGCTGGAAGTGTATACTCTTGTTTTAAAGAGTTCCTAGATTTTAGCCCAAATATCTGATCCAATAGTTTATGTCCTTTGCAAAAGCAGGAGATCTGCTGAGCCCACTGGTGACATCTGGCTGAGGCTGGATTAGGACTGCCAGAGGCCCTGAGCACTGAAAAGATTATGGTGCTCTCCCCAATATGTAGTTCAAAATAAGTTCAAAATAAAAAAAGAGAAAAGAAAAATCAAGAGTACGAGTAGAGTGTAAGGAAGACTAGCAAAGTTCTGATTTTTCCCATGACCACCTCAATACTTTTTCTTTAAAATATCAAAGGTCATTCCCCTCCCAAAAACACACACACAAACAAAATGTTCACTTTTTGGGTACTCCTGCTTTGCTAGTGCCCTAACCACATCTTTTTGGATAATCCAGCCCTGAATCTGGCCATTCCGGATGAGACCTACTTCTCATTCACCCTCCTCCTACCACAACACATATGCACTGTAGCATTTATATTTCAGGTCCTTTTCACTTATTCGTATTCATCTTTCCAATATGCTGCCAGCCCAAACATGTCAGTTCTACAACCCCTAAATAATCAGATAATCACTTACTATGAAATTGGAAAGCCGTCACCTGAAATACAAAAAACAAACAGCAGAACTTTATGAGCAAATGTCCCTCCAGAAAAGTACAATCATTTCAAAACTGCAAACAGCTTTTGTTAAAAATGTAACAAGCAATATCAGATGAACAATAGAAGTGCAGCTTATACCCTAATCCCAACAAGGGGAAAACACATACAGCTGCTGTGTTGTTCTGTATGTGGCAGGGGGGCACTGGTGCAGCTCTTAGGCAAAACGGCCTATAAACACTCTTTCTGTCTGGCATGGTCGTCCTTTTCCACCAAGCACATAGCTTCGGGAGGGATGTACAAAGTTATGCTCAGAACTACCTGCAGTTCACTAGTCCCATAGATAGGGTTCCTAAAACCTTCACCCTGGTCCACCCACCCTGGTCCTGAGGACTAATGCAGCAGAGTCCCTCCCTTCAGTTCTTCATATATCATTTCACTCTGTCGAATCAGAGAAGCCATTGTTTTCTGAGTGAAATCTAACTCACTCACCAGTTCCTTGTATTCTGTAGCAGACAATACACGAAAGAATACCAGTGAGAAGAAAGCTGAGCAGAACAATCATGATGATGGCGAAAGTTGACATCTTGGACCCTAGGACAACACAGCAAAGGATGAGATTTACATGTTTGTATGTCTATTCATACTGATATGTTCATTTTAATGCACATGTTCCCCAAATATATACATTTTTGTAAACACTACTTGGAAAACTACACTGCAAAATTCAGAAAAGGGTGAATTTTGTAGGGTGACACTGTTTAGGTTCTCACACTGTTTTGAAAAGTGTGGATTTGATACAACTGCCTTTAAATGTGAACTAAATTTAAATTCTTCCCAATCCCTAGTTCTGAGAATAGGTCACAGGACTTCACCTTGAAGGGGAATCAAAACATTTTAAATCCTTTCCCATGTTAAAAGTATCCTGAAAAGTGGCAGGCAAAGGGTTGGAGCCTAAGTTTCCTGTACTCCCTAGTATGTAAGGGGTTTGGTTAAAAAAACCAAAACACTTTTAGCAAGTCCGCCCCCCCCCCCCATTAATGGGTGATGCATTCAAAAATGGCACTTCCAACTTGCAGCCTGAATTCTGCCACCTTCAAGCCTGCCACACAGGCAACTTCACTTCCTCCTTTTCCTTCACTTTGCTATCAAGTGCGGTCTTTACCAGTAGGCTTTGGTAAAGGCTCCCCTGTAGTAGACGCTGTCGTAGTTGCTGGTGTTGAAGTTGTAGCTGGACCTGCAAATCAAGGCAAAGATGCTGCGTCAGCAGAAAGGAGACCGGCTTTCACCCAAAGAGCAACTGAAGCAAGGCTGGAGGAGAATCTATGCAGCAGCTGTTAGAACTTCCCAGCCCACCCCAGTGTATTCGCAGGGTGAATTTCATCTCTAGAGCCACACAAAAGACTTTAGGGTTGAGATGTCGGGTACTTCTGCTGGCCTGTCAACTGGGGTGACCTTTAGAAACAGGCTCATTTTGGACAGGGTCTTCTTCTTCTTTTTGCCCCAGCACTTTCTCCATGAAAACCAGCTCTTTACCACCGAATTGGAGCAAACAGCAACCTGCAGGAAATCTGAATAGCTGCTTGCTCCAATTCAGCAGTAAATATCGGGTTTTCCTGTGGAAAGCGGTGGGGCACCCCCCCCCCCAATGTTCAAACACAAACCAGGAAACCATGGACCTGTGCCTAGAAAGTGCAGGGCAAAAGTTAAGTCTGGTTGAGCCCTAAATGAAATAAAAATGTAAATTCTCCCTCTCCCTCTCCCTCTCCCTCTGGAAATGACAGTGCACAAATGTTCCTCAAAACTGGGAACTCCCACCAGCAGTCAAGGTATATGTAGGCCACTTAGGAAGCTGATCTTTTTTGGAACACATCTTTGAGACGGGATACATCAGTTACCAGTACATTTGTATTCCACGTTAGCCCTATTCAGAGACGACCCACTGAAAGGTATGAACAGGACTAATTCAGGTCGACCCATGTCAGTGTGTCTGCTCTGGAGGAAATGACGCTTGTGCTTCTGTGGGTGCAGAAAAACATTCCTGGCTGCTAGTGAGAGTATCCTCTTCCTGAAGTTGAGTCCTAAAGAGGCAATGAAAGCCCCACAGTACTGTACAGCTTGGCTAGTTTTTGGAGCTGAAAATGCTAGCCCCTGTAATGAGGTAAACTTTACCTGTCATTTGCTACTTTATCAGTACATCTGTGCTCAAGGGCCAACCCAGGGGGAGTAGCCAAGGCCCCACTGCCAACACGGTCTCCTAGTTTGCAAAGGAGCCTTAGGGACAGAAGCAGACTTCTGGGTGCTTGGCACTCAGAGAGAAGGAAAGGATGACTAGAGCCATTGAGAAGGATTCTGACATTGCCTGGAAAGGCCCCTGAGCAGAGAATTTTTTGCAGTGAACCCCAGAGCTTTCCCAGTAAACCTAAAGAGTTGCCGCATTGCACATTTCCCTCCCCTCCCCGGGAATTCAGGTTGTCCTCCTCCAGCAGTCTAAAATAACAGGAAGGCCACACTAATGTTCCTCACGTTTTGCCACGGTGAGCTCTCTTGAGTTGAAGCTGCCAGATGTAGTTCTTCCTCCGAACACCATCCAAGCCGTGCTGGTGGCATCTGTGAGAATATTAGAGATACGTCCCCATACTGTGCCTTCCCCACATGCACTCTTGTCCCCCAGGGCCACTGTCCTCTCGGCAGGACTCAGCTGGGAGAAAACCATGCCCTGGGAAGTGCTGTGGTGTGGCATTGCAAGGCACTGGGAAGGTTTTGGCATCCCTCATCTCCACACCCCTTTGCTGTCTAGATTGGGCCTCCGCCTCCTCACACTTGATACACAACTAGAGACGAGTTGAGTTTACAGGGTCACCTTTTGAGGCTGCAGGGTGAAGGAGTCCTTCTATTTCTATTTCCCCTCCATCCACAACCACGTGGACAACTAGAGGATGCCTTCAACAAGGGGGGGGGGGGACAGCGGACAAAAGCAGGAGAAGGACAACTGGGGGCATTGTGCAAATGCTGCCTGCTGTAGCAGTTGAAGGCCAGGCAGAGGAGCAGGCGACCCCACCTCAACCACCCATGCATTTCCCACCCACAACTCAAAACTGAACAGCCTATCATTTGGTGACAGCTTACCTGCCACAGCTGTGGTGCTCATTGCGAACTCAGTGCTAGGCCCCAAAGTAGATGGCACTGCAGAACCTGCAAGCAAAAGCAGGAATGCATTTTTTTTCTCTCCATCCCTCTCCTTTTCTGAAGAACAGATCAGTTCTTTTTTGCATGTAAGTTTCTGATAATCACTAGATGCACTGATAGTGCTTAATAACTGTTGGTATTCCACAACTTTTATTCCTTCTAATATGTATCTTGCACCATCAATGTAACTGGTGTTTTACAGGGCAGCTAACATACTGCAAAGGGTTGTTTTTTGGGTGTCAGTCCGGATGATACCTTTGGGTCCCTTCCAAACCTGCAATCCTGTGTATGTGTAGAGTGCAAATCTAGGACTGGAAACCTGCTGAACCAATCAAACTAGTCTTTCTGTTAAGGTAATGGTTTTGGCTGGCCAGTTAAGTACTGCCATTTACATGTTGTAGGAGGCTGCCATAGAGACAAGTGGGTAGGCTTTTTTCCACATCACCTGGTGGGATGCCATATCAATCAAAGATGGGGAACTCTGTGTGAAAGAGAGTTTTGGCTGATATTGGAAGCTGCAGAAGCAGGGATGTGTCTGCTATACGCTAGACCCAAAGCTGTGACTTGGGGCTTCCCTAGGAACTTAATGGGCAGGTAAGAGTTAAAATGCTGTGGGCTCCCAATTCACACTTGTCCCTTGCTTTTTAGATACAGGATTGTAGCCTTCTGCCTTATTGATCTTTCTGAACTGAATTTTAAGTTAAGAAAGTAAGAAGGTAAGAAGAGTCTGCTGAATCAGGCCAATGGCCCATCTAGTTCAGCACCCTGTTTTCACAGGGTGAAATGCCTAAGGGAAACTAAGGAGCAGAACACATTGTTTTATTGTGTACTGTGGTTTTGATTATTGTACACTGCTCTGGTATGTTTTTAAAATGTAGTTTATAAATTTGTCAAATAAAATAGAATAAAATCTATCTATTTCATGCAAAGAATTTCAGATACTGGAGCTCTTAACACAGAGGCCAAGCCTGGACAAAACTGATTGTTATAAATTGGGGGGGGGGGGCAGGTTAGCTGCTTTGGAGAGGCTATTGTTATACTATGTATTGCTTTGTGCTGTATTCTGGTTTTCTTGAATTTGTATGTAGCCATTTTACTGCATTTTTAATTAAATATTATTATTATCTGAATAAATGAATGAACTGGGTTTCCTAAAACTAAATCCCTCTGGAGCTACATTGTGGATCTTTGCATAGCAGAGGTTGTTGGATGCTCTTACTTTGCACGCTTATCCGAATAGCTCTACTCTGCTGGATCAGCTTGCTGACCCTGTTTTCAACTTCACAGTAGTATTTGCCAGCATCTGATGCTTCCAGCCGGTCAAAGGCAAGTACGGCTTCCTTGCCCACAAGGGTTGCATTGCTTCCTTCCACTTGTTTGAACCAGCGGTAAGTGATGGGCGGAGAGCCGCTGGTCAAGCACGACAGGTTGAACCTCATCACGCCAGGCAAGCTTGTCTCATCATTGTTGGTGGCCTTAATGACAGGCTTGGCCACTGGAACTGGGAAGCAAAACATACATATCAAACACCTGCAGCAAATTTGGTGCTTGCACAGCTCTAAGCAGACATAGAATGCAAGGAAAATAAAGGAAGATGACTGGAGATACTTTGGAATTGTAAGGTTCAAGGAGAATGCGATCCTCAAGGTTCTACAGTGGTGCCTCGCAAGACGAAATTAATTCGTTCTGCGAGTTTTTTCGTCTTGTGAATTTTTCGTCTTGCGAAGCACGGTTTCCCATAGGAAATGCATTGACGGTTTCCCATAGCAATGCATTGACGGTTTTAAGAAAAAGGCGCAAAACGTTTTTGTCTTGCGAAGCAAGCCCATAGGGAAATTCGTCTTGCGAAGCAACTCAAAAAACAAAAAACTCTTTCGTCTTGCGAGTTTTTCATCTTGCGAGGCATTCGTCTTGCGAGGTACCACTGTACCTCTTTTCACAATTGATAAAAAGCTTGGGGACCTGTCCGCTCCCTCCATTTAGAACATAAGAAGAGCCCTTCTGGATTAGGCCCATCTAGTCCAGCATCCTGTTCTCACAGTGGCCAAACAGATGCCTCTTCTGAGAAACCTGCAAGTAGGGGCCAAGCACAACAGTACTCACCCCTCCTGTGGTTCCCAGCAACTGGTTATCAGAAAGAAGCATTGCTGCCTCCAACTGAGAAGGCAGAGCTGAGCACTGTAGCTAGTAGCCACTGATAGCCCTTTCCCCCCTGAATTTGCCTAATCCTCTTTTAAAGCCAGTCCCATCTGTCACCAAGGCACCTTGCAAAGAAGCAGATGAGCACCTGAATAGTGAAAGCAAAGCTATATTTTCTTCTTTCTTCACATTTTTAAAATCCTGCTTGAGAATCTTTAATAAAAAGCAAACCACACATTCTCTGAATAAACAAAATAGAAAATGATACTATGCAACTTAAATATATATATATATATACACACATATATTGCATTTTTAACCATGCAGTCTTCTCAGCATATTAATGCAGGTTACCTTTTTTAACCTTCAGTATGATGATCCTTGATATTGTTACCCTGGTATTGTTTTTGGTCAGGAAGGTAACTTCACAGGCATATCGCCCTCTATCTGCCATGTCGAGATCGTGGATCAGGAGGGAGACATCTCCCAGGGGTTGCTTAGGAACGGTGAGTCGGTCTCTGAAATGTGCCACAGGTGTTTGGTCCCCTGAGTCATTATCCCGGTGAAAGATGGCTCTATTGTGATGATCCCGCTGCCTCCAAACAACACTTCGTTCCAGAAAGTCAGGAGATGGGTCATACAAACATGGCAAAGTGACCGAAGCCCTCCAAGTGCCATGGGTCTCATGTGGGCCAGTCAAATCCAGAACAACTGGGGGAGCAGCAAGATAAACAGAAGGTTATTATATTATTTCACAGGACCGATTGATTGATATGCCAGAAATTTGTAAAAGTAAAGGGACCCCTGACCATTAGGTCCAGTCGTGGCCGACTCTGGGGTTGCGGTGCTCATCTCACTTTATTGGCCAAATGAGCCAGCGTACACCTTTTGGGTCATGTAGCCAGCAAGACTAAGGTGCTTGTGGAGAACCAGAACAGCACACGGAAACGCCGTTTACCTTCCCGCCAGAGCGGTACGTATTTATCTACTTGCACTTTGACGTGCTTTTGAACTGCTAGGTTGGCAGGAGCAGGGACCGAGCAATGGGAGCTCACCCCGTCGCGGGGATTCGAACCGCCAACCTTCTGATTGGCAAGTCCTAGGCTCTGTGGTTTAACCCACAGCACCACCTGTGTCCTGCCAGAAATTTAAGCCTGTGCAATTAAAGTGAATTGAAGAATCTGGTCCAGCAAATCAACTTTATTTATTTGTTTGTTTGTTTATTTACTTAAACACACACAGACAAATGAGTGGGCCTTTTCCTCTGCTGGATACCACTGTCATCCTAGGATGAAGAACAACATCCTATTGTGGGGCTGTGTGTGAGCCGTCGCTGATTTAGGAAGCCTCAGACATAGAGACATGTGTTGTTCTGTGTTGGATCCCAAACTGTGACTTGAGGCTTCTCTGGAAACCTAATACCAGATCTGGGGCAGCATTAATGCGGTAAGTGCTTTCATCTTTTGCTCACGCTGTACCTGTAATACACGTGTAAATAAACCTATATATCCTAAAGACATCACAGTCTCCACTGGCCTTCATTCCAAGGAAACTAAACCTGGGTAGGCACAGGAACCCCTGGAGGCTCTCGCTGCTCGGAGAATGGGGGGCCAGTAACAATATTGTCTACCAGATCAGAGCATTAGCCCGCATGGGCGTGGCCAAGTGGGCTGCCCCCCCAAATCAAGTAAATCAATAAAAATACTTAACTGAGGCTCGCCCCCCAACATGAGCGTAGCCAAGTGGGCTGCCCCCCCCAAATCAAGTAAATCAATAAAAATACTTAACTGAGGCTTGCCCCCAACATGAGCGTAGCCAAGGGGGCTGCCCCCCCCGATCAAGTAAATCAATAAAAATACGGTAACTGAGGCTCGCCCCCCCAACATGAGCGTAGCCAAGTGGGCTGCCCCCCCCAAATCAAGTAAATCAATAAAAATACTTAACTGAGGCTTGCCCCCAACATGAGCGTAGCCAAGGGGGCTGCCCCCCCAATCAAGTAAATCAATAAAAATACTTAACTGAGGCTCACCCCCCCAACATGCGCTCCAAAGGCTTCAGGGATCTTTGAGGCTGGTGGTGGGGGAAAGCAGCGATTCCCCCCGCCGCCAGCCTCACAAGCTCTGGTGAATGTACCTTGAATGCACCTTGTTTTAGAGGGGGAAAACAAGAAAAAAAAATTTTCCCTGTTCTCCCCCTCCTATGGTCCGGTGCGTCCTATTGTCCGGTGCGTCCAATGGTGCAAAAAATACGGTAACTGAGGCTCGCCCCCCCAACATGAGCGTAGCCAAGGGGGCTGCCCCCCCAATCAAGTAAATCAATAAAAATACGGTAACTGAGGCTCGCCCCCCCAACATGAGCGTAGCCAAGTGGGCTGCCCCCCAATCAAGTAAATCAATAAAAATACTTAACTGAGGCTCGCCCCCCCCAACATGAGCGTAGCCAAGGGGGCTGCCCCCCAATCAAGTAAATCAATAAAAATACTTAACTGAGGCTCGCCCCCCCCCAACATGAGCGTAGCCAAGTGGGCTGCCCCCCCAATCAAGTAAATCAATAAAAATACTTAACTGAGGCTCGCCCCCCCCAACATGAGCGTAGCCAAGGGGGCTGCCCCCCAATCAAGTAAATCAATAAAAATACTTAACTGAGGCTCGCCCCCCCCAACATGAGCGTAGCCAAGGGGGCTGCCCCCCAAATCAAGTAAATCAATAAAAAAACTTAACTGAGGCTCGCCCCCCCCAACATGAGCGTTGCCAAGGGGGCTGCCCCCCAATCAAGTAAATCAATAAAAATACTTAACTGAGGCTCGCCCCCCCCAACATGAGCGTAGCCAAGTGGGCTGCCCCCCCAATCAAGTAAATCAATAAAAATACTTAACTGAGGCTCGCCCCCCCCAACATGAGCGTAGCCAAGTGGGCTGCCCCCCCAAATCAAGTAAATCAATAAAAAAACTTAACTGAGGCTCGCCCCCCCACGTGAGCATAGCCAAGTCGGCTGCCCCCCCCAGATCAAGTAAATCAATAAAAAAACTTAACTGAGGCTCGCCCCCCAACATGAGCGTAGCCAAGGGGGCTGCCCCCCCAATCAAGTAAATCAACAAAAATACTTAACTGAGGCTCGCCCCCCCCTACATGAGCGTAGCCAAGTGGGCTGCCCCCCCAAATCAAGTAAATCAATAAAAAAACTTAACTGAGGCTCCCCCGTCAGCATAAATCCATAAATCCTGGCCCTGTCAGAGAGAGAAAATAGCGCCAAAGTGCCCTCTTCCCAGGTATTTTCTTAACAGTGCTTACCATAAACAGCAGTAACCCCCCACCCAACCTGAGTGTAAAGCTCATGCAAGCACTTCTCTCTTGAAAGAAAATTGGGGGTTGGGGGCTTTTCATACAGGTGCCTTTCCGAGCCCTATTAAGGGCTGAACCTGCCACCTTTTGCACACAAGGCTCACAAGCAGGAGGCCCACAAGCAGAACCTGCCTCTGGCAATGAAGTTAGCACGTAGCCATTGTGGCTTGTAGACAGGCATAAAGAGCTAATAACAGACACCTCCTTGCATAAAGAGACACCAACCGACCTCTGAAGCCACCTGCCGGAGAAGGTAATAGGCAACTAACAACCAGAACACTTATGAAACCAAAGACGCAAGACAAGAGGTTCAGTTACCTTTTAAAATTAAATAAATACAGAGGTTTTGCACAAGGCTTATTTACCATAAGTGCACAACAAGAGCTGGATCAGGCCATGGGCCCATCTAGTCCAGCATCATATTATTATAACGCCCAGCTAAATGCCTCAATGGGAAGCCCACAAGAAGGTCCTGTGGTGCAACAGCACTACTGCCTCTGATTCCGAGTAATTAATTTAATATTTAAACTCTGCTTTTCCGGCAACAAATGTTGAGCTCAAAGCAACGAAGAAATACATTTCTATAAAAACAATGCCAGAAAACAACATCCTAAGTAATTTGGCACGAAGCTAAGATTATGCAAGATTACGGCACCTGCTACACTTTGAAAACCACACCTGTTTCATCCACCTGTTCAAGCCCCCATGACATGCTAAACACTTCATACTTTTTTCTTAAACATATCAAAGAATGACATTTGGCTTATGTAGTAAATGTGAATGAGAGGACAGAATGAAAAGGATGAAAAGCCTTGCAAAATTTTAAAGGAACAGCAAATGTAGAGTGGCATAAAACCATCAGATCAATTGCAGTCACTTAAGTGCCTAGGCAGATTTACAGAAAGAAAGCATACAAAATGTTCTACAACTTCTTTGGAAGTTTTCTTGTTTTGTGTAATTTAATCAAAGCCATAATATATAGCCAGAAGTGATTAAGCAAACAGTGAAATTTTCTGCCTCTTCCTCACAACAATGCAGCAGAGCAACATCACACATTTCAGTTGCAACACACAATCTGCGGCTTTACTGTCTTCCAACCCATGCCTAGTTCTGAATCCAAGCAACAACTTTATAGATGAGACACAGGTTGCCGTAGCGGGAGGCATCAGTTAAGAAGAAACATTCCAAAGTGGAAGGAGAAATGTCTCAAGGCTGCTTTTATAATGAGTTGTTGCATTAATAGAGAAGCCGGAGAGATCGGATTCAGTCCTCAGTTAAAGGCAAACCTCCCTAACTTTCTGAAACAATATGTTAATCAAAATACAGCCATCCTTTTAAATCCACACTTCTCTGAACCCTGCAGTTCTCCATCCAAGTAATGCAAACAGAACTGCATATGCTGTGGTAAGATGTGCACAGAAATATATATAAATGCACACAAACATGTATATATTAGGAGAAATTCTCACTGAAATGCTGATTAATTTTCATGTGGATTTGAAGGGGGGGAGGAATTACAAATTGACATGGAAATGCAAAAGTGGCAGCTTCACTCATCTCTGTGTATTAAAGATAATATTTTTTAAAAGTCTGCCACTGGTTAATTGTGTGGCACATTATTTAGCTTATTGGTTTATTTATATTTTAAAAGGCCTGAGTATATTTCTGCATCATAAAAAAATCAAAGCAGCTTACAGCAATAAAGCCATGAAACTATACATTAAAAGCATAAAAAGTTAAAAACCTTTAAAAGTTTTAATCTAAAAAATGAAACATTGCAGCCCTGATTGTTACTCTTACAAGTTCTGAAGAACGAAGTATTGTACATCTCATTTAAACAATATTAAAATTTCATCCTGAAAGGACTTACCTTTTCCATGGATAGTGGGTGAAAGCAGCAGAAACCACAGCCAAGCTACCTTGGCCATGATTGCCAGAGACTGATTACTCTGACTGCTCCTCACTCTGTGCTAACTAGTAAGGAACTGAATCCTTCAAGGGTGCAGTGAACAAAACTTCCCTCTCTCTGCTCCCCACGAATCGGACAACTGCATCAGTGTATCACAGATTTTTATACCATTGCCAGGCTACCTTCGTCCCCCCTTTTCTGTTCGAAAAGAAAGGAGGGGCATCTTCCAATTGGCTGAATACATCAAGGACATTAATAGAGTAAGCTGGTTGATTATAATAAAAAAACAAGGGAAAGCAGTATCATCAC
The DNA here is from genome assembly GCF_965153285.1 of Podarcis tiliguerta. Classification (NCBI taxonomy): domain Eukaryota; kingdom Metazoa; phylum Chordata; class Lepidosauria; order Squamata; family Lacertidae; genus Podarcis; species Podarcis tiliguerta. The sequence continues at coordinate 20,727,598 of NC_139553.1, forward strand.
CTTTGCAATGAATGGAAGAAAAAAATGCACTTGTTTGCAGGCGCAAGGGTTTATTTGGAAGAACCTTGTAATAGTTATGTCTCGATTTCTGCATGACCTTTAGAAAGAACTTTGTTTTAAAATCAGATGTTTTTTTCCAACACACACTTCTTCCCCCCCGCCTCTCCATTTTTTGCATCCTCTCCTTCTGCTCACATTTTATGTATGTTTGCTAAGTTTGCAAGTTTCAGGGTAACCCTAAATGGGCTGAGAGACTTTGACACCTGAACTGCACATTTAGAACTAAAAATTCAAGCACAAAAAGCCCTGTCAGTTCAATAGAAACTGAACACATTTAATTGATTTATTTTTAAGTGTTATGATTTATATCCACCCCATGGAGCCCAAGGCAGCAAACATTTAAGTGATAATTTTAGTGGGATTATAATGTTTTAAACACATAGGGTGGATGTGGCCTTAATTCAGGGGTAGGCAACCTAAGGCCCATGGGCCACAAGCGGCCCACGGGAGTCGTTTAACTGGCCCCCGAGCCACCCCCAAACCGAGCCGCCTGCTCGGCAAGTCCCTGTGCGTTGCGCTAAACTGATGCAGCACGGTGCGGGGACTCACTTTCGTAGTGCCAGAAATCGCATCTGCGCATGCTCAGATGCCGAAAATTGCGTCTATGCAGACGCAGACACCGGAAATTGTGTCTGCGCAGATGCGGCCGTGAGTGCGCGATCTGGCCCACAGAGGGATCTCCATTGGAGTGAACCGGCTTAGGTGAGGTAAACCTTGCCGACCCCTGCAATTGAAGAAAAGTACCATATTTTTTGCTCCATAAGACACACTTTTTTCCTCCTAAAAAGTAAGGGGAAATGTGTGCGCGTCTTATGGAGCAAATGGCACTGCGCAGAGAGGGAGAGCTGCGCAGCGCCCCTTCAACGAAGCGGGAGGAGAAACGGAGCCCCTTCCATTTCTCCTCCCGCTTTGCTGAAGAGGTGCTCTGCAGAGAGGGAGAGATTTTTTTCTTGTTTTCCTCCTCTAAAAACTAGGTGCGTCTTATGGTCGGGTGCGTCTTATAGAGCGAAAAATACGGTAGGTAGGTAGTTGGGGAGCAGGGAAGAAAAACAGAGAATGCAGACTAGGGGCTGGGGAGTGTGAGGACATGCTGTGTCTGCCTGCCTATATATGTCTGCCTGCCTATGTTTTCTGCTTTGTGAAATGGTTCTGTGACCTCTGAGGGCATCACAGTGCCACTGTCAGGTCTGAGGCCTTCTGCTGATACAATGGAGCAGGCCTGTTGAGTGTCAGGTTCAGAAAGGGAGTTGAAGGGGCAGGCGAGAATCATGGTGGGTATTTATAGGTGCAGCCTGGATCAGCTGATGTCTTTCAGTGGCCACATCTGCCCCACACATTTAAAGCTTTATGACACCACTTTTAAACACTCATGGCTTCCTCCCAATGATCCTGGGAAGTGTAGTTTGCTCAGGGCGCTGAGAGTTGTGAGAAGACTCCTACTCCCCCTGCAAGAACTATAGTTCCCAGATCTCCCTGAGAAGAGGGATTGACTGTTAAAGCACTCTGGGAACTATAGTTCTGGGAGGGAAATAGGGGCTTCATAACAACTCCCAGCACCCTTAACAAACTACAGCTCCCAGAATGCTTTCTGGGAAGTCATGTTCTCTTATACTACTGTTAAAATGGTCTAAAGTGTTTTAAATGTCTGGTGCAGATGTGGCCTTTGTCATTTAGAAACATTTGTGTACTACCCTTTGTCCTATGTAGTATTTCAGAGGTGTGAACAGCCACCCAGGGAATCCTTCCATACTCTGTTCATAGTGGGTGAACAGAAAATATCAGCACAGTGTGCAGCATTAAAGCAAAAAACACCATTAAAAACAAAGTGAGTAGCTAATAAAAAATTGAAAAATTAAGCAGCTACAAAGTCCTGTTGTCAGGCATCCAAGAGATGCCTGAAAGTCAACATTGAGGATGTCTTCCAAATCTCTGGTGACACCAAATGCCCAACTTCTAGTAGGGGCCAGTTGGGCCTCAGTAACCCTGGTGTGGGGACAAGTAACAGTCCTCTTCCAGATAAGCTCTGACTAACTGGGATATAAAGGCTCAGGTGGTCTTTAAGGTACACTGGGCCAAGGTTGTTTAGGGCTTTGTATATCAACACATCCAACCTGAGAGCCTTTCTTAATTTTGGGAACCCTTAAAATAGAATAGACCTATACTTTCTCTGACAGAAATGCTATGGAGGCGCAGGTTACAGCAACAGCCAAGGTGATATTTTGCCACCTTTGCCACATCAAGCAGTTGGTCCCTTACCTTTCCCGCCCTGACCTGGCCACAGTGATCCATGTGGCAGTCACCTCCAGACTTGACTACTATAATTTGCTTTACGCAGGGCTGCCCTTGAAGCTGTCCCAGAAACTCCAGCGGGTACAGAATGCTGCAGCAAGGCTCTTCATGGGGTCTCTGTCCTGGGAGCATATTCACCCAGTGCTTTTCCAGTTGCACTGGCTCCCGGTGGAGTACAGGGTCAGATTTAAGGTGCTGCTTTTGACCTTTAAAGCCCTTCACGGCCTAGGACCCTCGTACCTACGGGACCGCCTCTCTCAGTATGCCCTGCGGAGAGCCTCAAGGTCCATAAATAGCAACACCCTAGTGGTCCCGGGCCCTAAGGAAGTTAGATTAGCCTCAACCAGAGTCAGGGCCTTTTCAACACTGGCTCCGGCCTGGTGGAACACTCTGCCTCATGAGACCAGGGCCCTGCAGGATCTGATTTCTTTCCGCAGGGCCTGTAAGACAGCTTTTGGCTTGGAGTCAATTTGATTCCCCCCCGCTTCTTCTTTCTTTTTCCTTTCTCCTTCTGTGATGAGGCTGCATTTTAATTGTTTTAATGTTTTAATGTTGTATTTTAATCTTGTTTTTAAGTTGTATTCATTCAAGTCATTTTTATTATTGGTTGTTAGCCACCCTGAGCCCGGCTTTGGCTGGGGAGGGCAGGGTATAAATATAATTTATTATTATTAATCCATATAAAATGCTTATATTAACCAATCTGTTCACATGCCCTCTCAGAAAGGCAAAGTTGGTTAGACAAATTCATGGAGGAGGAGAGCGCTATGGATGGCTACTAGCCAGGATGGCTTTGCTCTGCCCTCCACAGCAGGAGGGCAGCAATGCTTCTGAATGCCAGTTTCCATAAATTACGCTCAAGTCCTGCTTTTGGGTTTCCCATAGGGGCATCTGATCGTCAAATGTGAAGACAGGACATAGGACTAGATGGGCCATTGGCCTGATTCAGCAGGACTCTTCTGCAGTTCTTATGTGCTCAAAAGCTTCTGTCTTAACCTGGTAGCTTCTTCACTACAACCTTCCTCTCTGACTCTTGTGTTCTTGCATTAACTCTTGGCCCAGCTAAGCTGTCAGATTGGTTTGCAGGGCAGTGTGGTAGATGCCACAGCAAAAGAGGAGACTTCTCATGAGATCTTGGGGCCCAAGCATCTTTCACAGCTTGCAAATGGGCAGGGTGGCAGAACCTTTAAAAGGACCAGCCACTTCTTTCCTTTTGTGGAGGAATTGGGATGGTCAGACTTTGGGCTAGAAATCCTTTTGGTCAACAGAACAAAATTCAACATTATGCCAGGCCCCCAGCCCCCCGCCGGGTGGGGGTATGTCTGTCAGTAAAGTTGTAGCTAGTTTTCACTCATGCATCTGACTTGGCCAATTATTGGGTTGGCAGGACGGGGGGACCAGAGTAATTGTCCTGTAACCTCCTAGGCTTATCCGGAACCTTACTTTAAAAAATCAAGGCCAGTTCTCAATAACAATCTGGCAGCTGACCTCCTGAAAGGGACATGATATGGCAAATGTTTTTAGCTGGCACAATCTTTCAAAACAACAATTGAAGCTGTTTCCATCTTGTTATCATATACATTCTTGCAGGGTCACATTTATAGAACAACCAAAGGTCACAGCCTGAAAGCATCTAGATGCTTAGAATTGTTAGAGACAAACCTAGTGCCATCTTGGATTAATAACCCTCCTGCTTCTTGTGGGGGTGGGTGGGTGAGACAATACACTAGTTCTGCACACTGTCCTTTGAACTCAGAATTGGGGGACTTTTTGGTTTTGCAGCACGAAAAGCTGCAACTTTTGCAGCACGATAAACTTCTCCAGGCTATCAAGGTTCCCAAAGCAAAAGTCACAAGTGAGAGAAGGGCTGCTCCATTCATGCCATAGATATTCTAGTTGGCTACTGTGACAACTGGATACTATATAGGGTTGCCAGACCTCCATGGCTGACTTAGTCTCCAGGTTTGCCTGTCCCCTCCAGGAGGAGGGCTTGGATTCCCAGGTGTGCAAGATTGCCTTTAATAATAAGAATACAGTCATACCTCGGGTTACAGACACTTCAGGTTGCATTTTTTTGGGTTACGGACCGCCGAAACCCGGAAGTACCGGAACAGGTTACTTCCAGGTTTCAGCGGTCGCACATGCACAGAAGCGCTAAATTGCGCTTTGCGCATACACAAAAGCGCCGAATCGCAACCCACGCATGCGCAGACGCGGGTTGCGAACGCTGCGGGTTGTGAACCTGAATCCTGCACGGATCACGTTCACAACCCAAGCATCCACTGTAATAATAATAATAATAATAATAATAATAATAATAATAATAATGACTCAGTATGCAACTTACAAGCTGCAGCCTAGTCCCCCTCTGCTCTCCTCTCCCAATTAATCTGTCTCCAGGGACTTCCCCCATGGCATCACCAGCGACTGTCCCTAGGTCTCAGGTTTTGGCCCTGAAATCTCAGGTCTAGGATGCTGCTGGCTTGACAACCCTAATACTGAACTAGATTGCAATTTGGTCTCATACAGCAACCAGGCTCTTCTGATGTTCTTAAACCACAACTTTGGACTTTTTTTTTATTTGGTCCATACTGTTTAATGTTCATTCCTTTAACAGAAAACAGACCCAAAAGGATTGAAGGGTGTATGCAGAACTCAAGTCAAAATATGAGACAACATTGCAATAATCAAGGAAATGAAGCTTTATGAGGAAGAGTACAGTGGTACCCCGCAAGACGAATGCCTCGGAAGACGAAAAACTCGCTAGACGAAAGGGTTTTTCGTTTTCTGAGGTGCTTCGCAAGACGGATTTTCCTAAGGGCTTGCTTCGCTAGACGAAACAGCCCTGCCTCTCCTGTCATGGCGACGGTGACTGCACGCACGCACGCTCGCTTCCCCGCTCCTCCGGCTCCCTCCCACCTTCCGGCTGACGACTCCTCCGGCTCCCTCCGACCTACCGGCTGACAGCCGACCTTCCGGCTGCCTCGCGCCGCTGCCCACCGCCCTCGCGCGCTCCTCTCAGAGAGCTATTGCTGCCAGCAGCCAGCGTTGCAGGCAGAGTCGTGCTCCTGAGCCCCGCCGCCCTCCAGCAGCCGCGTCGCGCGGTGGCCGCAAGGTGCGGGTGAGTCCGAGGTACCGGCTGCGGCAGCTGCCCTGCTTCTCCCCGCCCCTCCCCGCCGTTGTTAGTGTTTAACTGCAGTGGTGCTTCGCAAGACGAAAAAACTCGCTCAACGAAAAATTAATTTCGTCTTGCGAGGCACCACTGTAGAGGGAATTGGGTATGTTTTGCCTGGAAAAGAAGACACTGAGAGAAGATATGATAGCCATCTTCAAATATCTAAATAGCTGTCAAAAGGAAGGTGGAGGAAGGTTTCTTCTTGTTCTGGAGGGTAGGACACAAACCAATAGATTCAAGTTACAAGAAAGGAGATTCTGACTAAACAAGAAGAACTTTCTTACCGTGAGAGCTGTTTGACTGTGGAACAGACACCCTCAGAAGGTGGTGGACACTCCTTCATTGGAGGTTTTTAAGCAGAGGTTTTAGTGACCATCTGACATGCATTCTTTAGTTGAGATTCCTGACTAGATGACTCTCAGGATCCCCTCAAACTCTACAATTCTATAATTGTAAGTCATCGCAATCTGAGGAGCAAGGCTGGCTCTAACAGATGCCAGATTCAGGTGTCTTCAAGGCACCCAGGACCAAGAAAGTCTTTCACTGGGCACCACACCACAGGACTACCCTTCTCACTTTGCAAGACATGGTGTCGGCATGAAATAGACACACTTTCCAGGTTAAAAGCGTGCAGTGGCGATGCTTTGCGCAAAGGCTATCAGAGCTCTGGAGCCAGCGCTGCTGATATAATGAAAAAATGATGCATGTGCTTTTGCACAGCTGAGTCACTCTCAGATCTTGTCCTCCATATGCAATGCAACCCACCCACCCCACACAGGCTTTTCTTCAAGGATAGCAACACAGTTGCTCAAGATGGGGAAGTTGAGGGTGTCCTTGCCCTGGAGGGCTGCTACTAAGGAAAGTGTTTTGCAAACTGCAGTGGCTGTCAAATTTAGCAGCTATTGGAACTAAGTAATGCTGGAGCAGTCAGCATTTCTCTACCATCCCCCACCCCTTGAGAAAAGAAAGAAAACATCCCAATCACATGTATTTTCAATTAAATATTTTTCTGGATTTTTTTTTTGGGGGGGGGATGTCAGTCTGGATGATGCCATGAGTCCCTTCCAATTCTTGGGGTTCTGTACGCAAGTGAGGGTTACAATCATAAAGAAGAGGTTGTTGAACTAAACAGGGAGGTTTCTTTGTAAGACAGTGACCTTAACTAGCCACTCAAATGTCCTCATCAGCATCCCAAAAGAATGAGCTGGGCTGCAAGAACTACAACTAAGTGACGGGCCCTCCTAGCTACCGTATTTTTCGCCCTATAGGGTGCACCGGCCCATAGGGTGCACTTATTTTTTTGGGGGGGGGAATAAAGAAAAAATATATATTTCCCCCCCCCCCCCTGTGCCCCAAAGAGCAAAGAAGCCATGACAGTGAGTGGGATGGATCCCGCTAGCTGTCCTGGCTTCCTTTTTAGCCTTGGGGCTGGGGGTCCGGGAGCGACGGCGAGGTTGCGCAACCTCGCCATCGCTCCCGGATCATGCGGAGCTTGCTGTCCACAAGCCTTGGGAGCCCGGCGGGATGTCACACTGGGCTCCCAAGGCTTGCGGAGAGCTGCCCGAAGCCTGGGGTGCGCCCCGGTGCTCCCCAGGTTTCGGGCTGCAGGCTTGCGGATAGCTTCCTGAAGCCTGGAGAGCGAGAGGGGTCGGTGCGCACCGACCCCTCTCGCTCTCCACGCTGCAGCAAAAGCCTGCATTCGCCCCATAGGACGCACACGCATTTCCCCTTCATTTCTGGAGGGGAAAAAGTGTGTCCTATAGGGCGAAAAATACGGTAATTGGTGGAGTGGGAGAGCTGAAAATAATGCCAAAATATTTCACATCTGGCAACCAATGTGCCACTTTGGTTCCAGATAGTACATGGGTAGACAAGTCTAAAAAGCCCGGGACACAAATTTCCATGGCCCTCTAGCAGCTATGGTGGCTCATTTAACAAAGACAATATATTTTTCATTAACTCTGGAAGTTTATACTTGATTCTGACCAAACTAGGCCTCTTACAGAAAAATAAACACCAGTATTACCTCTCCCCCAAAATATCATAGAACCATAAAGCCATGGCATTGTAGAATTGGAAGGGACTACAGAAGGTCATCTAGTCCAACCCCTTCAAATATGACCATAAAACCTTCATCCCCCCCCCTTATTCGATTTAACAGCATCAAACATGAAAAAATAGAAAATATGCAGAGTGTACTTCATGTTTCAGAGAGGGAAACACCCCTCCGACTGTATATAGCTCTCGTGATTCACACTGTCACTGAAGAAGAAGAAGAAAAATCATACATAAACTGTCTCATCTGGGCCTGAGTGTTACATATAATCGGGGGGGGGGGGGGGGAGATAGGATATGCAATTTAGTAGAAAAGTTAAAAAACAAAAAAACAGGGAAAAGGTGGAAGAGGGGAGTGACACCATAACATTTCTCAGACATTTAAGAGGTGGATTGTTGCCATCAGCTATCAGGATGGAAGCTAGCACCAGGGCGCAAGGGGAAGAGCAATCTTGTCAATGGGAACACCTTGCAGAGTGTGGGAGCAACTCTAAAACAGGGATTAGAGCCCTTCCAGCCCAAGGACTTCTGGACGACTTCCTGAGGGCCACATGCTGGTAGATCAGAAAGCAACAGTGGGTACATTTTACCTGGGTTTAGCTGTCTAGTTTTTACACCCACTCACACATATCGGCTTTCCTCTCTCTGGATAAACAAGAGGCATTATAAAAGTTCAAGGTGATATTTCAGCAATGATAAGACACCTGTAATGAGTCACAGGGCCAGTGAGGATTAAGGCAAGCTTTGATGACTAGATTAGTGAGGCCTGGAGGGCTGCATTTGGCCCCCTTCCTTAAGGTCCCCCACCCCAACTCCTGCTCTAAAACATGATTCTGCTTAAAGTAGCCTGGCGGGGTCTCCTCGTCTAAGAACGAATGGCTTCCTGGGGATGAGTGTAGCTCAGTGGCAGAGCACCTGCTTTGCATGCAGAAGGTCCCGGGTTCAATCCCCAGTAGTATCTCCAAATAAGGCCAGGAGAGACCCCTGCCTGAAACCCTGGAGAGCTGCTGCCAGTCAGTGTAGACAATACTAAACTAGATGGACTAGTGAACAGACTCAATAAAAGGCAACTGTTTATGCTGCTAAGTTAATAGACATCTGAATATTTATGAGCATGAATTAACGTTATGTTCCATCTAAAGCAAAACTACACTGTATTAGAATCATTTTTAGTGGAGCAGCAAAATAGATATAGTCTTCCCATGCGCCTTGGGTGGGTGGGGGGTAAAAATGAGTTGCATATACAGTGGTACCTCGGTTTTCAAACGTTAATGAACATTTCAAGCGTTGACGAACATATCGGTTTTCGAACGCCGTAAACCCGGAAGTAAATACTTCAGTTTTCGAACATGCCTTGGAAGTTGAACATGCCACACACCTTCTATACTGAGTTTTCCATATTGAGGCTCCCGTATTGAGTTTTCAGTTTTCAAACATTTCGGAACTTGAATCAGTCTTCCAGAATGGATTACATTCAAAAGTCGTGGTACCACTGTATTGATAAAAAGTGCTGTGGGAACCAGCACAAAATTGCTTCAGTAGGCAAAACAACACCCCCCCCCCCAACAACAACTTGATTTTGTGCTCCATTCTTCCTCTTCTCATCAGGTTTAGCCCTTACATACAATACACATCTATTTGTGGATTTTATTGTTAAAATCACCGGCATGACTAGTGGTGAGGGTTTCTGTGAGTACAGCACTCCAGTATTGGGGGAAAGGATTGCATTTTTATTCTTTGTAACACATGGTAGTCCTATTCAGAATAGGCCAATTGAAGTTTATGGGCAATACTAACTTAGATTCACTAATTTCAGTGGATCTGCCTCTGAGTGGGACTTAGTTGAATACAACCCACATTCTTTAACATTGCCAGAAGAAGACAAAACATGATGAAGTCCCGCAGAACCAGCAGTCTGGGCATCCTCAACACTACTTCCATAACTAACTCTTTCAGCTCAGGGAAAAACACTGCTGGGCAGCGAGGTGATGAGATCTTGAGGGGCAGGACATGAGATCGCTTGGTGGTCTAAGCTGTTCCCCAAATGGGGGCACATCCTATGTGACTTTGAGCAAGCATACGGCATTCTGCCAAACCTCAGGATGTGGTTGTTTGTTTTACCTACCACCTTACTAAGGAAGATTTCTTACACAGAGTCTGCGTCTGCTTTAAAAAAAAAAAATTACTTACAAGGAATTTCCCTTTACAGTCCTACAGAATCTCTGCAGCGACACTTTTAAAAGTGGGAGATATTTAGTTCTGGCGATGGAGAACTTGTGTGAGGCCAAGACCCCCTATCTTTGAGGCTTCCCCTTTTGACTGCTGGTTACAATGGGTTGGATCATGCACTCTGCTGTCTCTTGCTCAGAAGTAACTCATACGTACCCTCATTCCGCTTGACCTCTCAGTCCTGCGGGGTGAGGATGAATTGAAATCTGAAGATCTTGAAAATCAAACAGCGGAGGTGTGGATTACGGAAAACAAGGACAGTGCTCTAGCACTGACGTGTCCTCAAGGACATGGAAAAATCAGATTCAAATATCCTGAAATCTGCTCAAGCCAAGCTTTAATTACTTATCTAGCTTCAGTCAGTGTCAGGCTTTGCAAGGCTGTTTCCCCCCACCCCCACTTAGTGATGTTAGTTGTTATTAGAGTTATAATCTCTTGATCTCATTAATCCAAGCAACAGTCCGCTTCCTGAAAGCCGGGTGGTATTTGATCCCCCTTCTGCCCCGGCTCATGGGCACAAATCAATGAGAGTTAGTCTCGCACACCTCCCATAAACGATGGGCAAGCGTCCTTGGCGGATGGGTTGTGTGTCTTGCCATTGTTTTTCTCCACGGTTGCGTGCCACCTGCTTATGCTTGTGATAACTCATTTCATTTCTCTGAGATGGCACACAACGTGTTCCTTGTAATCTCCTTTTTGTGCGGAGAGCTGGAGGCTTATTCAGTGTGTTCCCCACCCCCACTATGGTACCCTCTCTTAATTAAAAATATATATGAGAACATTAAAAGCAACCCCTAATCATCACACCATCACCATAACAGGATAAAACTCACAACCATACATCTGCAGCACACTAATTGATTAAATACTGAAACTCCATATGTGTCATATTTCTTATGATTTTACAGACATGCAAGTTATATTATAATGTTCATAAAGTGAAATGTTGTTATAGCTTTCTCTTCCTTTCTTTTATAGGTAAGGCATGATGTCTGTGCGAAAGGGAGATCAGTACTATTCCCTTCCAGCCTTTTTTCAGCCGGAACGCAGTTCTGGCCGCTTTCAGGTTGGCACCACTGCCGTTTTAAGAGAACAAGGGTTTGTGCTGAGTTCCGGCACCTATTTTTTTCTAGAAAAACAGCACCGGAAAACTTAATAAGCTATTTTTTGTAGGTAATTACACTCAGGTGTTAAAAGTCCATTACTCATTATTTCAAGAGATGGCATGAATTTCGACTATGTTAGATAGGACAGCGGCAACAAAAATAGTAACTCTTCCAATAATTCAATTTTGCCAGAATCGACTGAAGGACATTCAGTGAATAGGATGACTCATCCTGCTGAAATGGCTAGGCAGAGCCTTTCAAGTCTTCTGTCTCCGCATTTGGGGGCAGGAGCCATCCCACCCTCCAGTTCTGCTTTGCCCCAATCATCTTGGCAGGTCCCCTTTTCCCCTGTAAGGAATTTTTTTCCTTACTTTGTACCACTAACTGTGGCTTTTCCCCCTTAAGTTTTTGATACAGCCTGGAAAGCTGAATGAGCTAATTATCATAAGACTATATTAGTTTCCAGGGTGGTATATATAGTATATATTATTATAGATGAGGGGTGGGGGCCTGAAGGAAGAAGATGGCTGCTTAAACGGAGCTGTAGCTGGTGGAGGTGGGGGTGGGGGTGGGGGCTAGCTGTTGTTGTTTTTTGCCCCGGGTGAAGCCTCCACCACCTTCTGTCCTTTTTTTGAAACAGGATCTTTTGTTATGATTAAATGGCAAGTCCACAAGCACTTTGGAGTATTGCTTGCTTCTAATACAGCTGTTCTAATTTCTCTCTGTGTGTTAGGATCTGGAGGACAACATACATGTTTACACCATGTGAATACATAAAGAGGGCATACGATCAGCTATAAAAACTGAGACTTGTTTATACTGCAGATAAAATACTTGCAATGAAAGAAATGTGATGCTTCTATTCTTTGTTTTTTTTATTTTATTCCTTAGATTCTTAAACTGCAACCCTTTACAGTGGTATCTTGGTTCTCAAACGCCTTGATTCTCAAACACCGAAAACCTGGAAGTAAGTGTTCCGGTTTTCAAACAATTTTTGGAAGCCAAACATCCGATGTGGCTGTCGGCTTTGTTTCCAGGGCACCTGCACCAATCAGAAGCTGTGCCTTGGTTTTTGAACATTTCGAAAGTCAAACGGGCTTCTTGAACAGATTAGGTTTGGTGCTTTTGTTTTTGCTATTTATTTTGCATTTTTGTTTTTTGAGGCTTTTTTGTTTAATTTGTTTTTGTGACTGTGTAGAACCCAGTTCAGCTACTGATTGATTGATTGATTGATTGATTGATTGTGTGACTGCGGAAATGGATAAAAGCCCCCATTCAAACAGTGACTATCATCAGTGCAGCTAAAAAAAAAGTTTTTTATATATTTTTATCATATACAATACTGTCTTATTTATTTTATAGTACAGTACAGTGGAACCTCGGGTTACGTACCATCCTCCTTATGAACACTTCGGGTAACGAACTCTGCTAATCCGGAAGATGCTCCTGGTTGCGAACTTTGCCGCGGGATGTGAGCAGAAGTCGCGCGCCGGCAGCATGGCAGCAGCGGGAGGCGCCATTAGCGAAAGCGCGCCTCAGGTTATGAACGGTTTCGGGTTAAGAATTAAGTTTGTAACCGGAAGTACCACTGTACATTGATTATTGCTTTCATTTTATGGATCAATGGTCTCGTTAGATAGTAAAATTCATGTTAAATTGCTGTTTTAGGGGTTGTTTTTAAAAGTCAGGAATGGATTAATCCATTTTGTATTACTTTCTATGGGAAAGCGCGCCTTGGTTTTGGAACACTTTGGTTTTGGAACGGACTTCCAGAACGGATTAAATTTGAGAACCAAGGTACCACTGTACATGTCTACTCAAAGTAAGTCCCACTGAATTCAATGGAGGCAACTGTGTAAAGATTGTGCAGTCTTATACTGCAACCATAAGCATTTTTTAATCAGAAGTACGGTAAGTCCCACTGAGTTCAATAAGACTTATTCAGATAGACGATTGCTGCACACGGAAGCTCTACTTTTGACAAACAATTTACTTTTACTGGAAAGGATACTCATTTGCCCTTTGGTCATACAGTCACAATACTTCTTAAAGGTAAAGGTAAAGGTACCCCTGCCCATACGGGCCAGTCTTGACAGACTCTAGGGTTGTGCGCCCATCTCACTCAAAGAGGCCAAGGGCCAGCGCTGTCCGAAGACACTTCCGGGTCACGTGGCCAGCGTGACGAAGCTGCTCTGGCGAGCCAGAGCCGCACACGGAAACGCCGTTTACCTTCCCGCTAGTAAGCGGTCCCTATTTATCTACTTGCACCCAGGGGTGCTTTCGAACTGCTAGGTTGGCAGGCGCTGGGACCGAACAGCAGGAGCGCACCCCGCCGCGGGGATTCGAACTGCCGACCTTTCGATTGGCAAGCCCTAGGCACTGAGGCTTTAACCCACAGCGCCACCCGCGTCCCTCATAATACTTCTTAGGATTCCTGAAATGATCAACTACCTGACCCTACCTTGCAGAACTCTAGTGCTCTGCTTAAAAAAAAAGGAAAAAAAGAGTAGGGCATGTCTTACATCTAGGGAATACCATCCCTAGATGTATCCTCAACTGCATGAGGGACTAGGACCTCGACTGCATGAGGGACTAAGAAAGGAAGGAAGGAAGGAAGGAAGGAAGGAAGGAAGGAAGGAAGGAAGGAAGGACCTGGTCTTGGGTTCTATGAAAAACTCAATTAATTTTGGGCATGAAAAAGAAGGGGTTGGGAAGAACACAACTTTATCCTGGTGGGAAAACAATGAGTTGAAGATCAGAGGACAAGGCCCTTGACTCTGAAAACCTATGAGCAGAAGTCATGGCTACTAAGAAAACAGTTTTCAAAGTTAAAAACTTAAAGTACTTAAGGGCTCAAAAGGAGGACACATGGAGTCAAGAAACAAGGAAGGAGATTCTGACAAAACATCAGGAAGAACTTTCTGACTGTTAGAGCTGTTGGCAATGAAACAGACTCCCACAAGAAGTGGTGGACTCTCCTTCTTGGAGGTTTTTAAGCAGAGGTGGGAAGCTTTAGCTGAGATTCCTGCATTGCAGGGGGTTGGACTAGACGACCCCATGGGATCCCTTCCAGCTCTACAATTAAATGATTCTATGAACAGACAAAGCTAGATTTGGAAATTACATAACAGTAGTTACATTTTTATTCAAACCAAGAGAACAAAAACATATTAAGCCACTCTGAGTCTAAGAGAAAGCAGAGGAAAAAAATGAGGTGGGTTAATGTTCTCCAGTCCACTCTTCAAACTGAAATTAACAGTAAGTACCAATTTTCCTCTTTTGCCAGAGTGGATTGGAGTAGATGAAGTGAATAAGTGGCTGCAGAGCATTATTCCCTCAGGACAGGGTGGGATTCTTCTGCCTCAAAACCAAATATGAACAAACCTTTGTAGCACCTTTCTACGAAAAGCAACAAGGCCAGTCACATTCACACCATGCATTTAAAGCCCTATGATACCACTTGAATTCTCAGAGCTTCCCTCAGAGAATTCTGGGAACTGGAGTGGTGGATGCTGAGAACTGTAGCCACTTCTCAGCATCCTTAGTAAACCATCAGCCAACATCCCAGCAAACCTATCAGGGTAAATGCTAATTGAATAGACAACATTGTCTGATCTCTGCGCAAACAAATCTGGATGAATGTTCAATCAACAGGATGTCTAAAATTGGCTGTGGTGAAGCAGGGCAGGGGGGCAGAGGGTAGCCCAGACCCTCACTGACAGATATTTTTGAAGGTATACAATACGCCTCTGTGCACGATGAGCTTGTTTCTCCTACCCCTGCATTAACCTGTCTCCTGGATACTCCCTGAGCCCTTTCAATCTACACATCCTATATATTCATTCACATACCCCATCATAATAAAAGCATGGCCTGTTAAATAAGGAAGCCCTCTGTGAAGGACAGGTCATGGGTCTGCTTCCTGGTGACCCAGCTACTAGTAAGAGTTGGTGAGACCATTAGCCAGGTGTGACAGTTTGATGCCGGCAGTTTAATAGTCAGATAGGGACTTTTGGCCTAGTTGGACAGAAGGGGTGGCTAATCCTCCCAGGTCCAATACCTTTTCTCCTTGTTCCATAGATGTGCCATAGGTTTCTTCTGAAACTGGGTCTCAGTTGGAATTAGGGATTGTCTGTGGGTAGACAAGACTGAACAATTTGAGTGGGGTTAGCCTAGGCAGGACACACCAATTTTGATTCCCTGACAGAAGGGTTAGGATTCTAGAAGGGTATGGGAGTGTTTATTTGGGTAGTACAAGTCAATAGTAATGCTAGAAACAATTTAACCATCCAGTGACAAGTTTAAAATGTGACGTTAAGAATAACCCTAAATATCTCTGCAAAGTGTTTGTTTGAAACAAAGGGCTGCTGCACAGCTCCAGCTGTCCTGTGCTTTCCTGCTTGTCCCTTGCTTCTAGATGTGGGTCCAAGTGATTTTGCACATGCCTTGCAGCTTTCCCCTGGAAAACACATTCTTTACCACCGAATTGCAAGAAAAAGCCATCCATGGAGAACTCAATTGCTGTTTGGTCCAATTCAGCTGTAATCCACAGGTTTCCCCTGGGGAAATGGTAGAACAAGCAGAGGTGCGGATGAGCCCTAGAGTGTTGTGCTTTTCAGAAGTAACCACTAAGCTATAAGCTCATTGAGCGTAAACTCTAAAAGTTCCTTATCCTTCAGATAATGATAATACCGTGCTGCTATTAAACATAAACACAACCACAAACAGTTCTTTGAACTCCTCTTGCCCCTGAATTGTGCAGGCTGGTCCGTGAGACCTGCAGGTATAGGGCAGTATACAAATTAAATGAACAAAAATAAATTAAATACAGGGAGAACGGTTTAAAAATCAGTGCCTTAATTTTCATTTCCCCTCCTCCCCCTCGCTTTCCCTTTTTCCTTGTGTATCATGTTTCTCTAGATTGTAATCTTGCAGGTGGGGACTGTCTTGTTTTAATCATATGAAAGCCACTCAGATAACCCTTTTGGGTTGGTACCAAATACTCCAAAGGAGTAAATAAAATAATTTTCTGCAGGGGAACAAGTCACCCCATACGACCTACAGGAAAATTTATGCTGCCAAATTTTGAATGACCTAACCAGCCTTCTGTGTTATCGCATGCTCAAGTGGCAGGGGAAACCGTGTAAAAGGGGAGACTCTTCCAAGGCTGCACTCATAACTCCTGAGCTGTTCTACTGTATATGCAGCCTACCAGCAGCTCAGTAAACTTCCTTTTTCAAGTACCTTGGATCCTGAACGCCTTCATGCTCAGACGTCTTGGCTCCTGAACACCGCAAAGCCAGAAGTGAGTGTTCTGGTTTGTGAACGTTCTTTGGAACCCAAATATCCGATGGGGCTTCTGCAGCTTCCGATTGGTTGCGGGAGCTTCCTGCAGCCAATCCGAAGCTGCACTTTGGTTTCCAAACATTTTTGAATTCGAACGGATTTCTGGAATGGATTTTGTTCGACTTCTAAGGTACGACTGTATTGCCTTGGGGCAGGGCTGCTGTTATGTATTGGGTTTAATACATTTTATGTTACACGGCGCGTTCTAACCAATCGTATAAGCGTTGGTAGACGAACATTCTTATGGCAAGTAAGCGCATGCTCTTTCAACTGTCAACTGTCAACAACGGTCAGTTAATACTCGGCTTTATTATTGCGTTGTCCAGTCAGTTCGGTTCTTGTTTTCCTATGAGTGAGCTGTTGTCACTGACAAATGTTGAATAAACTTAGTTGAGGAACTTACACTGCCTTGGGCTTCTGACTTTTTCTGAACATTTAACACTAGTGACGAGCTCCCGCTGGCTGCCAGATGCCCAAGCCTGCACCGCAGCACCGCCGCCTGCCGCCTTGCAGTAAGTGCGACCTCACCGCCACACTGGACTCAGCAAATAGTCCCAGAAACGAGACCGCGCCTGCCGCGTCTTCGCAACCACCCACAATTGCACAAGCGACTGCCCCAGGTCCGAGGATCGCTACCAGTCATAGTTGGCTGCCACCAGATTTTGATATGAGCCATCCTGCAGAATGGCCGCAGTGGCTCCGCCGAATAAGGAGCTACGTCCAACTACAAGGCTGCACTAGGGAGGCAGACAAGGCAGATGTGTTACTGATGGTGCTGGAAAGTTCCGCCATCACTCTACTGGAAGGTCTGATGGCAGCCAGGGACATAGAGGCATGCACTGTCCATGCGCTGACACAGGCTATGACAAGGCACCTCGCACCTCAGCCAACTAAGAACCACCGCCGCTACGACTTTGCGCACAGAGAGCAACAAGCACAAGAGTCAGTGAGTGAATACATCACAGCGCTCTGGGCGATTGCAATGTATTGCTAATTCACTGACATCAAGGGACTTCTTGAAAGATTCATTAGACAGCCGTCTCTGCCGCAAGCTGCTGGCAAAAGACGATATCACGATGATGGAAGCAATGAATATGGCCACAGCCTTTGAGAAGGATAATGCCCACGAGGCGGCCCACAACCCACATAAGGAGAACTCACCACATCCAGCGAGACCGGTCGTCTTCCGTAGATTCCCACAATGAGGATGTCCACCGAGCTTTGGACTGATCCGACTGACACCAGTGCTCCCAAGCTATGAGAGCATCGTCGAACCAGCGATCATCTGATGCACCTTGAGGAACCTGCGCTAAGAGCTTTGGAGAAAACCAAGAGCATCAGACATGCAGATCCTGTGGCAGGAAGACTTACCGGACCAGCCCTTGCATGTGAAGGACATTGCCGCCGCAACCGTGAAGGATAGGCTGTTGTCCCACGTCTCAGACTGGGTGGGGAGGGGGTGGCCCGGGAAGCCGGGTCCAGAATTTTCATGCTGCACAGCCCGCAAGGATGAGCTGTCTACTCGCCAAGGATGTGTGCTATGGGGTAGCCATGTCATAGTCTGTCCCCCCCCCCCCCCGTTAAGGAAAAAAGTCTTAGAAGGGCTGCACGTGTCCCACCCGGGGATTGTCCGGATGAAGGCATTGGCCCGTAGCTATGTGTGATCACGGCCAGGCATAGATGCGGAGATAGAGGGCTGGGTGAAACGTTGCGAGCCTTGCCAGGTCTCCCGGCCGGATCCACCCAAGGCACCAGTACGATCCTGGGAGTCCACACAGTCCCCATGGTCTCAGGTGCACGTGGATTTTGCAGGGCCTTTTCAGGGCCAGCACTTCCTAATAGTAGTTGACTCTCAGTCCAAGGGGCTCGAGGTGGTGCCGACCTCAACCATGTCCGCTAGAGTTACTGTAAACGCGTTCAGGAAGCTATTTGCGACACACGGCTTGCCAGACATACTGGTGAGTGATAATGTAACCAAGAATGGAATCCACATTCGTTCTGCTCCTTTTCACCCGGCCACTAACAGCCAAGCTGAACACATGGTCCGTACTACCAAAGATGCGCTTAGGCGCATGGTGCATGGAGACTGGACTCTCTGGTTAGCGGAGTTCTTATTGCCCCAACACATCACCCGAAGCACAGTGACCGGCTGGAGCCCGGAGGAGTTGCTTATGGGGAGGAGGCTCACTACCCTCCTTGATTGTATGCACCCCGACCGGGCTCTTGAGCAATGGCCATCCACTATGGTGCGGGGGGGGGGCTCCAAGAGGGTTCTCCCTGGGGATACTGTGTACCTCTGAAACTATGGGTCTGGACAGGGTTGGGTCCCTGGTATCATTGCCCGCTGTACAGGTCCGGTTTCCTACAAGGTAGGGTTGGAGGGGTACTGGTTTGGAAGAGACACATCAGCCATATCAGAGCCAGAGCACCTCCGAACATGGAATTTCAAGCGGAACCAGAGGACAGAGAAATGGGTACTTTGGGAGTTTCTGTGCCCAGGCCAGGGTGGGAACCAGACGGGTTGCCGGTGACTGAGTTACCCCAGCAGGGCAACTTCAGGCCAGAATCCTCAGTGGCTCCATCAGCAGTGACCCCTTTGGAGCCGGCCTCGCTGACTGCCCCACTCAGACCGCAGGTACCGGAGGAACCTCCTGGGTCACCCACTTGGGCACAGGAACTGTGACGGTCCCAGCGGGAGCAGAAAAGGCCAGCACACCTTGATGACTACGTTTGTTCCTTTTGTTAGGAAGTTAGGGGGAGGAGTGTTATGTATTGGGTTTAATGCAGTTTATGTTACAAGGGGTGTTCTAACCAATCGTAGAAATGTTGGTAGATGAACATTCTAAAAGCAAGTAAGTGCATGCTCTTTCTACTGTCAACGGTCAGTTCATGCTTGGCATTATTATTGCGTTGTCCAGTCAGCTTGGTTCTTGTGTTCCTATGAGTGAGCTGTTGTCACTGACAAATGTTGAATAAACTTAGCTGAGAACTTATACTGCCTTGGGCTTCTGACTTTTTCTGAACATTTAACAGCTGCAAACAACAAAAAGCAAGGGAATTGTTAGCCACGTGCCATTCTCCAGCATGTAATAATAATAATAATAATAATAATAATTTTTTATTTATACCCCGCCCTCCCCAGCCAAGGCCGGGCTCAGAGCGGCTTACAAGCAATAATAAAAACAGGATGAATGATTACAACTTAAAAACAAAAGTAAAATACAACATTAAAATAATGGAACATTAAAATGTTAAAATGTAGCCTCATCGCAGGAGGAGAAGGAAAAGAAAAAAGAAAGAGAGGGAGGGAATCAAATTGGCTCCAGGCCAAAGGCCAGGTGGAACAACTCTGTCTTACAGGCCCTGCGGAAAGAAATCAGATCCTGCAGGGCCCTGGTCTCACGAGGCAGAGCGTTCCACCAGGCCGGAGCCAGAGTTGAAAAGGCCCTGGCTCTGGTTGAAGCCAATCTAACTTCCTTAGGGCCTGGGACCACTAGGGTGTTGTTATTTATGGACCTTGAGACTCTCCGTGGGGCATACCATGAGAGGCGGTCCCGTAGGTACGAGGGTCCTAGGCCGTGAAGGGCTTTAAAGGTCAAAAGCAGCACCTTAAATCTGACCCTCTACTCCACCGGGAGCCAGTGCAGCTTCAAAAAGCACTGGGTGAATATGCTCCCATGGCAGAGACCCCGTGAGGAGCCTCGCTGCAGCATTCTGTACCTGCTGGAGTTTCTGGGACAGCTTCAAGGGCAGCCCTGCGTAGAGCGAATTACAGTAGTCAAGCCTGGAGATGACCGTCGCATGGATCACTGTGGCCAGGTCGGGGCGGGAAAGGTAAGGGACCAACTGCTTGATGCGGCGAAGGTGGAAAAATGTCGCCTTGGCTGTTGCTGTAACTTGCGCCTCCATGGAAAGGGAGGCGTCAAGGATTACACCCAAACTCTTAACGGAAGGCAATGGCACTAATTGGGCCCCCGCAAGAGAAGGGAGTTGGTCCCTCATCCCCATGCCATCCCAACCTAGCCATAGGACCTCTGTCTTCGAAGGATTTAGTTTCAATCGGCTCCCACGAAACCATCCAGCCACAGCTTCCAAACATCTGGTCAGTGTATTCGGGGCCGAGTCGGTGTGGCCATCCATCAACAGATAGAGCTGAGTGTCATTAGCATATTGGTGACAGCCCAGCCCAAAGCTCCGGATAATCTGGGCAAGGGGGCGCATAAAGATGTTAAAAAGCATCGGGAAGAGAATTGCGCCCTGCGGCACTCCACACACCAAGGAGTGGCGCGACAACATTTCCCTCCCTAGTGCCACCCTCTGTCCCCGACCAGAGATAAAAGAGCACAACCAGTTACGGGCTATGCCCTTTATCCCCACGTCTGCGAGGTGGTGGTCCAGAAGATCATGATCGACCATGTCAAAGGCTGCTGACAAATCTAAAAGGATCAGCAGTCCTGACCCGCCTCGATCTAGTTGTCTACAGAGATCATCTGTTAGGGCAACCAGAGCCGTCTCTGTCTCAAAACCAGGACGAAAACCGGACTGAAATGGATCTAATGCCGATGTTTCCTCCAGAAACCTACCAAGCTGTTCAGCAACCGCTCTCTCAATTACCTTACCCAGGTATGGAAGATTTGAAACTGGGCGGTAATTGGATAGGTCTAAGGGATATAATGAAGTTTTCTTTAAGAGTGGACACACCACTGCTTCCTTCAGTTCCCCTGGGAATGTCCCCGTGTCAAGGGACAAATTGATAATTTCAACCAGGGGGGTCCGCGCAACATCTGGGCACTCCCTAATCAGCCAAGATGGGCATGGATCAAGGAGGCAGGTGGTGGGCCTACTAACTTGGAGGAATCTATCCACATCAGTAGGGAGTATCCGATCAAAATGGTCCAACCCTGGACCTGAAGTCAGTCGAGGGGCCTCCAGTTCAGTCACTGTATCTAAATTGGCAGGGAGGTCACGGCGGAGCAACAGGACTTTCTCCGCAAAAAAGCTCGCGAATGCCTCGCAGCTGTGGGTCGAATTTGTGCTTAAATTTGGTTGTCCTCCTAAGGACGTTATTGTATGTAACAAATGGGTCAGATGTTGTGTCCAATCTAGTTCAACACTCAGTATCTAACAGCAGCCAACCAGATCCCCCAAGGAAACTCACAAGCAGGGTGTAAAGACAGCAGCCCTTAGTTTCCATCCAGTAAGAAGAGCTTACCGTATTTTTCGTTCTATAGGACGCACATTTTCCCCTCCAAAAATTAAGGGGAAATGTGTCTGCGTCCTATAGAGGGGATGCAGGCTGCGCCGCTAAGCCCAAAGCCAGAACAGGAAGACGGAGCACTGCGGAGCGCTCCGTCTCGCTGTTCTAGCTTGGGGACAGCAGCGTGCACAGCCTCTCCAGGGCAGTGGGGTGCCTTCACCCCACTGTCCTGCAGAAGCTAGCAAGGCTGTTCCCAAGCCAGAACAGCGAGACGGAGGGCTGCTCTAGCTTGGGGACCGCTGCGCGCACAGCCTCTCCAGGGCAGTGGGGTGCCTTCACCCCACTGTCCTGCAGAAGCTAGCAAGGCTGTTCCCAAGCCAGAACAGCGAGACGGAGGGCTCCGTCTCGCTGCTCTAGCTTGGGGACGGCTGCGTGCACAGCCTCTCCAGGGCACCGGGGTGCCTTCACCCCACTGACCTGCAGAAGCTAGCTTGGGGACGGCTGCGCGCAAAGCCTCTGTAGGGCAGCGGGGCGCTGCGCTCCAAAGGATTCAGGGATCTTTGAGGCTGGTGGTGGGAGAAAGCAGCGCTTCCCCCCACCGCCAGCCCCACAAGCTCTGGTGAATGTACCTTGAACGTACCTTGTTTTAGAGGGGGAGAACAAGGGGGAAAAAATTTCTCTGTTCTCCCCCTCCTATGGTCCGGTGCGTCCTAAGGTCCGGTGCGTCCAATGGCGCGAAAAATACGGTAAGTAATTTGTATAATCCTCTTTTCAAGCCATCCAGGTTGGTGATCATTACTGCCTCCAGTGGGAATGAGTTCCATAGTTCTACAAGGCAGTGCATGAATGACTTCCTTCTGTCTGTCCTGAATCTTACGACATTTAGAATCCCAGGGTGTGCATGAGTTGTGGTGTTACAAGAGAAGAAGAAAAACATGTATCTATCTGCATAAAAATTGAGGGCCAAATTCTGTGCTGTTCCAGAGATATGTGACTGGGTCTCCTTTTGTTTTTAATTCCTGCAGCTGAGTTCTGAATTTGACTAGAGCAAAATGAAGGATAAAAGTCATGTTATGAAACACTCAGTACAGGACAGCCACTTCGGAAATAAACAATTTTAACTGTTATCATGTTTTTTTTAAAATAAGCCTCAAGAAGTGCTGTCAATATGCTTTATTTAGAAATTGTATAGAATACAATTTAGTCTATATCATATCTGAGAGTTGCTGTGGAATTGTATCTCTCTTGCAGAAATGTGCTGTCTTCTGCTGTTTCTGCGGAAATGCCCTTCAAACATTCCACATTTCTTCTGTTTATAGCAGCTTGTGTTTGCCTTGCTAGGGCTTAATTTGCTCATGTTTTCTTCCTTCATTTGCAAAGACAACATGAGGCACCCTACACAACCCTATAACTTTGCAATCCTGTGCAAAGGTATCCCAGTAAAAAAAAGCAGAAGAAGAGGCTGTGACAGATACCCCCACTGAAAATGGGTGCTGGGCAGTGTTATTTTTTTAGAAAAAGAGGTGCACCATGAACACCTCCCTTGTTCTCTTAGAATGGCAATGGCACCCACCTGAGAGGTACCAGAACTGAGTTCCAGTGATTTCCGGCTGAAAAAAAGCTGGGTAACATGACCAATGTTGGGGTTGTATTGTTTACAGTTCTAGGGCTGCCATAAACCCAGAATTCCCTGGAAATATCCAGGATTCATCCATTGGAACTGGTGTCCAGGTGGAATTTTGAAAAATCAGGAAAAATGTCTGGGGGAACCTGGGTGTATAGCAAACCATGGGGTTTGCAAATTAAAAAAAAAAAAAAAAAAAAAAAAGCTCAAAGACGTGAACTGAAAACTTACAAACTTAGAAAATACGTCGCTGTAATTTCATTGCATCATGTTGCATGGCCATGTTATAAGCAGAAGGACAGTATCCTCAGCTATAAAAACACACCCAAACATGCATTTTCTGCATTCTTTGCCATTCTCTAAGGCACGCATGCAACTTGGCTATGCATCATGAAAAGGCTCAGTCTCCTTGTGTAGGTATATATCACAACATTCAACTGTTTCTGATTCTCTCACTACATGGGCAAATTATAAGTGTGCAGTCAGCTAGTTTCCAATGCTGGCATTTACTTGCCAACTGCACCAAAGTTACAGCATGTCTTGACTTATTAAAATACTAAACAATACACAGAGCATAATTTTACAGGCTAGGACCAGTTTACCCTCACTAGAGCAAATAAATATGCATTGGAAACATCATGAAAACATGTACTTTTCATATTACAGTAATAATATTTCAGACCAGCGGACCCCATGAAATTGACATTTGGCTTGTTCACTACTGCAGTTCACTGTGCCAATTTGCAAATTGCCTAGTTTCCTTTGCCTAGTTTCCTTTGAGTGGTCCACCCCTGCCACTTAATGGATCCAAATGGTTTCCAGAGAGTGGTAGGAGATGTTTTATCCCATGTTGGTGGCCTTTCAGCTGATTCCCTGGTGGCCCGCTGGAATGTGGAGTTAACCAGGGCTGTTGACTGTTCAGCTCCGAAGTGCCCTCTCCGATTGCATGGAGCCTGGACAGCCCCATGGTTTTCCACGGATCTGAGGGCAATGAAACAGTCGCTGAGACGGCTAGAGCACCGGTGGCGGATAACTCATTCTGAATCAGACCAGACATGGGTTAGAGCTCAGTGTCAAGCCTACCAAGTGGCGATAGCGACAGCGAAGAAGACCTCCACCGCCTCTATTGCATCTGTGGAAAATAGCAGCAGGAGACTCTTTCAGGTGCTTTACAATTTAGCGGAACCACCTGCTCCATCGGGGTCCAGTACAGGCCACATGGTCTCCTGCAATGATTTTGCAAAGTTTTTTTGCAGATAAAGTCGCATAGATTTGGGAAGAAGTAGACTCCACCGTGGAAGCTGGGCTGTGGGGGGGGGGGAGTGCTAGAGTCCTGTCTAGTCAAGTTGCATGGGTTCAGTTTCAATCTGTTACCCCCGAGGATGTGGACAGGCTGCTTGGACGAGTAAAACCAACCCCTGTCTCTTTGATCCTTGCTCATCCTGGCTTATAAAAGCTAGTCGGGAAGAGCTGGGTGATGGGCTTCGCAGGGTGGTGAATGCTTCTCTCTGTGAGGGAGACTTCCCAGACCCACTGAAAGAGGTGGTTATCAAACCGCTTCTTAAAAAAAATAATCTTTAGATGCAGCCAATATGGCCAACTATCACCCAGTCTCAAATCTTCCATTCTTGGGCAATGTGATTGAGCGAGTGGTTGCTGAACAACTCCAGGCACGCCTGGAAGAAGCGGACCATTTGGATTCCTTCCAGGATTCAGGCCTCATCATGGGACTGAAACTACCTTGGTCACACAGGTCGATGATCTCCAGCGGGCTAGGGACAAAGGTGAGAGCTGTTTCCTAGTTCTGCTGGATCTCTCAGTGGCGTTTCATACCATTGACCATAATATCCTTCCGGACCATCTAAACGGACGGGGGGCTGCGGGCACTGTTATACAGTGGTTCCGCTCCTTCCTCCTGGTCCGTGTCCAGAAAGTGTTGGTGGGGGATGAGTGTTCAGACCCCTGGGCTCTCACTTGTGGGGTGCCTCAGTGTTATGTCCTCTCCCCCATGCTTTTCAACATCTACATGCAACCGCTGGGAGAGATCATCAGGGGGTTTGGGCTGGGTGTTCATCAGTATGCGGATGACACCCAGCTCTACCTCTCTTTCAAATCAGAACCAGTGAAGGCGGTGAAGGTCCTGTGTGAGTGCCTGGATACGATTGGATGGTGGCAAACAGATTGAGGCTGAATCCTGACAAGACAGAAGTACTGTTTTGGGGGGACAGGAGGCAGGTGGGTATGGAGGACTCCCTGGTCCTGAATGGGGTAACTGTGCTCCTGAAGGACCAGGTGCGCAGCCTGGGAGTCATTTTGGACTCACAGCTGTCCATGGAGGCGCAGGTCAATTCTGTGTCCAGGGCAGCTGTCTACCAGCTCCATCTGGTACACAGGCTGAGACCCTATTTGCCTGTGGCTTGCCTCACCAGAGTGGTGCATGCTCTGGTTATCTCTCACTTGGACTACTGCAATGCGCTTTATGTGGGGCTACTCTGAAGGAGTGTCTCCACTCCCATCGTTCTGCCCAGACCCTGAGGTCCAGCTCCGAGGGCCTTCTGGCGGTTCCCTCACTGCGAGAAGCCAAGTTACAGGGAACCAGGCAGATGGGGGTGAAGATGCTCCTTCAGGTATACAGGACCGAGGCCGTTTAGGGCTTTAAAGGTCAGCCCTATTCAAAGGACACTTTGAATTGTGCTTGGAAACATTCTGGGAGCCAATGCAGATCTCTCAGGACCGGTGTTATGTGATCTTGGTGGCCACTCCCAGTCACCAGTCTAGCTGCCGCATTCTGGATTAATTGCAGTTTCCGGGTCACCTTCAAAGGTAGCCCCATGTAGAGCACATTGCAGTAGTCCAAGCGGGAGATAACTAGAGCATGCACCACTCTGGCGAGGCAGTCTATATTCTGGTCTCTTCCACGAAGGCAGTTATTACAAAACCAGCATGCAAAGTGGTGCAAGAAACAAAATAGCATTACAACATGCAGTTATGCTAAAGCAAACGATAAATTTCTGGAGAGTCACTGAACTTCACTGCACGGGCAGATTGTGCCTGCATAATCCTTTTTTTCTGGCGTCAAGACAGTCAGAACCTGGGCAATGGACTGTTTCTTCTTATAAAGCAGAGTGTCTTTGATTTTTCACAAATAAACCAGAGGGAAAGTACAGTATGTGGCCAGTGGCCCATCTAGTCCAGCGTTCTGTTCTCACAGTGGCCAGTCAGATGCCCCAATAGAAAGCCCACAAGCAAGACCTGAGCACAAGAGCCCTCTCCCCTCCTGTGGTCTCCAGCAACTGGTATGCAGAAGCATTGCTGTCTCCAGCTGTGAAGGCAGAGCACAGCCATTGTGACTAGTAGCCTTTGACATTCTTATCCCCTATGAATTGGTCTAATCCTGTTTAGTGTTATGGCAGAGAGAAACATTTCTCTAGCCACTTTCTCCAGGCGGTGCATAATTTTATAAACTTTTATCATGTCTCCTCTTACTTGCATTCTCTTTAAATTAAAAAGTCCCAAACACTGCAATCTTTCCTCATATGTAAGTCAAAGGCTATCTGTGTGGTTCTTCCCCTTTACATTTTATCCTCCTGAAAACCCTGTGAGGTAGGTTATGTTAAGAGATTATGACTGGCTCAAGGTAAGCCAGCAAGCTTCATGGCTGAGTGGGGATTTGAATCCCTGTTTCCCTTGGTTCTTTTCTAAATTCTAAATTCTATTATTTATAAAATTAAAACAATTGACTGTGTCAGTATGAAATTTGGTATATAGGCAGTGCATTAATTTTGCCAGATTTCACTTACACTGTGTCTTCTTTCAGTTGACAATTGGGCTTAGTTTGTTATGTGAAGAGAATACCGTGTGTTGGAGCAGGAATTCCTCATCTGCATTTGTAGCAACTGGTGGGAGAAGTGTATCTGTACTATTTCTGCCTGTACATTCACTACATGTTTTTCTGGCGACTCAACAGTCTTTTGTGCTTGCAGAAATTTTAAGGGCGCACATCAGGTAGAAATTCTTAGCTGCGCTTGCAGAAGCTGCGTCTGTAAAATGTTCGTCTTGACATTCACATGTTGCCATGGTGAAGGAACATTGTGTATTTTGTGGATGCATCAGGCATAAATTGTTGGGTATGTACACAGCAACAGTTGGGGGGGGGGAGAGCTGCACCTGTATAATTTCTGTCTGGACACATCACTGTGGTGAGGGAATACAGTACATGCTGTGGATGCATCAGACATAATTTCTGACATGTACACAGCACATATTTTCAGGAACTGGACCTGTAGAATTGCAGGACTTCTGTGCGGAGGTATTCTGACTCAGCTCCTTATTTTAAACTAAATGGACAAATGTTGAAGGTTGTGGAGGCAAGCACTCTACCCCACCCTTATTCCAAATTTCCCCCCTCCAGGAATTGGTGGGCAGCCTTGTGCAGCAGGGAGCCTCCTGTAATCATGTGGGCAATTTAGAACCCTGATTTTATTCAGGGTTTTGCATCGTGCAGCCAGCCTATTGATGCAAGTAGAGCCAGATTAAATACCCCGCAGCCTTTGCCATCTAATGAAGCTGAATGCTGGAAGATTCATGACAGATGAAAGAAAAGTCCTTCACACAGTGCCTTGTTAAACTATGGAACTCACTCCCACAGGAGGCAGAGATGGCCATCAGCCTAGATGGCTTTAAAAGAGTACTGGACAAATTCATGAAGGATCATAAGACTATGAAAGACTGCTAGGCATGATTCTTATGCTCTGGCTCAAGTCAAAGGCAATAATGCTTCTGAATACCAGTTTGTTGGGAACTGCATTAGGGGAGAGAGCTCTTGCGTCCATGCCCCCCCCCCCGCCCATGGATTAATTTTAAAATATGGGGTAGACAAATTCACTGCTATCCAGAAACATTCTCAAACTGTGAAGGCAGAAGATTGGCATATGGCAAATAGCCCTTTGTAGTCCTCTCAATGAATTTGTCTAATCCTCTTTTAAAGCCACCCAAGTTGGTGTCCATCACTGCCTCCTGTGGGATGGAGTTCCAGAGTTTAACGATGTGCTGCATGAAAAAGTCCTTTCTTTTACCTGTCCTGAATCTTCCACTGCTTAGCTTCCTGGGATGCCCACGAGTTCTAGTGTTATGTCAGAGAGAAACACTTCTCTACCCCCTTTCTCTAGAAGGAGCATAATTTTACAAACTTCTACCTTGTCACCACTTATTCATATTTTCTCTAAACCAAAAAGTCCCAAATGTTGCAACCTTTCCTCACATGGGGGGGGGTGTCACTCCATCCCCCTGATGCTTTTGTTTGCCCTTTCTTGAACCTTTCCAATTTTACAGTATCTCTTTTGTGGTTGAGACTACAACAGGACAACAGCACTGTAAGGTTGGAAGAGCCCCTAGTGCTGTTGCCCATGGAGAGACTTTCTCTCCTTCATTCCTCCCCTGGAACGTTTCGTGTGTTCCAACAGTGCAACACCCTTATGACTGGAGTCGCTTCAGCTAGAGCCCTTGCAGCTGACCCTGCCCTTTTGTCTCACTTCTCTTGGTTTAAGAGAGAAATGCAAAGGATTTGCTGGTGTGACAATCCTGAAATTTAATGACTTGTGTAAGTTTCTCATGTTAAGCAGTTCCACATTTTAGCATATGCTAAAAGAAAGAAATGCTGCAAAGTCCTCTTGGTGTGGTAGCATTGCAGGATGGCAAAGGCTTCACTGGGGCCCCAATGAGGGAACTTGAACTTCAGTGCCCTTCCTGATGGGCGGTGGAGGCATAAGCCCCAGCTGCCTATCAGGAAGAGGATCCTAGCCTGCTCCTGGCTTTGGCTAATGGGGATGCAGGTTGGGGACATGGGCTGTACCAGGGGGCAGAACTGATGGAGCAGGTAGGCTTCCCTTGGATCCACCCCTTGCCCATTTAAGCAGCCTGCACCCGGGGCACTACCTGTTCATTCCTTCGCTGGGTTTCCCTGCCCACCCACCCTTGGTTTACGATGATAGTTGATGACTTTGCTGTGGTCGCTGTTCTTCATGGAGTCGGGTAGGCATTTGCCCACCGGGCTAATTGGCTCTTACCCAGTGGTTTTCCCCACCTCGTCGCAATCGTCACAACTGCTTGGGCATTGGGGCAATCCTTTATCTTGGATGGAGGCAAGGTTGTAGTCTCTGCCTGCCCCTCCAAAATGCTAGGGTATCCCGTTAAAGGGATTGGGGGGAGTGGCCACAGCCACATGCCCAGGGGGGGCAGGGTCAAAGGGACTCCCCTAGATGGTAGTCGCTGCAGAGGTCACCCTATTTGATGTGAGTTTTAGAAACCCCCACCTGGATTGACCAGGCGTCACTTCCAGTGGGCGGGCCGGAAGTATTTAGATTGCCCCATGCCCAAGCCAAACCTCTTTCATCTGTATTCCATAAAGGTGTGGCCTGTTTTTAACCCAAAACCAGTCTTACTGGTCTCTTATTTATATGGGTTGGGGTATGGGGACCCCAATGACTGGTCCTGCAAGTGGTTTCTATGTACTGTGTTTAAGTACTTGTGTCAATGGCATTTTAAACGTAAGTTCTGAAACCCAAGAATTTAAATCTGCATCCATCAGTTTAACCAAAAGAATTAAAAAAGACTGGAAGGAATGCAAAAATCTATGATGAGCACTAATTAGCAGGAGCGAATGTACTTGAGTTTTGATTTGCCAGTATAAACTTTCTAATATATATGAAAATCACAGGTCCTTAATTTATTGAAAACAAAGCTTAGGATAAAATAGACCCACTAATTTGGAGAACCTCTGTTCTTCATGCCCAGATTGACACAAGAAGAGCCATATGAAATTCCCAAAAGACTTTCCTAGCCTGTATAACAGTTTCCTAGTACTGTTATACAATTACAGTACTTGTAAATACAGTAGTACCCTGCAAGACAAATGCCTTGGAAGACGAAAAACTCGCAAGACGAAAGGGTTTTTCGTTTTCTGAGGTGCTTCGCAAGACGGATTTCCCTATGGGCTTGCTTCGCTAGATGAAGCGGCCCTGCCTCTCGTGTCATGGCTACGCGCACTGCACGCACGCACGCACGCTTCCCTGCTCCTCTGGCTCCCTCCCACCTTCCCGCTGACGGTTGGTGCCTCGCGCCGCTGCCCACCCCCCTCACGCACTCCCCTCGGAGAGCCGTTGCCGCCAGCACCTCTCTCTCGCTCTCTCCCTCAGGTGAAGAGGATGGTGGCGGTTCCGCCGAGTCGCGCTCCTGAGCCCCGCCGCCCTCCAGCAGCCGCGTCGCACGGTGGCCACAACGCGCGGGTAAGCCTGAGGTACCGGCTGCGGCAGCTGTCCTGCTTCTCCCCGCCCCTCCCTGCCGTTGTCAGTGTTTAAATGCAGTGGTGCTTCGCAAGACGAAAAAACTCGCGGAATGAATTAATTTCGTCTTGCGAGGCACCACTGTAAAAGTATTCCATTTCAATAGGAAGTTTGCTAGGCCTCATCATTGCTATGCAGCTCATCAGCAAACCTAAACCACCATCGCCTTTGCATTTGCTCTCCTATGTTCCTGCTTTGGATGGTGCAAGGGCCAAATCCAGGAATGGCAGAAAGGAGGACATTTAACACTGCCTAGGGACTACAGAGGGGCTTTGCTTTTGGGAAAGCGAACCATTAAGCAACCTCACAAGGCAAACAGCGGACTTTATGGAAAGTGATTGTGTAACTAAAGCACAATCACTTTAAAACAAAGCAATATGTTAGATTGTTTCCTATCACTGTTTTTGAGTGCAGGGAAGACTCTCCCTGCCACCCTTCCCCCCCCCCCCCCAAGTCTCAAACTGTGAAGCCTTGTGAAGAGCTCTGGGAGAAAACAAGCATCAGGTCACAGTCTTTATAATAAAGGTCATTTGCCCGAGATGTGCAGGTGGGACAGGTCACAGGAATCATTCAAACTTTTGGCCCAGGAGTTAAAAAGAGAAAACTTAATCACACAAACAAACACAATCTTAATGATATTTATTTTGCTTATTGCTACAAATTTATTGAGAAGTGACTTGGGAGGAGTCGGCGGATAGTGCACAGAAAAAAGCAGCTTTTTTAAAAGCGTTGTCTTTATACTCAGTATTGTAGCTACATACTGGCATCATTTCACACACAGGAATTAGAAAGGAAACAAATCACACACAGGAATCCCAAAGGAAACAAATTGCTTACATCAATATTTTCTCATTGTGGCAAGATGCACTGCGCATATAACACCGATCCTAGCCCAACTGCACTGGCTACCAATAGGTTTCTGGGCCCCGTTTAAAGTGCTGGTTTTGATATTTACAGTGTTATGCTTCTCAGAACCCCAGTACCCCAAGGACCAGCCCTTCCCATATGAACCAACACAGTCCCTGCAATTGTCATCTGAGGCCCTCCTTCTTGTGCTCCACCCATGGGAGCTCCTGAGGTTGGCAACATGAGAATAGGGCCTTCTCAATAGGACTCTTTCTTGTGGGATGCTCCTCTCTGAGAGGCAGACCTGGTGCCATTGTTATATATCTTCAGTGTTGGGCAAAATTTTTGCTTTCCAACCAGGCCTCTATCTGTAAAGTTGTGGGCGAACATATCAGACGACACAGTGCTTTCTCCAGAGCAGCTCTTTATTGTAAGCTGGACAGACTGAACAGCAAACAGCTCAGCCGGCCTCCTTTTATAGGAGCCGGCTGTCAACATTGTAGCAACAACAACCCAGGGTTTCCCGCCTAAAATAACTGACGTGGACCTGAGTGAAAACTATCTACAGTATCCCCCTGTTGGCCCAGGGTGAGAACATCAGTACATAACACTATCTGTGATCGTTTAAAGTGAGTGGGATGTTTTACTGTATTTCCCACCTGCCTGCCCCCAATTTTAGTTTGTGTATTTCAGGTTGTTGTTGTTTTGTGATTTCATTAAAATCACATTCATGTTCTGGGTTGCTGTGGCAAAGAAAAAGTGACTAATAAATTTAATAATGATGATGATAATGATGACGATAAATAATAATAAAAAAATCAGAGGTGAAACCAAAGAATGCATAACCAAAATGAAAAAATACATAACCAAAGAATACAAGAGTATTCTGACAACAGTAGTCAGAAGAGGCAAGGGAACAGCCTCTTCAGTTCTGAGTTTCACAAAAGTTAATAAACCCTAACGGGAGTACAGACCACCTCTGAGTCAAAATTTAACAAGAGTTAAATTATTGCAGTTTTGCAATACTGGATATCACGAGACTAGACAATATGATAGTCAAAGGTTTACAGTGAGCTACAAGTTGCTAAGACTAGAAAAAATACTTGTATATAAAATAAACTTCTTTTGGATTATTTGTTTTTTGAAAAAACAAGCAAACCATTGTGGCACAATTCCAGCTTTCTAGCTGCACAGGCTTTGGTATTCAGAAAAAGCAGAATAAACCCTCCCCTTACAGAAAACCGCAGAAAGGAGAAGCAAGGGCTCCACCAGCCTTTGGTGCTGAAAGCTACATCTAGGTAGCTTTCTCTATGAAATCTGCAACCAGGCTGGGGAGCAGAAGGGGAGGGCCTCTTTAGTTGTTTTACACATTTCCAAAGAAAACCGGCTGATCCAGGAGCAGCAGGGTAGGTGCGCCATCTGCTTGATATACTTGACCAAGGCACTCCTCAAGTGCCTCATCGCTGAAATGAACAGGAGGTATGATGTCAACAGAAGCCTCCAGGGGAATACTGCTGTCATATTCCATCTTGAAAGTTGGAGGCTCCCCCAACATGGGATTCACATGGTTCTGTGTCAGAAACAAGTCTGCGGAGAGGGAAAACACACCCACCAACATTACAGCTAAGTGAGATTCCACATGTATAATCAAGGGGTGAACAAGCAACATCAAGGGATAGCCTGCATGTCTGAATGGATCACAGATGTGAGGCCAACAGAGTGGAGTTTATTCCTTTTATTATTTTTATTATTTCATAAAATTTATATGCTGCTTTTGTAAAAAAAACGAACAAACTAACCTCAAAGCGGTTTGCAAAAAAGAATTCCATGCTGCCTGAACCGTAATCCTTTTCTTTTCATTTCATTTATTTATTTATTTATCGTTAGCACATGACCAAGCAAACATGGAGCATACCCAGCATAAAAATAAATAGATGCAGTTGCACATAGCCAAGATTTTAAGATGAGTCTATATAGCCCAGCTATTACAAAGAGTAACTGCTGGGAGGAGTACTTACCATATTTTTCGCACCATAGGACGCACTTTTTCTCTCCTAAAAAGCAAGGGGAAATGTGTGTGCGTCCTATAGAGCAAATGCAGGAGGGAGGCAGTTGGGAAAAGCCCCCAAGCTCTTGCGGGCTTTTCCCCAGGAGGGAGAAGGGACTGACTGGCCACATCAGTTGCTTCTCCCACCTCCCAGAAAAGCCAGGAGAAGCCGCAATCTCTTTAAAGGGCTTCTGGGGCTTCTGCGGGCATCTGCAAGAGGTGAGGGAATCCCCCCACCTCCCAGGAAAGCCAGAAGAAGCCGTGCATCCCTTTTAAAGTGTGCGCGGCTTCTGCCGGTTTTGCGAAAGGTGAGGGAACCCCCCCCCCACCTCCCAGAAAAGCCAGGAAAGCCCTGCGCAGCGTCTCCTGGCAAGGAGAGGCTGCACAGGGCTATGGATTCTTTAGCTCCACGCAGCCTGTCCCGGGAGGGAGAGGCTGCACGGGGCTAAAGGGGAAGCCAAAACAGCGAGCGGGATCCATCCCACCCCATGCCTTGGCTTGCTCCATAGCTGTGCGCAACCCCTCTGGCAAGGAGAGGCTGCACGGGGCTATGGATTCTTTAGCACCACGCAGCCTCTCCCGGGAGGGAGAGGCTGCACGGGGCTAAAGGAGAAGCCAAAACAGTGAGCGGGATCCATCCCGCTCGCTGCCTTGGCTTGCTCCATAGCTGTGCGCAACCCCTCTGGCAAGGAGAGGCTGCACGGGGCTATGGATTCTTTAGCCCTATGCAGCGTCTCCTGGCAAGAAGAAGCTGCACGGGGCTAAAGGGGAAGCCAATACAGAGAGCGGGATCCATCCTGCTTGCTGTCTTGGCTTCTTCCATAGCTGCGTGCAACCCCTCCGGCAAGGAGAGGCTGCACGGGGCTATGGCTTCCTTAGCCCTGTGCAGCGTCTGCTGGCAAGGAGAGGCTGCACGGGGCTAAAGGGGAAGCCAAAACAGCTAGCGGGATCCATCCTGCTCGCTGCCTTGGCTTGTGCCATAGCTGCGCGCAACCCCTCCGGCAGGGAGAGGTTGTGCGCTGCCTGTACGCTGCTCTTTGGGGCTGGGGGGGGGAATTCCCCCCCCGATTTCCCCCCATAAAAACTGGGTGCGCCCTATTGTCCGGTGCGCCCTATGGTGCGAAAAATACAGTATGTGACTCTCCCTATTTATATAAAATAAAATAATGAGTCCACATCAAAACTGTCTAGTTTGGCTTCCCCCCAGACTACACATCTATGAGCTCATTCTCCCCACCACTTTCCCCTGGGAAAACCCGCTCTTTACCACTGGATCGGAACAAATGTCAATCAGGTTTCCTGTGGACTGATGTCTGCTCAGGTTCAGGGCTAAGGGTTTCCCCAGGGAAAGTGGCGGGGCAAATGGAAAACCTCTCTGACTCATGCCTCGAAAGCTCAGTACAAGCGGAAAGTCTCTCAGACATGTGCTTGGTGGGCATGGCACAAGCAAACTGTGGGCAAGCCCTATGCCTGACCACTCCATAACCAGTCCATAACCCTTCCTACACCAGGTGTATGTGGGGGGGGGGATCATCTCCCTGCACTGCCACCACCACCATGTTGATCGACATCTGGGAATAAATAAGCTTTCTACCAAAGCAGTTCATCTATTTCCAATAGCTCACCATTCATTGGTGCCTTCTGCTCATTCATCCCAGTCGCAACAGTTTCCACTTTCATCTAGGTGAAAGCAAACATACAAGGAAACTATTAAGGATGAGCACTTACTTATATTCCGTTATTCATTAAAAAGAAATCAGAGTGGTTTACAAGAATTGTATATAAAGCCCATACAATAAAGATTATGCAAAAATTTAAAATCAGGAATCAACGAACTATTATGGAAAGTTGTATTCTTAACTGCCTATATAATAAGAATAGAAACATCTTGAGCAGGGACTTAAGTTGGCACAGAAGCCTGCTGAATCTCTATTGGCAGGGTGTTCCACAGCACTCGGCCAATGACATGAAAGGCTTGGTTTTTCATTGTTGTCAAAGAAGCCTCACCAACTTGGGGAATGAACAACAACGCTCCTGTGGATGATCTCAGTGAATGAGCTGGGATATTAGGGTTTAGGCAGTCCCCGAAGTACCCAGTACCTAAGCAGCTCAGGGCCTTGTAAATTAACTCAAGAACCATAAATCTGGCTCAGTAGTAGATGAGCAGCCAGGGCAGATGCTTAAAAACCAATCTGAATGTGAGGGGACAGTTGCTTAGCTTTGTCTGGTTTGCAAAGTATTTATAATAAAACACACAGCTTGTGCGGGACGCGGGTGGTGCTGTGGGTTAAAGCCTCAGTGCCTAGGGCTTGCCGATCAAGAGGTCGGCGGTTCGAATCCCCGCGGCGGGGTGCGCTCCCGTTGTTCGGTCCCAGCGCCTGCCAACCTAGCAGTTCGAAAGCACCCCCGGGGGCAAGTAGATAAATAGGGACTAGCGGGAAGGTAAACAGCGTTTCCGTGTGCAGCTCTGGCTCGCCAGAGCTGTGATGTCACGCTGGCCACGTGACCCGGAAGTGTCTTCGGACAGCGCTGGCCCTCGGCCTCTTTGAGTGAGATGGGCGCACAACCCTAGAGTCTGTCAAGACTGGCCCGTACGGGCAGGGGTACCTTTACCTTACACAACTTGTGCATAGTTCATTTGATCAGGAATCAATAAATCTCTGAATGTTGTTTACTAATCTACCGAAAAAGGTCTACATTTCTTTACTCTAACATGCCGTATTTTCCCCTCTATAGGACACACTTTCCCCCCTCCAAAAATTAAGGGGAAATGTGTGTGCGTCCTATGGAGGGAATGCAGGCTCCTTGGCTTCAGCGGTAGCAATGCAAAGCCTCCGAAGCGCAGAGGGAGCGCTCCCTCCGCGCTCCGGAGGCTACGCGTTGCTTTCGCTGAAGCCTGGAAAGCAAGAGGGGTCAGTGAGCACCGACCCCTCTCACTCTCCAGGCTTCAGGGATAGCCGCCTGAAGCCTTTGGAGCGCAGCGGGAACTTGTGCTGTGCTCCAAAGGCTTCGAGTTTCTTTTGCTGAAGCCGGGAGAGCAAGACTCTCCTGGCTTCAGCAGAGAGGGAGAGCTGCGCAGCGCCCCTTCAGCCAACCGGGAGAAATGGAAGGGGCTCCGTTTCTCCTGCCGCTTCGCTGAAGGGGCGCTGAGCAGAGAGGGGTAGATTTTTTTTTCTTGTTCTCCCCCTCTAAAACAAGGTGCGTCCTATGGTCGGGTGCGTCCTATAGAGTGAAAAATACGGTATTTCATCTGTTTAGTCCTAGAGGCCAAATTCATGCATGTCATTTCCTCATGTTTTGCCACTGACACTCTGCTTAGGCTCTAGAATTTCACCTGGGGCACTGCTGCGACTGCCCCCAGATGTGTACCAGTAAATCCCAGTACGTGTTTGATATGTTCTGTGTGTGTCAGCTAAAACATTAAGGCATCTAAAGTAACTTTGGGGGGGGGGGCGGTCTTGTTACCCTGCTAATTCTGGTCTGCTTAGCTGCAGTGTATACACATTTTAAATAAATAATTAAAAAAAGCACTGAGAGCCAGCCTTGGCTGCCAAGCAGCAATCAGACTGGATCTAAGGGAACTTTAGATTTCATTTTTTTGTTGTTGTTATTATTCTAATAATCATCTTCCAGTATTTTTGTGCAGAATTATAGGTTCACTGCATATAGTAATGTGTCCTGCTCTTCTTTTTGCACCTCCAGTGTAATTCTTAATATGACTCATTCACTGAGAGGCAGTGTGATGTAGTGGGGCTGGACCAGGCCCTTGGGTGACCGGGTTCAAATCCCCGTTCAGCCATAAAATTCATTGGGTGTGACCAGTCACTACATGCCAGCCTAGGTTGTTGTGGGGATAAAATGAGAGAGCCTTGCAGGGAAAAGTGGGATATAGTGGAAATAATCAAATAAAGTAAAGGTAAAGGTAAAGGGACCCCTGACCGTTAAGTCCAGTCGTGGCCGACTCTGGGGTTGCGGTGCTCA
This sequence comes from Podarcis tiliguerta, assembly GCF_965153285.1. Lineage (NCBI taxonomy): Eukaryota > Metazoa > Chordata > Lepidosauria > Squamata > Lacertidae > Podarcis > Podarcis tiliguerta. The sequence continues at coordinate 20,764,893 of NC_139553.1, forward strand.
TCTCGTTTTATTGGCTGAGGGAGCTGGCGTACAGCTTCCGGGTCATGTGGCCAGCATGACTAAGCCACTTCTGGTGAGCCAGAGCAGCGCACGGAAATGCCGTTTACCTTCCCGCCGGAGCGGTACCTATTTATCTACTTGCACTGACGTGCTTTCGAACTGCTAGGTTGGCAGGAGCAGGACTGAGCAACAGGAGCTGTGGTACCCCGCAAGACGAATGCCTCGCAAGACGAAAAACTCGCTAGACGAAAGGGTTTTTCGTTTTCTGAGGTGCTTCGCAGGACGAATTTCCCTATGGGCTTGCTTAGCAAGACGAAAACGTCTTGCAAGTTTGTTTCCTGTTTCTGAAAAACGTTAATACCCAGGGTGCATTCCTTTAAGAGGTGCAGTTGCGACTTGACTTTGAGGAGCAACTCATAGCACACGGTGTGGTAGCCTTTTTTGAGATTTTTGAAGACTTCGGTGATTTTTGAAGCTTTTGCAGAACTTCTTTTGCAGCCATTTGATAAGTTAAACTTTTAAAACCTTTTTTGGGGGGGTTGGATTTTGGGTTGGGGTGTTTAGAATTCAAGGACTTGGTGTTGGGGAGGGGTTTGCAAGAATCTGGAAGCTTGTGGGGTTTTTTTCTGATTTTTTGGGACCATTGGGGCAAACTGCCTTTTTTTTTAAAGAAAAAAGATTTCTGGGTTTGGATTTCTGAGTGGAGGGTGTCTGGGGGGTTCAGGGAATTTTTGAGAAGGGGTTTGCAGGAATCTGGAAGCCTGTGGGGTTTTTTCTGATTTTTTTCTGATTTTTTGGGACCACTGGGGCAAACTGCCTTTCTTAAAAAAAAATAAAAATCTGGGTATAGATTTCTGAGTGGAGGGTGGCTGGGGGGGTCAGGGAATTGTTGAGAAGGGGTTTGCAGGAATCTGGAAGCTTGTGGGGGGTTTTCTGCATTTTTCTGATTTTCTGTGACCATTGGGGCAAACTGCCTTTTTAAAATAAAATAAAATCTGGGTTTGGATTGCTGAGTGGAGGGTGGCTGGGGGGGGGGGGGGTCAGGGAATTGTTGAGAAGCGGTTTGCAGGAATCTGGAAGCTTGTGGGGTTTTTTTCTGATTTTTTCTGATTTTTGGGGACCACTGGGGCAAACTGCCTTTTTAAAAAAAAAGATTTCTGGGTTTGGATTTCTGAGTGGAGGGTGGCTGGGGGGGGTGTCAAGGAATTGTTGAGAAGGGGTTTGCAGGAATCTGGAAGCTTGTGGGGGTTTTTCTGCATTTTTCTGATTTTTTGTGACCATTGGGGAAAACTGCCTTTTTTTAACAAAAAATAATTCTGGTTTGGATTTCTGAGTGGAGGGTGGCTGGGGGTTCAGAGAATTGTTGAGAAGGGTTTTGCAGGAATCTGGAAGCTTGTGGGGGTTTTTTTCTGATTTTTTCTGATTTGCTGTGACCATTGGGGCATACTGCCTTTTTTTAAAAAAAATAATTTCTGGGTTTTCATTTCTGAGTGGAGGGTGTCTGGGGGGTTCAGAGAATTGTTGAGAAGGGGTTTGCAGGAATCTGGAAGCTTGTGGGGGTTTTTCTGCATTTTTCTGATTTGCTGTGACCATTGGGACAAAATGCCTTTTTTAAAAAAATAATTTCTGGGTTTGGATTTCTGAGTGGAGGGTGTCTGGGGGGTTCAGGGAATTGTTGAGAAGGGGTTTGCAGGAATCTGGAAGCTTGTGGGGGTGTTTCTGATTTTTTCTGATTTTTTGGGACCATTGGGGCAAACTGCCTTTTTAAAATAAAATAAAAATTCTGGGTTTTGAATTCTGAGTGGAGGGTGGCTGGGGGGTTCAGGGAATTGTTGAGAAGGGGTTTGCAGGAATCTGGAAGCTTGTGCGGTTTTTTTCCTGATTTTTTCTGATTTTCTGTGACCATTGGGGAAAAACTGCATTTTTTTAAAAAAAAAGTAAAAAAAAATCTGGGTTTGGATTTCTGTGTGGTGGGTGGCTGGGTGGGGGTCAGGAAATTATTGAAAAGGGGTTTGTAGGAATCTGGAAGCTTGTGCGGTTTTTTTCTGATTTCTTTCTGATTTTTTGGGGACCATTGGGGCAAACTGCCTTTTTTTAACAAAAAAAAATTCTGGGTTTGGATTTCTGAGTGGAGGGTGTCTGGGGGGTTCAGGGAATTGTTGAGAAGGGGTTTGCAGGAATCTGGAAGACTGTGGGGTTTTTTCTGAATTTTTTCTGATTTTTTGGGACCATTGGGGCAAACTGCCTTTCTTAAAAAAATAAAAATTCTGGGTTTCGATTTCTGAGTGGAGGGTGGCTGGGGGGGGGGGGTTCAGGAAATTGTTGAGAAGGGGTTTGCAGGAATCTGGAAGCTTGTGCGGTTTTTTTTCTGATTTTTTTCTGATTTTTTGGGACCATTGGGGCAAACTGCCATTTTTTTTTTTAAAAAAGATTTCTGGGTTTTGATTTCTGAGTGGAGGGTGGCTGGGGGGTTCAGGGAATTGTTGAGAAGGGGTTTGCAGGAATCTGGAAGCTTGTGGGGGTTTTTCTGCATTTTTCTGATTTTTTGTGACCATTGGGGAAAACTGCCTTTTTTTAACAAAAAATAATTCTGGTTTGGATTTCTGAGTGGAGGGTGGCTGGGGGTTCAGAGAATTGTTGAGAAGGGTTTTGCAGGAATCTGGAAGCTTGTGGGGGTTTTTTTCTGATTTTTTCTGATTTGCTGTGACCATTGGGGCCTACTGCCTTTTTTAAAAAAAAATAATTTCTGGGTTTTCATTTCTGAGTGGAGGGTGTCTGGGGGGTTCAGAGAATTGTTGAGAAGGGGTTTGCAGGAATCTGGAAGCTTGTGGAGGTTTTTCTGCATTTTTCTGATTTGCTGTGACCATTGGGACAAAATGCCTTTTTTAAAAAAATAATTTCTGGGTTTGGATTTCTGAGTGGAGGGTGTCTGGGGGGTTCAGGGAATTGTTGAGAAGGGGTTTGCAGGAATCTGGAAGCTTGTGGGGGTGTTTCTGATTTTTTCTGATTTTTTGGGACCATTGGGGCAAACTGCATTTCTTAAAAAAAATAAAAATTCTGGGTTTTGAATTCTGAGTGGAGGGTGGCTGGGGGGTTCAGGGAATTGTTGAGAAGGGGTTTGCAGGAATCTGGAAGCTTGTGCGGTTTTTTTCCTGATTTTTTCTGATTTTCTGTGACCATTGGGGAAAAACTGCATTTTTTAAAAAAAAAAGTAAAAAAAATTCTGGGTTTGGATTTCTGTGTGGTGGGTGGCTGGGGGGGGGGGTCAGGAAATTGTTGAGAAGGGGTTTGCAGGAATCTGGAAGCTTGTGGGGTTTTTTTTCTGATTTTTTCTGATTTGCTGTGACCATTGGGACATACTGTCTTTTTTTTAAAAAAAATAATCTCTGGGTTTTGATTTCTGAGTGGAGAGTGTCTGGGGGGTTCAGGGAATTGTTGAGAAGGGGTTTGCAGGAATCTGGAAGCTTGTGGGGGTTTTCTGCATTTTTCTGATTTGCTGTGACCATTGGGGAAAAACTGCCGTTTTTAAAAAAAAGATTTCTGGGTTTGGATTTCTGAGTGGAGGGTGGCTGGGGGCTTCAGGGAATTGTTGAGAAGGGGTCTGCAGGAATCTGGAAGCTTGTGGGGGTTTTTCTGCATTTTTCTGATTTTCTGTGACCATTGGGGCAAACTGCCTTTCTTAAAAAAAATAAAAATTCTGGGTTTTGATTTCTTAGTGGAGGGTGTCTGGGGGGTTGAGGGAATTGTTGAGAAGGGGTTTGCAGGAATCTGGAAGCCTGTGGGTTTTTTTCTGTTTTTTTCTGATTTTTTGGGACCATTGGGGCAATCTGCCTTTTTTTAACAAAAAAAAAAAAAATTCTGGGTATGGATTTCTGAGTGGAAGGTGTTGAGAAGGGGTTTGCAGGAATCTGGAAGCTTGTGCGGTTTTTTTCCTGATTTTTTCTGATTTTCTGTGACCATTGGGGCAAACTGCCTTTTTTTAAAAAAAAAAAATTCTGGATTCTCATTTCTGAGTGGAGGGTGGCTGGGGGTTCAGGGAATTGTTGAGTAGGGGTTTGCAGGAATCTGGAAGCGTGTGGGGTTTTTTCTGATTTTTTCTGATTTTTTCTGATTTTTTGGGGACCATTGGGGCAAACTGCCTTTTTTTAACAAAAAAAAATTCTGGGTATGGATTTCTGAGTGGAGTGTGGCTGGGGGGTTCAGGAAATTGTTGAGAAGGGGTTTGCAGGAATCTGGAAGCTTGTGCGGTTTTTTTCCTGATTTTTCCTGATTTTCTGTGACTATTGGGGAAAAACTGCGTTTTTTAAAAAAAAAAAAGTAAAAAAATTCTGGGTTTGTATTTCTGTGTGGTGGGTGGCTGGGTGGGGGTCAGGAAATTATTGAAAAGGGGTTTGTAGGAATCTGGAAGCTTGTGCGGTTTTTTTCTGATTTTTTCTGATTTCCTGTGACCATTGGACAAACTGCCTTTTTTTAACAAAAAAAAATTCTGGGTTTGGATTTCTGAGTGGAGGGTGTCTGGGGGGTTCAGGGAATTGTTGAGAAGGGGTTTGCAGGAATCTGGAAGACTGTGGGGTTTTTTCTGAATTTTTTCTGATTTTTTGGGACCATTGGGGCAAACTGCCTTTCTTAAAAAAATAAAAATTCTGGGTTTCGATTTCTGAGTGGAGGGTGGCTGGGGGGGGGGGGTTCAGGAAATTGTTGAGAAGGGGTTTGCAGGAATCTGGAAGCTTGTGCGGTTTTTTTCCTGATTTTTTCTGATTTTCTGTGACCATTGGGACAAACTGCATTTTCTTAACAAAAAAAAAATTCTGGGTTTGGATTTCTGAGTGGAGGATGGCTGGGGGGGGGGGTCAGGAAATTCTTGAGAAGGGGTTTGCAGGAATCTGGAAGTTTGTGCGGTTCTTTTCCTGATTTTTTTGTGACCATTGGGGCAAACTGCCTTTTTTTTAAAAAAAGATTTCTTTGTTTTGATTTCTGTGTGGTGGGTGGCTGGGGGGGGGGGTCAAGGAATTGTTGAGAAGGGGTTTGCAGGAATCTGGAAGCTTGTGGGGGTTTTTCTGCATTTTTATGATTTTCTGTGACCATTGGGCCAAACTGCCTTTTTTTAAAAAAAAAATCTGGGTTTGGATTTCTGGGTGGTGGGTGGCTGGGTGGGGGTCAGGAAATTATTGAAAAGGGGTTTGCAGGAATCTGGAAGCTTGTGCGGTTTTTTTTCTGATTTTTTCTGATTTCCTGTGACCATTGGACAAACTGCCTTTTTAAAAATAAATAAATAAATCTGGGTTTGGATTTCTGTGTGGTGGGTGGCTGGGTGGGGGTCAGGAAATTATTGAAAAGGGGTTTGCAGGAATCTGGAAGCCTGTGGGATTTTTTTCTGATTTTTTCTGATTTTTTGGGGACCATTGGGGCAAACTGCCTTTTTTTAACAAAAAATAGTTCTGGTTGGATTTCTGAGTGGAGGGTGGCTGGGAGTTCAGAGAATTGTTGAGAAGGGTTTTGCAGGAATCTGGAAGCTTGTGGGGTTTTTTTCTGATTTTTTCTGATTTGCTGTGACCATTGGGGCCTACTGCCTTTTTTAAAAAAAAATAATTTCTGGGTTTTCATTTCTGAGTGGAGGGTGTCTGGGGGGTTCAGAGAATTGTTGAGAAGGGGTTTGCAGGAATCTGGAAGCTTGTGGAGGTTTTTCTGCATTTTTCTGATTTGCTGTGACCATTGGGACAAAATGCCTTTTTAAAAAAAATAATTTCTGGGTTTGGATTTCTGAGTGGAGGGTGTCTGGGGGGTTCAGTGGATTGATGAGAAGGGGTTTGCAGGAATCTGGAAGCTTGTGGGGGTGTTTCTGATTTTTTCTGATTTTTTGGGACCATTGGGGCAAACTGCATTTCTTAAAAAAAATAAAAATTCTGGGTTTTGAATTCTGAGTGGAGGGTGGCTGGGGGGTTCAGGGAATTGTTGAGAAGGGGTTTGCAGGAATCTGGAAGCTTGTGCGGTTTTTTTCCTGATTTTTTCTGATTTTCTGTGACCATTGGGGAAAAACTGCATTTAAAAAAAAAAAAAGTAAAAAAAATTCTGGGTTTGGATTTCTGTGTGGTGGGTGGCTGGGGGGGGGGTCAGGAAATTGTTGAGAAGGGGTTTGCAGGAATCTGGAAGCTTGTGGGGGTTTTTTTCTGATTTTTTCTGATTTGCTGTGACCTTGGGACATACTGCCTTTTTTTAAAATAAAATAATCTCTGGGTTTTGATTTCTGAGTGGAGAGTGTCTGGGGGGTTCAGGGAATTGTTGAGAAGGGGTTTGCAGGAATCTGGAAGCTTGTGGGGGTTTTTCTGCACTTTTCTGATTTGCTGTGACCATTGGGGAAAAACTGCCTTTTTTAAAAAAAAGATTTCTGGGTTTGGATTTCTGAGTGGAGGGTGGCTGGGGGCTTCAGGGAATTGTTGAGAAGGGGTCTGCAGGAATCTGGAAGCTTGTGGGGGTTTTTCTGCATTCTTCTGATTTTCTGTGACCATTGGGGCAAACTGCCTTTCTTAAAAAAAATAAAAATTCTGGGTTTTGATTTCTGAGTGGAGGGTGTCTGGGGGGTTGAGGGAATTGTTGAGAAGGGGTTTGCAGGAATCTGGAAGCCTGTGGGTTTTTTTCTGTTTTTTTTCTGATTTTTTGGGACCATTGGGGCAATCTGCCTTTTTTTAACAAAAAAAAAAATTCTGGGTATGGATTTCTGAGTGGAAGGTGTTGAGAAGGGGTTTGCAGGAATCTGGAAGCTTGTGCGGTTTTTTTCCTGATTTTTTCTGATTTTCTGTGACCATTGGGGCAAACTGCCTTTTTTTAAAAAAAAAAAATTCTGGATTCTCATTTCTGAGTGGAGGGTGGCTGGGGGTTCAGGGAATTGTTGAGTAGGGGTTTGCAGGAATCTGGAAGCGTGTGGGGTTTTTTCTGATTTTTTCTGATTTTTTGGGGACCATTGGGGCAAACTGCCTTTTTTTAACAAAAAAAAATTCTGGGTATGGATTTCTGAGTGGAGTGTGGCTGGGGGGTTCAGGAAATTGTTGAGAAGGGGTTTGCAGGAATCTGGAAGCTTGTGCGGTTTTTTTCCTGATTTTTTCTGATTTTCTGTCACCATTGGGGAAAAACTGCCTTTTTAAAAAAAAAAAAAATAATAATTTCTGGGTTTTGATTTCTGAGTGGAGGGTGTCTGGGGGGTTCAGGGAATTGTTGAGAAGGGGTTTGCAGGAATCTGGAAGCTTGTGCGGTTTTTTTCTGATTTTTTCTGATTTTTGGGGACCATTGGGGCAAACTGCCTTTTTTAAAAAAAAGATTTCTGGGTTTGGATTTCTGAGTGTAGGGTGGCTGGGGGTTCAGGGAATTGTTGAGAAGGGGTTTGCAGGAATCTGGAAGCTTGTGCGGGTTTTTTCCTGATTTTTTCTGATTTTCTGTGACCATTGGGGCAAACTACCTTTTCTTAACAAAAAAAAAAAAAATTCTGGGTTTGGATTTCTGAGTGGAGGGTGGCTGGGGGGGGGTGTCAGGAAATTCTTGAGAAGGGGTTTGCAGGAATCTGGAAGCTTGTGCGGTTTTTTTCCTGATTTTTTCTGATTTTATTGGGACCATTGGGGCAAACTGCCTTTTTTTTAACAAAATTTTTTTTCTGGATTTTGATTTCTGAGTGGAGGGTGGCTGGGGGGGGGGGGGTCAGGAAATTGTTCAGAAGGGGTTTGCAGGAATCTGGAAGCCTGTGGCGTTTTTTTCTGATTTTTTCTGATTTTTTGGGGACCAATGGGGGAAACCGCCTTTTTTTAATAAAAAAAAATTCTGGGTTTAGATTTCTGAGTGGAGGGTGGCTGGGGGTTCAGGGAATTGTTGAGAAGGGGTTTGCAGGAATCTGGAAGCTTGTGGGGTTTTTTTCTGATTTTTTCTGATTTTCTGTTACCATTGGGGCAAACTGCCTTTAAAAAAAAAAAAAAATTCTGCGTTTGGATTTCTGAGTGTAGGGTGGCTGGGGGTTCAGGGAATTGTTGAGTAGGGGTTTGAGGAATCTGGAAGCTTGTGGGGTTTTTTCTGATTTTTTCTGATTTTTTGGGGACCATTGGGGCAAACTGCCTTTTTTTAACAAAAAAAAATTTCTGGGTATGGATTTCTGAGTGGAGGGTGGCTGGGGGGTTCAGGAAATTGTTGAGAAGGGGTTTGCAGGAATCTGGAAGCTTGTGCGGTTTTTTTCCTGATTTTTTCTGATTTTCTGTCACCATTGGGGAAAAACTGCCTTTTTAAAAAATAAATAAATAATAATTTCTGGGTTTTGATTTCTGAGTGGAGGGTGTCTGGGGGGTTCAGGGAATTGTTGAGAAGGGGTTTGCAGGAATCTGGAAGCTTGTGCGGTTTTTTTCTGATTTTTTCTGATTTTTGGGGACCATTGGGGCAAACTGCCTTTTTTAAAAAAAAGATTTCTGGGTTTGGATTTCTGAGTGTAGGGTGGCTGGGGGTTCAGGGAATTGTTGAGAAGGGGTTTGCAGGAATCTGGAAGCTTGTGCGGGTTTTTTCCTGATTTTTTCTGATTTTCTGTGACCATTGGGGCAAACTACCTTTTCTTAACAAAAAAAAAAAAAATTCTGGGTTTGGATTTCTGAGTGGAGGGTGGCTGGGGGGGGGTGTCAGGAAATTCTTGAGAAGGGGTTTGCAGGAATCTGGAAGCTTGTGCTGTTTTTTTCCTGATTTTTTCTGATTTTATTGGGACCATTGGGGCAAACTGCCTTTTTTTTAACAAAAATTTTTTTCTGGATTTTGATTTCTGAGTGGAGGGTGGCTGGGGGGGGGGGTCAGGAAATTGTTCAGAAGGGGTTTGCAGGAATCTGGAAGCCTGTGGCGTTTTTTTCTGATTTTTTGGGGACCAATGGGGGAAACCGCCTTTTTTTAATAAAAAAAAATTCTGGGTTTAGATTTCTGAGTGGAGGGTGGCTGGGGGTTCAGGGAATTGTTGAGAAGGGGTTTGCAGGAATCTGGAAGCTTGTGGGGTTTTTTTCTGATTTTTTCTGATTTTCTGTTACCATTGGGGCAAACTGCCTTTAAAAAAAAAAAAAAAATTCTGCGTTTGGATTTCTGAGTGTAGGGTGGCTGGGGGTTCAGGGAATTGTTGAGTAGGGGTTTGAGGAATCTGGAAGCTTGTGGGGTTTTTTTCTGATTTTTTCTGATTTTTTGGGGACCATTGGGGCAAACTGCCTTTTTTTAACAAAAAAAAATTTCTGGGTATGGATTTCTGAGTGGAGGGTGGCTGGGGGGTTCAGGAAATTGTTGAGAAGGGGTTTGCAGGAATCTGGAAGCTTGTGCAGTTTTTTTCCTGATTTTCTGTGACCATTGGGGAAAAACTGCCTTTTTTTAAAAAAAAAAGTAAAAAAATTCTGGGTTTGGATTTCTGTGTGGTGGGCGGCTGGGGGGGGGGTCAGGAAATTGTTGAGAAGGGGTTTGCAGGAATCTGGAAGCTTGTGGGGTTTTTTTCTGTTTTTTTCTGATTTGCTGTGACCACTGGGGCATACTGCCTTTTTTTAACAAAAAAAAATTCTGGGTTTTGATGTCTGAGTGGAGGGTGGCTGGGGGGGGGGTCAGGAAATTCTTGAGAAGGGGTTTGCAGGAATCTGGAAGCTTGTGCGGTTTTTTACCTGATTTTTTCTGATTTTCTGTGACCATTGGGGCAAACTGCCTTTTTTTAACAAAAAAAAAATTCTGGGTTTGGATTTCTGAGTGTAGGGTGGCTGGGGGTTCAGGGAATTGTTGAGTAGGGGTTTGAGGAATCTGGAAGCTTGTGGGGTTTTTTCTGATTTTTTCTGATTTTTGGGGGACCATTGGGGCAAACTGCCTTTTTTTAACAAAAAAAATTCTGGGTATGGATTTCTGAGTGGAGGGTGGCTGGGGGGTTCAGGAAATTGTTGAGAAGGGGTTTGCAGGAATCTGGAAGCTTGTGCGGTTTTTTTTCCTGATTTTCTGTGACCATTGGGGAAAAACTGCCTTTTTTAAAAAAAAAAGTAAAAAAATTCTGGGTTTGGATTTCTGAGTGGAGGGTGGCTGGGGGGGTCAGGAAATTCTTGAGAAGGGGTTTGCAGGAATCTGGAAGCTTGTGCGGTTTTTTACCTGATTTTTTTCTGATTTTCTGTGACCATTGGGGCAAACTGCCTTTTTTTAACAAAAAAAAAATTCTGGGTTTGGATTTCTGAGTGGAGGATCGTTGGGGGGGGGGGGGGTCAGGAAATTCTTGAGAAGGGGTTTGCAGGAATCTGGAAGCTTGTGCGGTTTTTTTTTCTGATTTTTTGTGACCATTGGGGAAACTGCCTTTTTAAAAAACAAAAGATTTCTGGCTTTGGATTTCTGAGTGGAGGGTGTCTGGGGGGTTCAGGGAATTGTTGAGAAGGGGTTTGCAGGAATCTGGAAGCCTGTGGGGTTTTTTTCTGATTTTTTGGGACCATTGGGGCAAACTGCCTTTTTTTAAAAAAAAATCTGGGTTTGGATTTCTGTGTGGTGGGTGGCTGGGGGGTGGTGGTCAGGTAATTGTTGAGTAGGGGTTTGAGGAATCTGGAAGCTTGTGCGGTTTTTTTCTGATTTTGTCTGATTTTATTGGGACCATTGGGGCAAACTGCCTTTTTTCAACAAAAAAAAAAAAATATGGGTTTGGATTTCTGAGTGGAGGGTGGCTGGGGGGGGGGTCAGGAAATTGTTGAGAAGGGGTTTGCAGGAATCTGGAAGCTTGTGGGTTTTTTTTCTGATTTTTTGGGACCATTGGGGCAAACTGGGTTTTTTTAAAAAAAAAAAAATTCTGGATTTGGATTTCTGAGTGGAGGGTGGCTGGGGGCTTCAAGGAATTGTTGAGAAGGGGTTTGCAGGAATCTGGAAGGTTGTGGGGTTTTTTTCTGATTTTTTTCTGATTTTTTTGGGACCATTGGGGCAAACTGCCTTTTTTTAACAAAAAAAAATTCTGGGTTTGGATTTCTGTGTGGTGGGTGGCTGGGGGGTTCAGGAAATTGTTGGGAAGGGGTTTGCAGGAATCTGGAAGCTTGTGTGGTTTTTTTCTGATTTTTTGGGACCATTGGGAAAATCTGCCTTTTAAAAAAAAATAAAAAATCTGGGTTTGGATTTCTGTCTGGTGGGTGGCTGGGGGGCTCAGGGAATTCTTGAGAAGGGGTTTGCAGGAATCTGGAAGCTTGTGGGGGTTTTTCTGCATTTTTCTGATTTGCTGTGACCATTGGGGCAAACTGCCTTTTTTTTAAAAAAAAGATTTCTGGGTTTGGATTTCTCAATGGAGGGTGTCTGGGGGGTTCAGGGAATTGTTGAGAAGGGGCTTGCAGGAATCTGGAAGCTTGTGGGGGTTTTTCTGCATTTTTCTGATTTTTTGGGACCATTGGGGCAAACTGCCTTTCTTAAAAAAAAAAAAAGATTTCTGGGTTTAGATTTCTGAGTGGAGGGTGACTGGGGGGGTCAGGGAATTGTTGAGAAGGGGTTTGCAGGAATCTGGAAGCTTGTGGGGGTTTTCTGCATTTTTCTGATTTGCTGTGACCATTGGGGCAGACTGCCTTTAAAAATAATAATTCTGGTTTGGATTTCTGAGTGGAGGGTGGCTGGGGGTTCAGGGAATTGTTGAGAAGGGGTTTACAGGAATCTGGAAGCTTGTGGGGTTTTTTTCTGATTTCTTTCTGATTTTTTGGGGACCATTGGGGCAAACTGCCTTTTTTTAACAAAAAAAAATTCTGGGTTTGGATTTCTGAGTGTAGGGTGGCTGGGGGTTCAGGGAATTGTTGAGAAGGGGTTTGCAGGAATCTGGAAGCTTGTGCGGGTTTTTTCCTGATTTTTTCTGATTTTCTGTGACCATTGGGGCAAACTACCTTTTCTTAACAAAAAAAAAAAAAATTCTGGGTTTGGATTTCTGAGTGGAGGGTGGCTGGGGGGGGGGTGTCAGGAAATTCTTGAGAAGGGGTTTGCAGGAATCTGGAAGCTTGTGCGGTTTTTTTCCTGATTTTTTCTGATTTTATTGGGACCATTGGGGCAAACTGCCTTTTTTTTAACAAAAATTTTTTTCTGGATTTTGATTTCTGAGTGGAGGGTGGCTGGGGGGGGGGGTCAGGAAATTGTTCAGAAGGGGTTTGCAGGAATCTGGAAGCCTGTGGCGTTTTTTTCTGATTTTTTGGGGACCAATGGGGGAAACCGCCTTTTTTTAATAAAAAAAAATTCTGGGTTTAGATTTCTGAGTGGAGGGTGGCTGGGGGTTCAGGGAATTGTTGAGAAGGGGTTTGCAGGAATCTGGAAGCTTGTGGGGTTTTTTTCTGATTTTTTCTGATTTTCTGTTACCATTGGGGCAAACTGCCTTTAAAAAAAAAAAAAAATTCTGCGTTTGGATTTCTGAGTGTAGGGTGGCTGGGGGTTCAGGGAATTGTTGAGTAGGGGTTTGAGGAATCTGGAAGCTTGTGGGGTTTTTTTCTGATTTTTTCTGATTTTTTGGGGACCATTGGGGCAAACTGCCTTTTTTTAACAAAAAAAAATTTCTGGGTATGGATTTCTGAGTGGAGGGTGGCTGGGGGGTTCAGGAAATTGTTGAGAAGGGGTTTGCAGGAATCTGGAAGCTTGTGCGGTTTTTTTCCTGATTTTCTGTGACCATTGGGGAAAAACTGCCTTTTTTTAAAAAAAAAAGTAAAAAAATTCTGGGTTTGGATTTCTGTGTGGTGGGCGGCTGGGGGGGGGGGTCAGGAAATTGTTGAGAAGGGGTTTGCAGGAATCTGGAAGCTTGTGGGGTTTTTTTCTGTTTTTTTCTGATTTGCTGTGACCACTGGGGCATACTGCCTTTTTTTAACAAAAAAAAATTCTGGGTTTTGATGTCTGAGTGGAGGGTGGCTGGGGGGGGGGTCAGGAAATTCTTGAGAAGGGGTTTGCAGGAATCTGGAAGCTTGTGCGGTTTTTTACCTGATTTTTTCTGATTTTCTGTGACCATTGGGGCAAACTGCCTTTTTTTAACAAAAAAAAAATTCTGGGTTTGGATTTCTGAGTGTAGGGTGGCTGGGGGTTCAGGGAATTGTTGAGTAGGGGTTTGAGGAATCTGGAAGCTTGTGGGGTTTTTTCTGATTTTTTCTGATTTTTGGGGGACCATTGGGGCAAACTGCCTTTTTTTAACAAAAAAAATTCTGGGTATGGATTTCTGAGTGGAGGGTGGCTGGGGGGTTCAGGAAATTGTTGAGAAGGGGTTTGCAGGAATCTGGAAGCTTGTGCGGTTTTTTTTTCCTGATTTTCTGTGACCATTGGGGAAAAACTGCCTTTTTTAAAAAAAAAGTAAAAAAATTCTGGGTTTGGATTTCTGAGTGGAGGGTGGCTGGGGGGGTCAGGAAATTCTTGAGAAGGGGTTTGCAGGAATCTGGAAGCTTGTGCGGTTTTTTACCTGATTTTTTTCTGATTTTCTGTGACCATTGGGGCAAACTGCCTTTTTTTAACAAAAAAAAAATTCTGGGTTTGGATTTCTGAGTGGAGGATCGCTGGGGGGGGGGGGGTCAGGAAATTCTTGAGAAGGGGTTTGCAGGAATCTGGAAGCTTGTGCGGTTTTTTTTTCTGATTTTTTGTGACCATTGGGGAAACTGCCTTTTTAAAAAACAAAAGATTTCTGGCTTTGGATTTCTGAGTGGAGGGTGTCTGGGGGGTTCAGGGAATTGTTGAGAAGGGGTTTGCAGGAATCTGGAAGCCTGTGGGGTTTTTTTCTGATTTTTTGGGACCATTGGGGCAAACTGCCTTTTTTTAAAAAAAAATCTGGGTTTGGATTTCTGTGTGGTGGGTGGCTGGGGGGTGGTGGTCAGGTAATTGTTGAGTAGGGGTTTGAGGAATCTGGAAGCTTGTGCGGTTTTTTTCTGATTTTGTCTGATTTTATTGGGACCATTGGGGCAAACTGCCTTTTTTCAACAAAAAAAAAAAAATATGGGTTTGGATTTCTGAGTGGAGGGTGGCTGGGGGGGGGGGTCAGGAAATTGTTGAGAAGGGGTTTGCAGGAATCTGGAAGCTTGTGGGTTTTTTTTCTGATTTTTTGGGACCATTGGGGCAAACTGGGTTTTTTTAAAAAAAAAAAAATTCTGGATTTGGATTTCTGAGTGGAGGGTGGCTGGGGGCTTCAAGGAATTGTTGAGAAGGGGTTTGCAGGAATCTGGAAGGTTGTGGGGTTTTTTTCTGATTTTTTTCTGATTTTTTTGGGACCATTGGGGCAAACTGCCTTTTTTTAACAAAAAAAAATTCTGGGTTTGGATT